>NW_027362773.1:174888698-175433217 GCF_046119375.1 Phyllobates terribilis
TCGTTCTCTGCAGCATCCATCGCTCTCGGCAGCGTCCATCGCTCTTGGCAGTGTCCATCGCTCTCTGAGGCATCCATTGCTCTCGGCTGCATCCATCGTTCTCGGCAGCGTTCATCGCTCTCGGCAGCGTCCATCGTTCTCGGCAGCGTCCATCGTTCTCGGCAGTGTCCATCGCTCTCGGCAGCATCCATCGCTCTTGGCAGCGTCCATCGCTCTCGGCAGAGTCCATCGCTCTGTAAGGCATCCATCGCTCTCTGCAGCATCCATCGTTCTCGGCAGCGTCCATAGCTCTTGGCAGTGTCCATCGCTCTCGGCAGCGTCCATCGCTCTCGGCAGCGTCCATCGCTCTCGGCAGCGTCCATCGCTCTCGGCAGCGTCCATCGCTCTCGGCAGCGTCCATCGCTCTCGGCAGCGTCCATCGCTCTCGGCACCGTCCATTGCTCTCGGCTGCATCCATCGTTCTCGGCAGCGTCCATCGCTCTTGGCAGAGTCCATTGCTCTCTGAGGCATCCATTGCTCTTGGTAGCATCCATTGCTCTCGGCTGCATCCATCGTTCTCTGCAGCATCCATCGCTCTCGGCAGCGTCCATTGCTCTCGGCTGCGTCCATCGTTCTCTGCAGTGTCCATCGCTCTCTGCAGCATCCATCGCTCTCAGCAGCATCCATCGCTCTTGGCAGCGTCCATCGCTCTCGGCAGCATCCATCGCTTTCGGCAGCATCCATCGCTATGTAAGGCATCCATCGCTCTCGGCAGCATCCATCGTTCTCGGCAGCATCCATCGCTCTGTAAGGCATCCATCGCTCTCGGCAGCATCCATCGTTCTCGGCAGCGTCCATCGCTCTTGGCAGTGTCCATCGCTCTCTGAGGCATCCATTGCTCTCGGCTGCATCCATCGTTCTCGGCAGCGTCCATCGCTCTCGGCAGCGTCCATCGTTCTCGGCAGCGTCCATCGCTCTCAGCAGTGTCCATCGCTCTCGGCAGCGTCCATCGTTCTCGGCAGCGTCCATCGTTCTCGGCAGCGTCCATAGCTCTCGGCAGCGTCCATCGCTCTTGGCAGCGTCCATCGCTCTCGGCTGCATCCATTGTTCTCGGCAGCGTCCATCGCTCTTGGCAGAGTCCATTGCTCTCTGAGGCATCCATTGCTCTCGGCTGCATCCATCGTTCTCTGCAGCATCCATCGCTCTCGGCAGCGTCCATCGCTCTCGGCAGCGTCCATCGCTCTCGGCACCGTCCATTGCTCTCGGCTGCGTCCATCACTCTTGGCAGCATCCATTGCTCTCTGCAGTGTCCATCGCTCTCTGCAGCATCCATCGCTCTCAGCAGCATCCATCGCTCTTGGCAGCGTCCATCGCTCTCGGCAGCATCCATCGCTCTGTAAGGCATCCATCGTTCTCGGCAGCGTCCATCGCTCTTGGCAGTGTCCATCGCTCTCTGAGGCATCCATTGCTCTCGGCAGCATCCATCGTTCTCGGCAGCGTCCATCGCTCTCGGCAGCGTCCATCGTTCTCGGCAGCGTCCATCGTTCTCGGCAGCGTCCATAGCTCTCGGCAGCGTCCATCGCTCTTGCCAGCGTCCATCGCTCTCGGCAGCATTCATCGCTCTGTAAGGCATCCATCGCTCTCGGCAGCATCCATCGTTCTCGGCAGAGTCCATCGCTCTCTGAGGCATCCATTGCTCTTGGCAGCGTCCATTGCTCTCGGCTGCATCCATTGTTCTCGGCAGTGTCCATCGCTCTTGGCAGAGTCCATCGCTCTCTGAGGCATCCATTGCTCTTGGTAGCGTCCATTGCTCTCGGCTGCATCCATCGTTCTCTGCAGCATCCATCGTTCTCTGCAGCATCCATCGTTCTCTGCAGCATCCATCGCTCTCGGCAGCGTCCATCGCTCTCGGCAGCGTCCATCGCTCTCGGCAGCATCCATCGCTCTCGGCAGCATCCATCGCTCTCGGCAGCGTCCATCGCTCTCGGCAGCGTCCATCGCTCTCGGCACCGTCCATTGCTGCACATAACACATCTGCATCTCTGGCTGCTATGGGCATAAAAGGGGACAAACTTATGGTGTGACCCCCATGCTTCCCTGACCTCAACCCCATTGAGAACCTCTGGAGCATCATCAAAAGGAGTGTCTATGATGGCGGGAGGCAGTTCACATCTAAGTAACAGCTCTGGGAGGGTATTCTGTCCTCATGCAAAACAATTGAAGCAGAAACCATCCGAAACCTGACAAATTCAATGGACGAGAGAGTTCAGAAGCTCCTTTCCAACAAGGGGTCCTATGTGAAAATGTAACATCACCTAGAATAAAGTTTTGAGTTGAAAACTGTTTGATTTCAGTGTGTAATAACCTGCTAATGCTTAGAATTTCACAAATGACAATTTTTTTGTTCTTTATTAAAATTAAAAGGTTGAAAACTCTGCTGGGCATAATAATTTGGAACATGCATTTTGAGTGTAGTTTGAGTTTTTTATTTTTTTAAAAATATCCTGTTATCGGCAGTTTATACAAAAACCTTTCAGTTGTCCTCTAATAGTTATTTCACTGGAAAATTACAATGACTGCAATTCATATAGGGAATTTGGGAAAATCTGAGAAAATATTATTTGCATAATAATTTGGAACACAGTGTATACATGATACTAAAGACGCCTCAAACTAAGTTTTTAATTAATGAAATGTGTATTGTCCATATAATGTAGTTGAGTGTATTAATATATTCCCCTGCCACTCTCCCTGGCATCCAGCGCGATCCCGCTTCTATTCTCAGCTCTCTCCGGCATCTGGCGCGGTCCTGCTTCTATTCCCAGGTCTCTCAGGCGTCCAGCGCGGTCCCGCTTCTATTCTCAGCTCTCTCCGGCATCCGGCGCAGTCCCGCTTTTATTCTCAGATCTCTCCGGTGTCCTGCGCGGTCCCGCTTCTATTCTCAGCTCTCTCCGGCGTCCGGCACCGTCCCGCTTTTATTCTCAGCTTTCCGGCGTCCAGCACGGTCCCTCTTCTATTCTCAGCTCTCTCCGGCGTCCGGCGCGGTCCCGCTTCTATTCTCAGCTCTCTCCGGCGTCCGGCACCGTCCCGCTTCTATTCTCAGCTCTCTCCGGCATCCGGCACCGTCCCGCTTCTATTCTCAGCTCTCTCCGGCGTCCGGCACCGTCCCGCTTCTATTCTCAGCTCTCTCCGGCGTCTGGCGCAGTCCCGCTTTTATTCTCAGATCTCTCCGGTGTCCTGCGCGGTCCCGCTTCTATTCTCAGCTCTCTCCGGCGTCCGGCGCGGTCCCGCTTTTATTCTCAGCTTTCCGGCGTCCAGCGCGGTCCCTCTTCTATTCTCCGCTCTCTCCGGCGTCCGGCGCGGTCCCGCTTCTATTCTCAACTCTCTCCGGCGTCCGGCACCGTCCCGCTTCTATACTCAGCTCTCTCCGGCGTCCGGCACCGTCCCGCTTCTATTCTCAGCTCTCTCCGGCATCCGGCACCGTCCCGCTTCTATACTCAGCTCTCTCCGGCGTCCGGCACCGTCCCGCTTCTATTCTCAGCTCTCTCCGGCGTCCGGCGCAGTCCCGCTTCTATTCTCAGCTCTCTCCGGTGTCCTGCGCGGTCCCGCTTCTATTCTTAGCTCTCTCCGGCGTCCGGCGCGGTCCCGCTTTTATTCTCAGCTTTCCGGCGTCCAGCGCGGTCCCTCTTCTATTCTCAGCTCTCTCCGGCGTCCGGCGCGGTCCCGCTTCTATTCTCAACTCTCTCCGGCGTCCGGCACCATCCCGCTTCTATACTCAGCTCTCTCCGGCGTCCGGCACCGTCCCGCTTCTATTCTCAGCTCTCTCCGGCATCCGGCACCGTCCCGCTTCTATACTCAGCTCTCTCCGGCGTCCGGCACCGTCCCGCTTCTATTCTCAGCTCTCTCCGGCGTCCGGCGCAGTCCCGCTTCTATTCTCAGATCTCTCCGGTGTCCTGCGCGGTCCCGCTTCTATTCTCAGCTCTCTCCGGCGTCCGGCGCGGTCCCGCTTTTATTCTCAGCTTTCCGGCGTCCAGCGCGGTCCCTCTTCTATTCTCAGCTCTCTCCGGCGTCCGGCGCGGTCCCGCTTCTATTCTCAACTCTCTCCGGCGTCCGGCACCGTCCCGCTTCTATTCTCAGCTCTCTCCGGCGTCCGGCACCGTCCCGCTTCTATACTCAGCTCTCTCCGGCGTCCGGCACCGTCCCGCTTCTATTCTCAGCTCTCTCCGGCGTCCGGCGCCGTCCCGCTTCTATACTCAGCTCTCTCCGGCGTCCAGCACCGTCCCGCTTCTATTCTCAGCTCTCTCCGGCGTCCGGCACCGTCCCGCTTCTATTCTCAGCTCTCTCCGGCGTCCGGCACCGTCCCGCTTCTATTCTCAGCTCTCTCCGGCATCCGGCGCCGTCCCGCTTCTATACTCAGCTCTCTCCGGCGTCCAGCACCGTCCCGCTTCTATTCTCAGCTCTCTCCGGCATCCGGCGCCGTCCCGCTTTTATTCTCAGTTCTCTCCATCCTTCCGCGCGGTCCCTCTTCTATTCTCAGCTCTCTCCGGCGTCCGGCGCGGTCCCTCTTCTATTCTCAGCTCTCTCCGGCATCCGGCGCGGTCCCGCTTCTATTCTCAGCTCTCTCCGGCGTCCGGCGCGGTCCCGCTTCTATTCTCAGCTCTCTCCGGCATCCGGCGCGGTCCCACTTCTATTCTCAGCTCTCTCCGGCGTCCGGCGCGGTCCCGCTTCTATTCTCAGCTCTCTCCGGCGTCCGGCGTGGTCCCACTTCTATTCTCAGCTCTGTCCGGAAATGTCAGATGCAGAGAGAGCAGTGAATGTGAAGGGGCTGAAAAAAAATTGCTCTCCTCACATCTTTTACCTCTTTTCTGTATCTGCTGCTGCCTCTGATCCGCTCCTTTGTCTGTTCTGTATCTGCTGCTGCTTCTGAGCCGCAGAACAGAGAACTTTGCTGCAAATCCTGATGTGTTAGCAGTAAGAACGCTGTGTATAATATGCGCTTTTTTGCCGTTTTTTTTAATGTTTTTTACATGTTTTATTGGTGTGGATTTTCCCCCACTCCTTAGTTTGTGTGAAATCTGCAGCAGAAACACTGAAGGAAATGACATGATGCAGATGTAAATCTGCAAGGACAAACTAAGCAACGAGTTCACGAGACTTCAGGACCCGGATTCACTTTGCTGGTGTTAGGAAATCCTTCAGGTTTTGTCACAAATATGTGCAGAAAAACACGACCAAAAAGTGACAAAAATGCAACATGTGCACAGGCTCATATTCCACCACACTTCACTGCGTATCACGGAGGGAGCATCGTCAGACAGATACAATGTATCCACAAGACGATGTTTGTTCCATGGTGGCGGCTTGGATGTTGGTTTGGGGGCCACCAACACGTGACTATTCTCCGACAACCAAAGAGGAAAGGAAACTACAAGTCAGCCAAGATCATGGGAAATGAAGGTCCTGGCCGGGCGGTGCCGAGATGTGACCGGAGTCAGGGGAGCGGCGCTGTCACAGATATATATGGTGACGGTGACACTGATGCGCTCGGCCGCTGTCAGTCATGGGTCCCATCGTGGATTCAGTCTCCATCGCTGGACGTTCGATTTTCTGCACAAATTAAGTAAAATAAGTTTTCTGGCATTTTTTTTATAAAATACGCAGCGTCAAAAACTCACCAAAATCTCATCATTGGCAACGTAGCCTTAAAAGTGGAATAATAATAATATTTTCTTTGTTGAGCCGGGTGTGGACGTATCACATAGGAGAAGGCGGCATAACACAGCGTAAGATAGCGGTCGTCTGGTCCGACACCATATGGCGACACGCAGCGCTCACAGCTCTATATTTCGGCCTCTGGATGAATACGGACTTGACATTTTTGAACAGTTTTTTTGTTTTGTAAATTGTAAATTCAGCTCATATTTCACTGACACATCCCGGTATAACGCCAAAATAATACCGCCATATACTGCCACCTAATACCGCCACATAATTCACAAATGCTATTCATTGTCCACATTTCTTACAATACACTACGCTGCTCTATATCTATACGTTTCCCCATATCTTATTTCCTTCATTTCATTCGCTGATGTGGCGCCATTGATCGCACAGCGTTTTATAGACAGGACTGAGGACTGACGCCCGGCTCCAGGATTATAAGAATAGACCCTTTTATATTTAGCTGTGCCGTTCTCTGGGTGCAGCCTGCAGTGTAAAGTACAGAGGTTTTCATCCTGTTTGTTATGTTGGCACCCACCATTGGAAAGTTCTGTCCTGAGCCTTTACATGGATGATAGGAGTTATCTTTTCCTGCAGATGACGGTGTATAAGAAGGGTCATTGGCTGGAGGTGGACAGGCTGAGATACAGCTTAGATACATTGTATCCACAACAAGACCCCTCTGCTTTATTCCGGGGTGTTTGTTTGGATTCGAGGTTATAGGTTGAACTCGATGGACTTATGTCATCTTCTACCATGAAAACTATAAAAGTGCGGATGTTGGTCTGGAGGCCGCGAAGACGTGCCTATAATTTGCCATCAACAAAGTCAAGGAGACCAGAACGGCAAACACAGGGTTAATATCTGAGCAAAGAGAATGAAAATGACAAGTAAGACAACGCCGAAAAGACGGAGCTGCGACATTGGGAAGAGAAGGCGAAAGATGAGACTTAATCAAAGATCAACAAGGTCCAGACATGGCTGCAGACACCGCCGTCTCCAAGCTCCACAAGATCCTCAGCTTTATTAGACCTTCTGGAACCCGAAAGGCTCCTGGGAGAAGAAAGCAGGAGAAGGAGCAGAGAGGGGCCGGAGAAGGAGCAGAGAGGGGCCGGAGGGGTCTCCACCGATATACCGAGCCTGCAGACGGAAGAAGAAAGCAAGAGACGGAGAAGGAGCAGAGAGGGGCCGGAGGCGTCTCCACCGATATACCGAGCCTGCAGACGGAAGAAGAAAGCAAGAGACGGAGAAGGAGCAGAGAGGGGCCGGAGGCGTCTCCACCGATATACCGAGCCTGCAGACGGAAGAAGAAAGCAAGAGATGGAGAAGAAGCAGAGAGCGGCCAGAGGCGTCTCCACCGATATAACGAGCCGGCAGAAGGAAGAAGAAAGCAAGAGACGGAGAAAGAGCAGAGAGGGGCCGGAGGCGTCTCCACCGATAAACCGAGCCTGCAGAAGGAAGAAGAAAGCAAGAGACGGAGAAGGAGCAGAGAGGGGCCGGAGGCGTCTCCACCGATATACCGAGCCTGCAGACGGAAGAAGAAAGCAAGAGATGGAGAAGGAGCAGAGAGCGGCCAGAGGCGTCTCCACCGATATAACGAGCCGGCAGAAGGAAGAAGAAAGCAAGAGACGGAGAAAGAGCAGAGAGGGGCCGGAGGCGTCTCCACCGATAAACCGAGCCTGCAGAAGGAAGAAGAAAGCAAGAGACGGAGAAGGAGCAGAGAGGGGCCGGAGGCATCTCCACCGATATACCGAGCCTGCAGAAGGAAGAAGAAAGCAAGAGACGGAGAAGGAGCAGAGAGGGGCCGGAGGCGTCTCCACCGATAAACCGAGCCTGCAGAAGGAAGAAGAAAGCAAGAGACGGAGAAGGAGCAGAGAGGGGCCGGAGGCGTCTCCACCGATATACCGAGCCTGCAGACAGAAGAAGAAAGCAAGAGATGGAGAAGGAGAAGAGAGGGGCCGGAGGCTTCTCCACCGATATACCGAGCCTGCAGACGGAAGAAGAAAGCAAGAGATGGAGAAGGAGCAGAGAGGGGCTGGAGGCGTCTCCACCGATATACCGAGCCTGCAGACGGAAGAAGAAAGCAAGAGATGGAGAAGGAGCAGAGAGGGGCCGGAGGCTTCTCCACCGATATACCGAGCCTGCAGAAGGAAAAGAGTGCGATGCCTGGGAAGACCTCCTGGACGATGGCGGAGGAGACCGCAGACGGAGCAATGGTCTCCTAATAGAGGACGCAGCAGATCAGCAGAAGTGAGGATGAAAAACTATACAGAAGCACCAAAACACCATCCACAGGACGGTCGACTGCACTAAACCAGTATAAAAACCACCAAAACACCATTCACAGGAACACCGACTACACTACACCAGTATAAAACCACCAAAACACCATCCACAGGACCGCCGACTGCACTACACAAGTATAAAACCACCAAAACACCATCCACAGGACCGCCGACTGCACTAAACCAGTATAAAAACCACCAGAACACGATTAACAGGAAGGCCGACTGCACTACACCAGTATAAAAACCACCAAACACGATCCACAGGACGGCCAACTGCACTACACCAGTATAAAAACCACCAAACACCATCCACAGGACGGCCAACTACACTACACCAGTATAAAAACCACCAAAACACCATCCACAGGACCACCGACTGCACTACACCAGTATAAAAACCACCAAACACCATCCACAGGACGGCCAACTACAGTACACCAGTATAAAAACCACAAAACACCATCCACAGGACCGCCGACTGTACTACACCAGTATAAAAATCACCAAAACACCATCCACAGAACGGCCAACTGCACTACACCAGTATAAAAACCACCTAAACACCATCCACAGGACAACCGACTACACTACACCAGTATAAAAACCACCAAAACACCATCCACAGGACTGTCGACGATACTACACCAGTATAAAAACCATCAAAACACCATCCACGGGACCGCTGACTGCACTACACCAGAATAAAACCACCAAAACACCATCCACAGCACAGCAGACTGCGCTATACCAGTATAAAAACCACCAAACACCATCCACAGGACAGCCGACTGCACTATGCCAGTATAAAAACCACGAGACACCATCCACAGGACGGCCAACTACATTACGCCAGTATAAAAACCACCAAACACCATCCACAGGACCGCCGACTGCACTAAACCAGTATAAAAACCACCAAAACATCATCCACAGGACGGCCGACTACACTACACCAGTATAAAAACCACCAAACACCATCCACAGGACCGCCGACTGCACTATACCAGTATAAAAACCACCAAACATCATCCACAGGACGGCCGACTACAGTACACCAGTATAAAAACCACAAAACACCAGCCACAGTACCACCGACTGTACTACACCAGTATAAAAACTACCAAAACACCATCCACGGGACCGCTGACTCCACTACACCAGTATAAAACCACCAAAACACCATCCACAGCACAGCAGACTGCACTACACCAGTATAAAAACCACCACCACAGGACACTGTCTGCACTACACCAGTATAAAAACTGCCAAAACACCATCCACAGGACGGCCGACTACACTACACCAGTATAAAAACCACCAAAACACGATCCATAGGACCACCGACTGCACTACACCTGTATAAAAACCACCAAAACACCATCCACAGGACCGCCGACTGCACTACACCAGTATAAAAACCACCAAAACACCATCCACAGACCCGCCGTCTGCACTACACCAGTATAAAAACCACAAAAACACCATCCACAGGACGGCCGACTACACTACACCAGTATAAAAACCAACAAAACACCATTCACAGGACCACCGACTGCACTACACCAGTATAAAAAACACCAAAACATCATCCACAGGACCAACGACTGCATTACACCAGTATAAAAACCACCAAAACACCATCCACAGGACCGCCGACTGCACTACACCAGTATAAAAACCACCAAAACACCATCCACAGGACCGCCGACTGCACTACACCTGTATAAAAACCACCAAAACACCATCCACAGGACCGGCGACTGCACTACACCAGTATAAAAACCACCAAAACACCATCCACAGACCCGCCGTCTGCACTACACCAGTATAAAAACCACAAAAACACCATCCACAGGACGGCCGACTACACTACACCAGTATAAAAACCACCAAAACACCATTCACAGGACCACCGACTGCACTACACCAGTATAAAAAACACCAAAACATCATCCACAGGACCAACGACTGCATTACACCAGTATAAAAACCACCAAAACACCATCCACAGGACCGCCGACTGCACTACACCAGTATGAAAACCACCAAAACACCATCCACAGGACCGCCGACTGCACTACACCAGTATAAAAACCACCAAAACACCGTCCACAGGACCACCGACTGCACTACACCAGTATAAAAAACACCAAAACATCATCCACAGGACCAACGACTGCATTACACCAGTATAAAAACCACCAAAACACCATCCACAGGACCGCCGACAGCACTACACCTGTATAAAAACCACCAAAACACCATCCACAGGACCGCCGACTGCACTACACCAGTATAAAAACCACCAAAACACCATCCACAGACCCGCCGTCTGCACTACACCAGTATAAAAACCACCAAAACACCATCCACAGGACCGCCGACTGCACTACACCAGTATAAAAACCACGAAAACACCATCCACAGGACGGCCGACTGTACTACACCAGTATAAAACCACCAAAACACCATCCACAGGACCGCCGACTGCACTACACCAGGATAAAAAGCACCAAAACACCATCCACAGGACGGCCGACTGCACTACACCAGTATAAAAAACACCAAAACACCATCCATAGGACTACCGACGGCACTAAACCAGTATAAAAACCACGAAAACATCATCCACAGGACCACCGACTGCACTACACCAGTATAAAAACCACCAAAACACCATCCATAGGACTACCGACGGCACTAAACCAGTATAAAAACCACGAAAACATCATCCACAGAATCGCCGACTGCACTACACCAGTATAAAAACCACCAAAACACAATGCACAGGACAGCCGACTGCACTAAACCAGTATAAAAAACACCAAAACACCATCCACAGGACCGCCGACTACACTACACCACTATAAAAACCACCAAAACACCATCCACAGGACGTCCGACTGCACTACACCAGTATAAAAAACACCAAAACACCATCCACAGGACCGCCGACTACACTACACCAGTATGAAAACCACCAAAACACCATCCACAGGACGTCCGACTGCACTACACCAGTATAAAAACCACCAAAACACCATGCATAGGATCGCCGACTGCACTACACCAGTATAAAAAACACCAAAACACCATCCACAGGACCGCCGACTACACTACACCAGTATGAAAACCACCAAAACACCATCCACAGGACGTCCGACTGCACTACACCAGTATAAAAACCACGAAAACATCATCCACAGGACCACCGACTGCACTACACCAGTATAAAAACCACCAAAACACCATCCATAGGACTACCGATGGCACTAAACCAGTATAAAAACCACGAAAACATCATCCACAGGACCGCCGACTGCACTACACCAGTATAAAAACCACCAAAACACTATCCACAGGACAGCCGACTGCACTACACCAGTATAAAAAACACCAAAACACCATCCACAGGACCGCCGACTGCACTAAACCAGTATGAAAACCACCAAAACACCATCCACAGGACAGCCGACTGCACTATGCCAGTATAAAAACCACGAAACACCATCCACAGGACGGTCGACAACACTACACCAGTATAAAAACCACCAAAACACCATCCATAGGACTACCGACGGCACTAAACCAGTATAAAAACCACGAAAACATCATACACAGGAAGGCCGACTGCACTACACCAGTATAAAAACCACCAAAACACCAAACACAGGACCGCCGACTGCACTACAACAATATAAAAACCACCAAAACACCATCCACAGGACCGCCGACTGCACTACACCAGTATGAAAACCACCAAAACACCATCCACAGGACAGCCGACTGCACTATGCCAGTATAAAAACCACGAAACACCATCCACAGGACGGTCGACTACACTACACCAGTATAAAAACCACCAAAACACCATCCATAGGACTACCGACGGCACTAAACCAGTATAAAAACCACGAAAACATCATCCACAGGAAGGCCGACTGCACTACACCAGTATAAAAACCACCAAAACACCAAACACAGGACCGCCGACTGCACTACAACAATATAAAAACCACCAAAACACCATCCACAGGACCGCCGACTGCACTACACCAGTATAAAAACAGCCAAAACACCAAACACAGGACCGCCGACTGCACTACACCAGTATGAAAACCACCAAAACACCATCCACAGGACAGCCGACTGCACTATGCCAGTATAAAAACCACGAAACACCATCCACAGGACGGTCGACTACACTACACCAGTATAAAAACCACCAAAACACCATCCATAGGACTACCGACGGCACTAAACCAGTATAAAAACCACGAAAACATCATGCACAGGAAGGCCGACTGCACTACACCAGTATAAAAACCACCAAAACACCATCCACAGGACAGCCGACTGCAGTACACCAATATAAAAACCACGAAAACATCATCCACAGGACCGCCGACTGCACTACACCAGTATAAAAACCACCAAAACACCATCCACAGGACAGCCGACTGCACTAAACCAGTATAAAAAACACCAAAACACCATCCACAGGACCGCCGACTACACTACACCAGTATGAAAACCACAAAAACACCATCCACAGGACAGCCGACTACATTACGCCAGTATAAAAACCACCAAACACCATCCACAGGACAGCCGACTGCACTACACCAGTATAAAAACCACCAAAACACCATTAACAGGACGTCCCACTGCACTAAACCAATATAAAAAACCACCAAAACATCATCCACAGGACGGCCGACTACACTACACCAGTATAAAAACCACCAAACACCATCCACAGGACGGCCGACTGCACTATACCAGTATAAAAATAACCAAAACACCATCCACAGGACCGCCGACTGCACTACACCAGTATAAAAACCACAAAACACCATCCACAGGACCGCTGACTGCACTACACCAGTATAAAAACCACCAAAACACCATCCACAGAACGGCCAACTGCACTACATCAGTATAAAAACCACCTAAACAGCATCCACAGGACAACCGACTACACTACACCAGTATAAAAACCACCAAAACACCATCCACAGGACTGCCGACGACACTACACCAGTATCAAAAACCACCAAAACACCATCCACGGGACCGCTGACTGCACTACACCAGTATAAAACCACCAAAACACCATCCCCAGCACAGCAGACTGCACTACACCAGTATAAAAACCACCACCACAGGACACCGTCTGCACTACACCAGTATAAAAACTACCAAAACACCATCCACAGGATGGCCGACTACACTACACCAGTATAAAAACCACCAAAACACCATCCACAGGACGGCCGACTGCACTAAACCAGTATAAAAACCACCAAAACACCACCCACAGGACCACCGACTGCACTACACCAGTATAAAAAACACCAAAACACCATCCACAGGACCGCCGACTGCACTACACCAGTATAAAAACCACCAAAACAGCATCCACAGGACCGCCGACTACACTACACCAGTATAAAAACCACCACAACACCATCCACAGGACCGCGCCAACTGCACTACACCAGTATAAAAACCACCAAAACACCATCCACAGGACGGCCGACTGCACTACACCAGTATAAAAACCACCAAAACACGATCCACAGGACCACCGACTGCACTAGACCAGTATAAAAACCACCAAAACACCATCCACAGGACCGCCGACGGCACTACACCAGTATAAAAACTACCAAAACACCATCCACAGGACCGCCGACTACACTACACCAGTATAAAAACCACCACAACACCATCCACAGGACCGCGCCAACTGCACTACACCAGTATAAAAACCACCAAAACACCATCCACAGGACCGCCGACTGCACTACACCAGTATAAAAACCACCAAAACACCATCCACAGGACGGCCGACTGCACTACACCAGTATAAAAACCATCAAAACACGATCCACAGGACCACCGACTGCACTACACCAGTATAAAAACCACCAAAACACGATCCACAGGACCATCGACTGCACTACACCAGTATAAAAACCACCAAAACACCATCCACAGGACCACCGATTGCACTACACCAGTATTAAAACCACCAAAACACCATCCACAGGACCGCCGACTGCACTACACCAGTATAAACACAACCAAAACACCATCCACAGGACGGCCGACTACACGACACCAGTATAAAAACCACCACAACACCATCCACAGGACCGCGCCGACTGCACTACACCAGTATAAAAACCACCAAAACACGATCCACAGGACCACCGACTGCACTACACCAGTATAAAAACAACCAAAACACCATCCACAGGACGGCCGACTGCACTACACCAGTATAAAAGCCACCAAAACACCATCCACAGGACCACCGACTGCACTACACCAGTATAAAAACCACCAAAACATCATCCACAGGACCACCGACTGCACTATGCCAGTATAAAAGCCACCAAAACACCATCCACAGGACCATCGACTGCACTACACCAGTATAAAAAACACCAAAACACCATCCACAGGACAGCCGACTGCACTATGCCAGTATAAAAACCACCAAAACACCATCCACAGGACAGCCGATTGCACTATGCCAGTATAAAAACCACGAAACACCATCCACAGGACGGCCAACTACATTACGCCAGTATAAAAACCACCAAACACCATCCACAGGACGGCCGACTGCACTAAACCAGTATAAAAACCACCAAAACACCATTAACAGGACGGCCGATTACACTATACCAGTATAAAAACCACCAAACACCATCCACAGGACGGTCAACTACACTACACCAGTATAAAAACCACCAAACACCATCGACAGGAACGCCGACTGCACTAAACCAGTATAAAAACCACCAAAACATCATCCACAGGACGGCCGACTACACTACACCAGTATAAAAACCACAAAACACCATCCACAGGACCGCCGACTGCACTATACCAGTATAAAAACCACCAAACACCATCCACAGGAAGGCCGACTACAGTACACCAGTATAAAAACCACAAAACACCAGCCACAGTACCGCCGACTGTACTACACCAGTATAAAAATCACCGAAACACCATCCACAGGACAACCGACTACACTACACCCGTATAAAAACCACCACAACACCATCCACAGGACAACCGACTACACTACACCAGTATGAAAAACCACCAAAACACCATCCACGGGACCGCCGACTGCACTACCAGTATAAAACCACCAAAACACCATCCACAGCACAGCAGACTGCACTACACCAGTATAAAAACCACCACCACAGGACACCGTCTGCACTACACCAGTATAAAAACTACCAAAACACCATCCACAGGACGGCCGACTACACTACACCAGTATAAAAACCACCAAAACACCATCCACAGGACCACCGATTGCACTACACCAGTATAAAAACCACCAAAACACCATCCACAGGACCGCCGACTGCACTACACCAGTATAAAAACCACCAAAACATCATCCACAGACACGCCGTCTGCACTACACCAGTATAAAAAACACCAAAACACCATCCACAGGACCACCGACTGCACTACACCAGTATAAAAAACACCAAAACATCATCCACAGGACCACCGACTGTACTACACCAGTATAAAAAACACCAAAACATCATCCACAGGACCGCCGACTGCACTACACCAGTATAAAAAACACCAAAACACCATCCATAGGACGGCCGACTACACTCCACCAGTATAAAAATCACCAAAACACCATCCACAGAACGGCCAACTGCACTGCACCAGTATAAAAACCACCTAAACACCATCCACAGGACAACCGACTACACTACACGAGTATAAAAACCACCAAAACACCATCCACAGGACTGCCGACGACACTAAACCAGTATGAAAAACCACCAAAACACCATCCACGGGACCGCTGACTGCACTACACCAGTATAAAACCACCAAAACACCATCCACAGCACAGCAGACTGCACTACACCAGTATAAAAACCACCACAGGACACTGTCTGCACTACACCAGTATAAAAACTACCAAAACACCATCCACAGGACGGCCGACTACACTACACCAGTATAAAAACCACCAAAACACCATCCACAGGACCACCGATTGCACTACACCAGAATAAAAACCACCAAAACACGATCCATAGGACCACTGACTGCACTACACCTGTATAAAAACCACCACAACACCATCCACAGGACGGCCGACTACACTCCACCAGTATAAAAATCACCAAAACACCATCCACAGAACGGCCAACTGCACTGCACCAGTATAAAAACCACCTAAACACCATCCACAGGACAACCGACTACACTACACGAGTATAAAAACCACCAAAACACCATCCACAGGACTGCCGACGACACTACACCAGTATGAAAAACCACCAAAACACCATCCACGGGACCGCTGACTGCACTACACCAGTATAAAACCACCAAAACACCATCCACAGCACAGCAGACTGCACTACACCAGTATAAAAACCACCACAGGACACTGTCTGCACTACACCAGTATAAAAACTACCAAAACACCATCCACAGGACGGCCGACTACACTACACCAGTATAAAAACCACCAAAACACCATCCACAGGACCACCGATTGCACTACACCAGAATAAAAACCACCAAAACACGATCCATAGGACCACTGACTGCACTACACCAGTATAAAAAACACCAAAACACCATCCACAGGACCGCCGACTGCACTACACCAGTATAAAAAACACCAAAACACCATCCATAGGACGGCCGACTACACTCCACCAGTATAAAAATCACCAAAACACCATCCACAGAACGGCCAACTGCACTACACCAGTATAAAAACTACCTAAACACCATCCACAGGACAACCGACTACACTACACCAGTATAAAAACCACCAAAACACCATCCACAGGACCACCGACTGCACTACACCAGTATAAAAAAACACCAAAACACCATCCACAGGACCGCCGACTGCACTACACCAGTATAAAAAACACCAAAACACCATCCACAGGACCGCCCACTGCACTACACCAGTATAAAAAACACCAAAACACCATCCATAGGATGGCCGACTACACTCCACCAGTATAAAAATCACCAAAACACCATCCACAGAACGGCCAACTGCACTACACCAGTATAAAAACCACCTAAACACCATCCACAGGACAACCGACTACACTACACCAGTATAAAAACCACCAAAACACCATCCACAGGACTGCCGACGACACTACACCAGTATGAAAAACCACCAAAACAACATCCACGGGACCGCTGACTACACTACACCAGTATAAAACCACCAAAACACCATCCACAGGACCACCGACTGCACTACACCAGTATAAAAGCCACCAAAACACCATCCACAGGACCGCCGTCTGCACTACACCAGCATAAAAACCACCAAAACACCATCCACAGGACCACCGACTGCACTACACCAGCATAAAAACCACCAAAACACCATCCACAGGACCGCCGTCTGCACTACACCAGTATAAAAACCACCAAAACACCATCCACAGGACGGCCGACTACACTACACCAGTATAAAAAACACCAAAACATCATCCATAGGAACACCGACTGTACTACACCAGTATAAAAAACACCAAAACACCATCCACAGGACCGCCGACTGCACTACACGAGTATAAAAAACACCAAAACACCATCCACAGGACAGCCGACTGCACTATGCCAGTATAAAAACCACGAAACACCATCCACAGGACGGCCAACTACATTACGCCAGTATAAAAACCACCAAACACCATCCACAGGACGGCCGACTGCACTAAACCAGCATAAAAACCACCAAAAGACCATTAACAGGACGGCCGACTGCACTATACCAGTATAAAAACTACCAAACACCATCCACAGGACGGTCATCTACACTACACCAGTATAAAAACCACCAAACACCATCGACAGGACCGCCGACTGCACTAAACCAGCATAAAAACCACCAAACACCATCCACAGGACGGCCGACTACAGTACATCAGTATAAAAACCACAAAACACCAGCCACAGTACCGCCGACTGTACTACACCAGTATAAAAATCACCAAAACACCATCCACAGAACGGCCAACTGCACTACACTAGTATAAAAACCACCTAAACACCATCCACAGGACAACCGACTACACTACACAAGTATAAAAACCACCAAAACACCATCCACAGGACTGCCGACGACACTACACCAGTATGAAAAACCACCAAAACACCATCCACGGGACCGCTGACTGCACTACACCAGTATAAAACCACCAAAACACCATCCACAGCACAGCAGACTGCACTACACCAGTATAAAAACCACCACCACAGGACACCGTCTGCACTACACCAGTATAAAAACTACCAAAACACCATCCACATGACGGCCGACTACACTACACCAGTATAAAAACCACCAAAACACCATCCACAGGACCACCGACTGCACTACACCAGTATAAAAAACACCAAAACACCATCCACAGGACGGCCGACTGCACTACACCAGTATAAAAAACACCAAAACACCATCCACAGGACCGCCGACTGCACTACACCAGTATAAAAAACACCAAAACACCATCCATAGGACGGCCGACTACACTCCACCAGTATAAAAATCACCAAAACACCATCCACAGAACGGCCAACTGCACTACACCAGTATAAAAACTACCTAAACACCATCCACAGGACAACCGACTACACTACACCAGTATAAAAACCACCAAAACACCATCCACAGGACCACCGACTGCACTACACCAGTATAAAAATCACCAAAACACCATCCACAGAACGGCCAACTGCATTGCACCAGTATAAAAACCACCTAAACACCATCCACAGGACAACCGACTACACTACACGAGTATGAAAAACCACCAAAACACCATCCACGGGACCGCTGACTGCACTACACCAGTATAAAACCACCAAAACACCATCCACAGCACAGCAGACTGCACTACACCAGTATAAAAACCACCACAGGACACTGTCTGCACTACACCAGTATAAAAACTACCAAAACACCATCCACAGGACGGCCGACTACACTACACCAGTATAAAAACCACCAAAACACCATCCACAGGACCACCGATTGCACTACACCAGAATAAAAACCACCAAAACACGATCCATAGGACCACTGACTGCACTACACCAGTATAAAAACCACCACAACACCATCCACAGGACCGCCGACTACACTACACCAGTATAAAAACCACCAAAACACAATCCACAGGACCACCGACTGCACTACACCAGCATAAAAACCACCAAAACACCATCCACAGGACCGCCATCTGCACTACACCAGTATAAAAACCACCAAAACACCATCCACAGGACGGCCGACTACACTACACCAGTATAAAAACCACCAAAACACCATCCACAGGACCACCGACTGCACTACACCAGTATAAAAGCCACCAAAACACCATCCACAGGACCGCCGTCTGCACTACACCAGCATAAAAACCACCAAAACACCATCCACAGGACCACCGACTGCACTACACCAGCATAAAAACCACCAAAACACCATCCACAGGACCGCCGTTTGCACTACACCAGTATAAAAACCACCAAAACACCATCCACAGGACGGCCGACTACACTACACCAGTATAAAAAACACCAAAACATCATCCACAGGAACACCGACTGTACTACACCAGTATAAAAAACACCAAAACACCATCCACAGGACCGCCGACTGCACTACACGAGTATAAAAAACACCAAAACACCATCCACAGGACAGCCGACTGCACTATGCCAGTATAAAAACCACGAAACACCATCCACAGGACGGCCAACTATATTACGCCAGTATAAAAACCACCAAACACCATCCACAGGACGGCCGACTGCACTAAACCAGCATAAAAACCACCAAAAGACCATTAACAGGACGGCCGACTGCACTATACCAGTATAAAAACTACCAAACACCATCCACAGGACGGTCATCTACACTACACCAGTATAAAAACCACCAAACACCATCGACAGGACCGCCGACTACAGTACATCAGTATAAAAACCACAAAACACCATCCACAGTACCGCCGACAGCACTACACCAGTATAAAAATCACCAAAACACCATCCACAGAACGGCCAACTGCACTACACTAGTATAAAAACCACGTAAACACCATCCACAGGACAACCGACTACACTACACAAGTATAAAAACCACCAAAACACCATCCACAGGACTGCCGACGACACTACACCAGAATGAAAAACCACCAAAACACCATCCACAGCACAGCAGACTGCACTACACCAGTATAAAAACCACCACCACAGGACACCGTCTGCTCTACACCAGTATAAAAACACCAAAACACCATCAACATGACGGCCGACTACACTACACCAGTATAAAAACCACCAAAACACCATCCACAGGACCACCGACTGCACTACACCAGTATAAAAAACACCAAAACACCATCCACAGGACGGCCGACTGCACTACACCAGTATAAAAAACACCAAAACACCATCCACAGGACCGCCGACTGCACTACACCAGTATAAAAAACACCAAAACACCATCCATAGGACGGCCGACTACACTCCACCAGTATAAAAATCACCAAAACACCATCCACAGAACGGCCAACTGCACTACACCAGTATAAAAACTACCTAAACACCACCCACAGGACAACCGACTACACTACACCAGTATAAAAACCACCAAAACACCATCCACAGGACCACCGACTGCACTACACCAGTATAAAAAAACACCAAAACACCATCCACAGGACCGCCGACTGCACTACACCAGTATAAAAAACACCAAAACACCATCCACAGGACCGCCCACTGCACTACACCAGTATAAAAAACACCAAAACACCATCCATAGGATGGCCGACTACACTCCACCAGTATAAAAATCACCAAAACACCATCCACAGAACGGCCAACTGCACTACACCAGTATAAAAACCACCTAAACACCATCCACAGGACAACCGACTACACTACACCAGTATAAAAACCACCAAAACACCATCCACAGGACTGCCGACGACACTACACCAGTATGAAAAACCACCAAAACAACATCCACGGGACCGCTGACTACACTACACCAGTATAAAACCACCAAAACACCATCCACAGGACCACCGACTGCACTACACCAGTATAAAAGCCACCAAAACACCATCCACAGGACCGCCGTCTGCACTACACCAGCATAAAAACCACCAAAACACCATCCACAGGACCACCGACTGCACTACACCAGCATAAAAACCACCAAAACACCATCCACAGGACCGCCGTCTGCACTACACCAGTATAAAAACCACCAAAACACCATCCACAGGACGGCCGACTACACTACACCAGTATAAAAAACACCAAAACATCATCCATAGGAACACCGACTGTACTACACCAGTATAAAAAACACCAAAACACCATCCACAGGACCGCCGACTGCACTACACGAGTATAAAAAACACCAAAACACCATCCACAGGACAGCCGACTGCACTATGCCAGTATAAAAACCACGAAACACCATCCACAGGACGGCCAACTACATTACGCCAGTATAAAAACCACCAAACACCATCCACAGGACGGCCGACTGCACTAAACCAGCATAAAAACCACCAAAAGACCATTAACAGGACGGCCGACTGCACTATACCAGTATAAAAACTACCAAACACCATCCACAGGACGGTCATCTACACTACACCAGTATAAAAACCACCAAACACCATCGACAGGACCGCCGACTGCACTAAACCAGCATAAAAACCACCAAACACCATCCACAGGACGGCCGACTACAGTACATCAGTATAAAAACCACAAAACACCAGCCACAGTACCGCCGACTGTACTACACCAGTATAAAAATCACCAAAACACCATCCACAGAACGGCCAACTGCACTACACTAGTATAAAAACCACCTAAACACCATCCACAGGACAACCGACTACACTACACAAGTATAAAAACCACCAAAACACCATCCACAGGACTGCCGACGACACTACACCAGTATGAAAAACCACCAAAACACCATCCACGGGACCGCTGACTGCACTACACCAGTATAAAACCACCAAAACACCATCCACAGCACAGCAGACTGCACTACACCAGTATAAAAACCACCACCACAGGACACCGTCTGCACTACACCAGTATAAAAACTACCAAAACACCATCCACATGACGGCCGACTACACTACACCAGTATAAAAACCACCAAAACACCATCCACAGGACCACCGACTGCACTACACCAGTATAAAAAACACCAAAACACCATCCACAGGACGGCCGACTGCACTACACCAGTATAAAAAACACCAAAACACCATCCACAGGACCGCCGACTGCACTACACCAGTATAAAAAACACCAAAACACCATCCATAGGACGGCCGACTACACTCCACCAGTATAAAAATCACCAAAACACCATCCACAGAACGGCCAACTGCACTACACCAGTATAAAAACTACCTAAACACCATCCACAGGACAACCGACTACACTACACCAGTATAAAAACCACCAAAACACCATCCACAGGACCACCGACTGCACTACACCAGTATAAAAAACACCAAAACACCATCCACAGGACCGCCGACTGCACTACACCAGTATAAAAAACACCAAAACACCATCCACAGGACCGCCGACTGCACTACACCAGTATAAAAAACACCAAAACACCATCCATAGGACGGCCGACTACACTCCACCAGTATAAAAATCACCAAAACACCATCCACAGAACGGCCAACTGCACTACACCAGTATAAAAACCACCTAAACACCATCCACAGGACAACCGACTACACTACACCAGTATAAAAATCACCAAAACACCATCCACAGAACGGCCAACTGCACTAGACCAGTATAAAAACCACCAAAAACCATCCACAGGACCGCCGACGGCACTACACCAGTATAAAAACTACCAAAACACCATCCACAGGACCGCCGACTACACTACACCAGTATAAAAACCACCACAACACCATCCACAGGACCGCGCCAACTGCACTACACCAGTATAAAAACCACCAAAACACCATCCACAGGACCGCCGACTGCACTACACCAGTATAAAAACCACCAAAACACCATCCACAGGACGGCCGACTGCACTACACCAGTATAAAAACCATCAAAACACGATCCACAGGACCACCGACTGCACTACACCAGTATAAAAACCACCAAAACACGATCCACAGGACCATCGACTGCACTACACCAGTATAAAAACCACCAAAACACCATCCACAGGACCACCGATTGCACTACACCAGTATTAAAACCACCAAAACACCATCCACAGGACCGCCGACTGCACTACACCAGTATAAACACAACCAAAACACCATCCACAGGACGGCCGACTACACGACACCAGTATAAAAACCACCACAACACCATCCACAGGACCGCGCCGACTGCACTACACCAGTATAAAAACCACCAAAACACGATCCACAGGACCACCGACTGCACTACACCAGTATAAAAACAACCAAAACACCATCCACAGGACGGCCGACTGCACTACACCAGTATAAAAGCCACCAAAACACCATCCACAGGACCACCGACTGCACTACACCAGTATAAAAACCACCAAAACATCATCCACAGGACCACCGACTGCACTATGCCAGTATAAAAGCCACCAAAACACCATCCACAGGACCATCGACTGCACTACACCAGTATAAAAAACACCAAAACACCATCCACAGGACAGCCGACTGCACTATGCCAGTATAAAAACCACCAAAACACCATCCACAGGACAGCCGATTGCACTATGCCAGTATAAAAACCACGAAACACCATCCACAGGACGGCCAACTACATTACGCCAGTATAAAAACCACCAAACACCATCCACAGGACGGCCGACTGCACTAAACCAGTATAAAAACCACCAAAACACCATTAACAGGACGGCCGATTACACTATACCAGTATAAAAACCACCAAACACCATCCACAGGACGGTCAACTACACTACACCAGTATAAAAACCACCAAACACCATCGACAGGAACGCCGACTGCACTAAACCAGTATAAAAACCACCAAAACATCATCCACAGGACGGCCGACTACACTACACCAGTATAAAAACCACAAAACACCATCCACAGGACCGCCGACTGCACTATACCAGTATAAAAACCACCAAACACCATCCACAGGAAGGCCGACTACAGTACACCAGTATAAAAACCACAAAACACCAGCCACAGTACCGCCGACTGTACTACACCAGTATAAAAATCACCGAAACACCATCCACAGGACAACCGACTACACTACACCCGTATAAAAACCACCACAACACCATCCACAGGACAACCGACTACACTACACCAGTATGAAAAACCACCAAAACACCATCCACGGGACCGCCGACTGCACTACCAGTATAAAACCACCAAAACACCATCCACAGCACAGCAGACTGCACTACACCAGTATAAAAACCACCACCACAGGACACCGTCTGCACTACACCAGTATAAAAACTACCAAAACACCATCCACAGGACGGCCGACTACACTACACCAGTATAAAAACCACCAAAACACCATCCACAGGACCACCGATTGCACTACACCAGTATAAAAACCACCAAAACACCATCCACAGGACCGCCGACTGCACTACACCAGTATAAAAACCACCAAAACATCATCCACAGACACGCCGTCTGCACTACACCAGTATAAAAAACACCAAAACACCATCCACAGGACCACCGACTGCACTACACCAGTATAAAAAACACCAAAACATCATCCACAGGACCACCGACTGTACTACACCAGTATAAAAAACACCAAAACATCATCCACAGGACCGCCGACTGCACTACACCAGTATAAAAAACACCAAAACACCATCCATAGGACGGCCGACTACACTCCACCAGTATAAAAATCACCAAAACACCATCCACAGAACGGCCAACTGCACTGCACCAGTATAAAAACCACCTAAACACCATCCACAGGACAACCGACTACACTACACGAGTATAAAAACCACCAAAACACCATCCACAGGACTGCCGACGACACTAAACCAGTATGAAAAACCACCAAAACACCATCCACGGGACCGCTGACTGCACTACACCAGTATAAAACCACCAAAACACCATCCACAGCACAGCAGACTGCACTACACCAGTATAAAAACCACCACAGGACACTGTCTGCACTACACCAGTATAAAAACTACCAAAACACCATCCACAGGACGGCCGACTACACTACACCAGTATAAAAACCACCAAAACACCATCCACAGGACCACCGATTGCACTACACCAGAATAAAAACCACCAAAACACGATCCATAGGACCACTGACTGCACTACACCTGTATAAAAACCACCACAACACCATCCACAGGACGGCCGACTACACTCCACCAGTATAAAAATCACCAAAACACCATCCACAGAACGGCCAACTGCACTGCACCAGTATAAAAACCACCTAAACACCATCCACAGGACAACCGACTACACTACACGAGTATAAAAACCACCAAAACACCATCCACAGGACTGCCGACGACACTACACCAGTATGAAAAACCACCAAAACACCATCCACGGGACCGCTGACTGCACTACACCAGTATAAAACCACCAAAACACCATCCACAGCACAGCAGACTGCACTACACCAGTATAAAAACCACCACAGGACACTGTCTGCACTACACCAGTATAAAAACTACCAAAACACCATCCACAGGACGGCCGACTACACTACACCAGTATAAAAACCACCAAAACACCATCCACAGGACCACCGATTGCACTACACCAGAATAAAAACCACCAAAACACGATCCATAGGACCACTGACTGCACTACACCAGTATAAAAAACACCAAAACACCATCCACAGGACCGCCGACTGCACTACACCAGTATAAAAAACACCAAAACACCATCCATAGGACGGCCGACTACACTCCACCAGTATAAAAATCACCAAAACACCATCCACAGAACGGCCAACTGCACTACACCAGTATAAAAACTACCTAAACACCATCCACAGGACAACCGACTACACTACACCAGTATAAAAACCACCAAAACACCATCCACAGGACCACCGACTGCACTACACCAGTATAAAAAAACACCAAAACACCATCCACAGGACCGCCGACTGCACTACACCAGTATAAAAAACACCAAAACACCATCCACAGGACCGCCCACTGCACTACACCAGTATAAAAAACACCAAAACACCATCCATAGGATGGCCGACTACACCCCACCAGTATAAAAATCACCAAAACACCATCCACAGAACGGCCAACTGCACTACACCAGTATAAAAACCACCTAAACACCATCCACAGGACAACCGACTACACTACACCAGTATAAAAACCACCAAAACACCATCCACAGGACTGCCGACGACACTACACCAGTATGAAAAACCACCAAAACAACATCCACGGGACCGCTGACTACACTACACCAGTATAAAACCACCAAAACACCATCCACAGGACCACCGACTGCACTACACCAGTATAAAAGCCACCAAAACACCATCCACAGGACCGCCGTCTGCACTACACCAGCATAAAAACCACCAAAACACCATCCACAGGACCACCGACTGCACTACACCAGCATAAAAACCACCAAAACACCATCCACAGGACCGCCGTCTGCACTACACCAGTATAAAAACCACCAAAACACCATCCACAGGACGGCCGACTACACTACACCAGTATAAAAAACACCAAAACATCATCCATAGGAACACCGACTGTACTACACCAGTATAAAAAACACCAAAACACCATCCACAGGACCGCCGACTGCACTACACGAGTATAAAAAACACCAAAACACCATCCACAGGACAGCCGACTGCACTATGCCAGTATAAAAACCACGAAACACCATCCACAGGACGGCCAACTACATTACGCCAGTATAAAAACCACCAAACACCATCCACAGGACGGCCGACTGCACTAAACCAGCATAAAAACCACCAAAAGACCATTAACAGGACGGCCGACTGCACTATACCAGTATAAAAACTACCAAACACCATCCACAGGACGGTCATCTACACTACACCAGTATAAAAACCACCAAACACCATCGACAGGACCGCCGACTGCACTAAACCAGCATAAAAACCACCAAACACCATCCACAGGACGGCCGACTACAGTACATCAGTATAAAAACCACAAAACACCAGCCACAGTACCGCCGACTGTACTACACCAGTATAAAAATCACCAAAACACCATCCACAGAACGGCCAACTGCACTACACTAGTATAAAAACCACCTAAACACCATCCACAGGACAACCGACTACACTACACAAGTATAAAAACCACCAAAACACCATCCACAGGACTGCCGACGACACTACACCAGTATGAAAAACCACCAAAACACCATCCACGGGACCGCTGACTGCACTACACCAGTATAAAACCACCAAAACACCATCCACAGCACAGCAGACTGCACTACACCAGTATAAAAACCACCACCACAGGACACCGTCTGCACTACACCAGTATAAAAACTACCAAAACACCATCCACATGACGGCCGACTACACTACACCAGTATAAAAACCACCAAAACACCATCCACAGGACCACCGACTGCACTACACCAGTATAAAAAACACCAAAACACCATCCACAGGACGGCCGACTGCACTACACCAGTATAAAAAACACCAAAACACCATCCACAGGACCGCCGACTGCACTACACCAGTATAAAAAACACCAAAACACCATCCATAGGACGGCCGACTACACTCCACCAGTATAAAAATCACCAAAACACCATCCACAGAACGGCCAACTGCACTACACCAGTATAAAAACTACCTAAACACCATCCACAGGACAACCGACTACACTACACCAGTATAAAAACCACCAAAACACCATCCACAGGACCACCGACTGCACTACACCAGTATAAAAATCACCAAAACACCATCCACAGAACGGCCAACTGCACTGCACCAGTATAAAAACCACCTAAACACCATCCACAGGACAACCGACTACACTACACGAGTATGAAAAACCACCAAAACACCATCCACGGGACCGCTGACTGCACTACACCAGTATAAAACCACCAAAACACCATCCACAGCACAGCAGACTGCACTACACCAGTATAAAAACCACCACAGGACACTGTCTGCACTACACCAGTATAAAAACTACCAAAACACCATCCACAGGACGGCCGACTACACTACACCAGTATAAAAACCACCAAAACACCATCCACAGGACCACCGATTGCACTACACCAGAATAAAAACCACCAAAACACGATCCATAGGACCACTGACTGCACTACACCAGTATAAAAACCACCACAACACCATCCACAGGACCGCCGACTACACTACACCAGTATAAAAACCACCAAAACACAATCCACAGGACCACCGACTGCACTACACCAGCATAAAAACCACCAAAACACCATCCACAGGACCGCCATCTGCACTACACCAGTATAAAAACCACCAAAACACCATCCACAGGACGGCCGACTACACTACACCAGTATAAAAACCACCAAAACACCATCCACAGGACCACCGACTGCACTACACCAGTATAAAAGCCACCAAAACACCATCCACAGGACCGCCGTCTGCACTACACCAGCATAAAAACCACCAAAACACCATCCACAGGACCACCGACTGCACTACACCAGCATAAAAACCACCAAAACACCATCCACAGGACCGCCGTTTGCACTACACCAGTATAAAAACCACCAAAACACCATCCACAGGACGGCCGACTACACTACACCAGTATAAAAAACACCAAAACATCATCCACAGGAACACCGACTGTACTACACCAGTATAAAAAACACCAAAACACCATCCACAGGACCGCCGACTGCACTACACGAGTATAAAAAACACCAAAACACCATCCACAGGACAGCCGACTGCACTATGCCAGTATAAAAACCACGAAACACCATCCACAGGACGGCCAACTATATTACGCCAGTATAAAAACCACCAAACACCATCCACAGGACGGCCGACTGCACTAAACCAGCATAAAAACCACCAAAAGACCATTAACAGGACGGCCGACTGCACTATACCAGTATAAAAACTACCAAACACCATCCACAGGACGGTCATCTACACTACACCAGTATAAAAACCACCAAACACCATCGACAGGACCGCCGACTACAGTACATCAGTATAAAAACCACAAAACACCATCCACAGTACCGCCGACAGCACTACACCAGTATAAAAATCACCAAAACACCATCCACAGAACGGCCAACTGCACTACACTAGTATAAAAACCACGTAAACACCATCCACAGGACAACCGACTACACTACACAAGTATAAAAACCACCAAAACACCATCCACAGGACTGCCGACGACACTACACCAGAATGAAAAACCACCAAAACACCATCCACAGCACAGCAGACTGCACTACACCAGTATAAAAACCACCACCACAGGACACCGTCTGCTCTACACCAGTATAAAAACACCAAAACACCATCAACATGACGGCCGACTACACTACACCAGTATAAAAACCACCAAAACACCATCCACAGGACCACCGACTGCACTACACCAGTATAAAAAACACCAAAACACCATCCACAGGACGGCCGACTGCACTACACCAGTATAAAAAACACCAAAACACCATCCACAGGACCGCCGACTGCACTACACCAGTATAAAAAACACCAAAACACCATCCATAGGACGGCCGACTACACTCCACCAGTATAAAAATCACCAAAACACCATCCACAGAACGGCCAACTGCACTACACCAGTATAAAAACTACCTAAACACCACCCACAGGACAACCGACTACACTACACCAGTATAAAAACCACCAAAACACCATCCACAGGACCACCGACTGCACTACACCAGTATAAAAAAACACCAAAACACCATCCACAGGACCGCCGACTGCACTACACCAGTATAAAAAACACCAAAACACCATCCACAGGACCGCCCACTGCACTACACCAGTATAAAAAACACCAAAACACCATCCATAGGATGGCCGACTACACTCCACCAGTATAAAAATCACCAAAACACCATCCACAGAACGGCCAACTGCACTACACCAGTATAAAAACCACCTAAACACCATCCACAGGACAACCGACTACACTACACCAGTATAAAAACCACCAAAACACCATCCACAGGACTGCCGACGACACTACACCAGTATGAAAAACCACCAAAACAACATCCACGGGACCGCTGACTACACTACACCAGTATAAAACCACCAAAACACCATCCACAGGACCACCGACTGCACTACACCAGTATAAAAGCCACCAAAACACCATCCACAGGACCGCCGTCTGCACTACACCAGCATAAAAACCACCAAAACACCATCCACAGGACCACCGACTGCACTACACCAGCATAAAAACCACCAAAACACCATCCACAGGACCGCCGTCTGCACTACACCAGTATAAAAACCACCAAAACACCATCCACAGGACGGCCGACTACACTACACCAGTATAAAAAACACCAAAACATCATCCATAGGAACACCGACTGTACTACACCAGTATAAAAAACACCAAAACACCATCCACAGGACCGCCGACTGCACTACACGAGTATAAAAAACACCAAAACACCATCCACAGGACAGCCGACTGCACTATGCCAGTATAAAAACCACGAAACACCATCCACAGGACGGCCAACTACATTACGCCAGTATAAAAACCACCAAACACCATCCACAGGACGGCCGACTGCACTAAACCAGCATAAAAACCACCAAAAGACCATTAACAGGACGGCCGACTGCACTATACCAGTATAAAAACTACCAAACACCATCCACAGGACGGTCATCTACACTACACCAGTATAAAAACCACCAAACACCATCGACAGGACCGCCGACTGCACTAAACCAGCATAAAAACCACCAAACACCATCCACAGGACGGCCGACTACAGTACATCAGTATAAAAACCACAAAACACCAGCCACAGTACCGCCGACTGTACTACACCAGTATAAAAATCACCAAAACACCATCCACAGAACGGCCAACTGCACTACACTAGTATAAAAACCACCTAAACACCATCCACAGGACAACCGACTACACTACACAAGTATAAAAACCACCAAAACACCATCCACAGGACTGCCGACGACACTACACCAGTATGAAAAACCACCAAAACACCATCCACGGGACCGCTGACTGCACTACACCAGTATAAAACCACCAAAACACCATCCACAGCACAGCAGACTGCACTACACCAGTATAAAAACCACCACCACAGGACACCGTCTGCACTACACCAGTATAAAAACTACCAAAACACCATCCACATGACGGCCGACTACACTACACCAGTATAAAAACCACCAAAACACCATCCACAGGACCACCGACTGCACTACACCAGTATAAAAAACACCAAAACACCATCCACAGGACGGCCGACTGCACTACACCAGTATAAAAAACACCAAAACACCATCCACAGGACCGCCGACTGCACTACACCAGTATAAAAAACACCAAAACACCATCCATAGGACGGCCGACTACACTCCACCAGTATAAAAATCACCAAAACACCATCCACAGAACGGCCAACTGCACTACACCAGTATAAAAACTACCTAAACACCATCCACAGGACAACCGACTACACTACACCAGTATAAAAACCACCAAAACACCATCCACAGGACCACCGACTGCACTACACCAGTATAAAAAACACCAAAACACCATCCACAGGACCGCCGACTGCACTACACCAGTATAAAAAACACCAAAACACCATCCACAGGACCGCCGACTGCACTACACCAGTATAAAAAACACCAAAACACCATCCATAGGACGGCCGACTACACTCCACCAGTATAAAAATCACCAAAACACCATCCACAGAACGGCCAACTGCACTACACCAGTATAAAAACCACCTAAACACCATCCACAGGACAACCGACTACACTACACCAGTATAAAAACCACCAAAACACCATCCACAGGACTGCCGACGACACTACACCAGTATGAAAAACCACCAAAACACCATCCACGGGACCGCTGACTACACTACACCAGTATAAAACCACCAAAACACCATCCACAGGACCACCGACTGCACTACACCAGTATAAAAGCCACCAAAACACCATCCACAGGACCGCCGTCTGCACTACACCAGCATAAAAACCACCAAAACACCATCCACAGGACCACCTACTGCACTACACCAGCATAAAAACCACCAAAACATCATCCACAGGACCGCCGTCTGCACTACACCAGTATAAAAACCACCAAAACACCATCCACAGGACGGCCGACTACACTACACCAGTATAAAAAACACCAAAACATCATCCATAGGAACACCGACTGTACTACACCAGTATAAAAAACACCAAAACACCATCCACAGGACCGCCGACTGCACTACACGAGTATAAAGAACACCAAAACACCATCCACAGGACAGCCGACTGCACTATGCCAGTATAAAAACCACGAAACACCATCCACAGGACGGCCAACTACATTACGCCAGTGTAAAAACCACCAAACACCATCCACAGGACGGCCGACTGCACTAAACCAGCATAAAAACCACCAAAAGACCATTAACAGGACGGCCGACTGCACTATACCAGTATAAAAACTACCAAACACCATCCACAGGACGGTCATCTACACTACACCAGTATAAAAACCACCAAACACCATCGACAGGACCGCCGACTGCACTAAACCAGCATAAAAACCACCAAACACCATCCACAGGACGGCCGACTACAGTACATCAGTATAAAAACCACAAAACACCAGCCACAGTACCGCCGACTGTACTACACCAGTATAAAAATCACCAAAACACCATCCACAGAACGGCCAACTGCACTACACTAGTATAAAAACAACCTAAACACCATCCACAGGACAACCGACTACACTACACAAGTATAAAAACCACCAAAACACCATCCACAGGACTGCCGACGACACTACACCAGTATGAAAAACCACCAAAACACCATTCACGGGACCGCTGACTGCACTACACCAGTATAAAACCACCAAAACACCATCCACAGCACAGCAGACTGCACTACACCAGTATAAAAACCACCACCACAGGACACCGTCTGCACTACACCAGTATAAAAACTACCAAAACACCATCCACATGACGGCCGACTACACTACACCAGTATAAAAACCGCCAAAACACCATCCACAGGACCACCGACTGCACTACACCAGTATAAAAAACACCAAAACACCATCCACAGGACGTCCGACTGCACTACACCAGTATAAAAAACACCAAAACACCATCCACAGGACCGCCGACTGCACTACACCAGTATAAAAACCAAAACACCATCCATAGGACGGCCGACTACACTCCACCAGTATAAAAATCACCAAAACACCATCCATAGGACGGCCGACTACACTCCACCAGTATAAAAATCACCAAAACACCATCCACAGAACGGCCAACTGCACTACACCAGTATAAAAACTACCTAAACACCATCCACAGGACAACCGACTACACTACACCAGTATAAAAACCACCAAAACACCATCCACAGGACCGCCGACTGCACTACACCAGTATAAAAAACACCAAAACACCATCCACAGGACCGCCGACTGCACTACACCAGTATAAAAAACACCAAAACACCATCCACAGGACCGCCGACTGCACTACACCAGTATAAAAAACACCAAAACACCATCCATAGGACGGCCGACTACACTCCACCAGTATAAAAATCACCAAAACACCATCCACAGAACGGCCAACTGCACTACACCAGTATAAAAACCACCTAAACACCATCCACAGGACAACAGACTACACTACACCAGTATAAAAACCACCAAAACACCATCCACAGGACTGCCGACGACACTACACCAGTATGAAAAACCACCAAAACACCATCCACGGGACCGCTGACTACACTACACCAGCATAAAACCACCAAAACACCATCCACAGCACAGCAGACTGCACTACACCAGTATAAAAACCACCACCACAGGACACCGTCTGCACTACACCAGTATAAAAACTACCAAAACACCATCCATAGGACCACCGATTGCACTACACCAGTATAAAAACTACCAAAACACCAACCACAGGACCGCCGACTGCACTACACCAGCATAAAAACCACCAAAACACCATCCACAGGACCGCCGTCTGCACTACACCAGTATAAAAACCACCAAAACACCATCCACAGGACGGCCGACTGCACTACACCATTATAAAAACCACCAAAACACCATCCAGAGGACCACCGACTGCACTACACCAGTATAAAAAACACCAAAACATCATCCACAGGACCACCGAGTGTACTACACCAGTATAAAAAACACCAAAACACCATCCACAGGACCGCCAACTGCACTACACCAGTATAAAAAACACCAAAACACCATCCATAGGACGGCCGACTACACTACACCAGTATAAAACCACCAATACACCATCCACAGGACCGCCGACAGCACTACACCAGTATAAAAACCACCAAAACACCATCCACAGGACGGCCGACTGCACTACACCAGTATAAAACCAACAAAACACCATCCACAGGACCGCCGACTGCACTACACCAGTATAAAACCAACAAAACACCATCCACAGGACCGCCGACTGCACTACACCAGTATAAAAAACACCATCCACAGGACCGCCGACTGCACTACACCAGTATACAAACCACCAAAACACCATCCATAGGACTACCGACGGCACTAAACCAGTATAAAAACCACGAAAACATCATCCACAGGACCATCGACTGCACTACACCAGTATAAAAACCACCAAAACACAATCCACAGGACAGCCGACTGCACTACACCAGTATAAAACCACCAAAATAGCATCCACAGGACCGCCGACTGCACTACCCCAGTATAAAAACCACCAAAACACCATCCACAGGACAGCCGACTGCACTACACCAGTATAAAAAACACTAAAACACCATCCACAGGACCGCCGACTACACTACACCAGTAGGAAAACCACCAAAACACCATCAACAGGATCGCCGACAGCACTACACCAGTATAAAAACCACCAAAACACCATCCACAGGACGGCCGACTGCACTACACCAGTATAAAAACCACCAAAACACCATCCTCAGGACCGCCAAGTGCACTACACCAGTATAAGAAACACCAAAACACCATCCACAGGACCGCCGACTGCACTACACCAGTATAAAAAACACCAAACCACCATCCACAGGACGGCCGATTACACTACACCAGTATAAAAAACACCAAAACACCATCCACAGACCCGCCGTCTCCACTACACCAGTATAAAAACCACCAAAACACCATCCACAGGACGACCGACTACACTACACCAGTATAAAAACCACCAAAACACGATCCACAGGACCACCGACTGCACTACACCAGTATAAAAAACACATAAACACCATCCACAGGACCACCGACTGTACTACACCAGTATAAAAACCACCAAAACACCATCCACAGGACCGCCGACTGCACTACACCAGTATAAAAAACACCAAAACACCATCCACAGGACGGCCGACTGCACTACACCAGTATAAAACCAACAAAACACCATACACAGGACCGCCGACTGCACTACAGCAGTATAAAAAACACCATCCACAGGACCGCCGACTGCACTACACCAGTATAAAAACCACCAAAACACCATCCACAGGACTACCGACTGCACTACACCAGTATAAAAACCACCAAAACACCATACACAGGACCGCAGACTGCACTACACCAGTATAAAAACCACCAAAACACCATCCACAGGACGGCCGACTGCACTACACCAGTATAAAAACCACAAAAACACCATCCACAGGACGGCCAACTGCATTACACCAGTATAAAAACCACCAAAACACCATCCACAGGACGTCCGACTGCACTATACCAGTATAAAAACCACCAAACAACATCCACAGGACGGCAGACTGCGCTATACTAGTATAAAAACCACCAAGCACCATCCACAGAACGGCCAACTACACTACACCAGTATAAAAACCACCAAACACCATCTACAGGAAAGCTGACTGCACTACACCAGTATAAAAATCACCAAAACACCATCCACAGGACCACCGACTGCACTACACCAGTATAAAAACCACCAAAACACCATCCACAGGACCGCCGACTGCACTACACCAGTATAAAAATCATAAAAACACCATCCACAGGACCGCTGACTGCACTACACCAGTATAAAAACCACCAAAACACCATCCACAGGACCGCCGACTGCACTACACTAGAATAAAAACCACCAAAACACCATCCATAGGACTACCGACGGCACTAAACCAGTATAAAAACCACGAAAACATCATCCACAGGAAGGCCGACTGCACTACACCAGTATAAAAACCACCAAAACACTATCCACAGGACAGCCGACTGCACTACACCAGTATAAAAACAGCCAAAACACCAAACACAGGACCGCCGACTGCACTACACCAGTATGAAAACCACCAAAACACCATCCACAGGACAGCCGACTGCACTATGCCAGTATAAAAACCACGAAACACCATCCACAGGACGGTCGACTACACTACACCAGTATAAAAACCACCAAAACACCATCCATAGGAGTACCGACGTCACTAAACCAGTATAAAAACCACGAAAATATCATCCACAGGACCACCGACTGCACTACACCAGTATAAAAACCACCAAAACACAATCCACAGGACCGCCGACTGCACTAAACCAGTATAAAAACCACCAAAACACCATCCACAAGACCGCCGACTGCACTACACCAGTATAAAAACCACCAAAACACAATCCACAGGACCGCCGACTGCACTACACCAGTATAAAAACCACCAAAACACAATCCACAGGACCGCCGACTGCACTACACCAGTATGAAAACCACCAAAACACCATCCACAGGACAGCCGACTGCACTATGCCAGTATAAAAACCACGAAAACATCATCCACAGGACGGCCGACTGCACTACACCAGTATAAAAACCACCAAAACACAATCCACAGGACCGCCGACTGCACTAAACCAGTATAAAAAAACACCAAAACACCATCCACAGGACCGCCGACTGCACTACACCAGTATAAAAACCACCAAAACACAATCCACAGGACCGCCGACTGCACTACACCAGTATGAAAACCACCAAAACACCATCCACAGGACAGCCGACTGCACTATGCCAGTATAAAAACCACGAAACACCATCCACAGGACCGCCGACTACACTACACCAGTAAGAAAACCACCAAAACACCATCCATAGGACTACCGACGGCACTAAACCAGTATAAAAACCACGAAAACATCATCCACAGGAAGGCCGACTGCACTACACCAGTATAAAAACCACCAAAACACAATCCACAGGACCGCCGACTGCACTAAACCAGTATAAAAAACACCAAAACACCATCCACAGGACGGCCGACTGCATTACACCAGTATAAATACCACCAAAACACCATCCTCAGGACCGCTGACTGCACTACACCAGTATAAAAACCACCAAAACACAATCCACAGGACCGCCGACTGCACTAAACCAGTATAAAAACCACCAAAACACAATCCACAGGACCGCCGACTGCACTACACCAGTATGAAAACCACCAAAACACCATCCACAGGACAGCCGACTGCACTATGCCAGAATAAAAACCACGAAACACCATCCACAGGACGGCCGACTGCACTACACCAGTATAAAAAACACCAAAACACCATCCACAGGACCGCCGACTACACTACACCAGTAAGAAATCCACCAAAACACCATCCACAGTATCGCCGACGGCACTACACCAGTATAAAAACCACCAAAACACCATCCACAGGACGGCCGACTGCACTACACCAGTATAAAAACCACCAAAACACCATCCTCAGGACCGCCAACTGCACTACACCAGTATAAGAAACACCAAAACACCATCCACAGGACCGCCGACTGCACTACACCAGTATAAAAACCACCAAACCACCATCCACAGGACGGCCGACTACACTACACCAGTATAAAAAACACCAAAACACCATCCACAGACCCGCCGTCTCCACTACACCAGTATGAAAACCACCAAAACACCATCCACAGGACGACCGACTACACTACACCAGTATAAAAACCATCAAAACACGATCCACAGGACCACCGACTGCACTACACCAGTATAAAAAACACCAAAACACCATCCACAGGACGGCCGACTGCACTACACCAGTATAAAACCAACAAAACACCATACACAGGACTGCCGACTGCACTACAGCAGTATAAAAAACACCAACCACAGGACCGCCGACTGCACTACACCAGTATAAAAACCACCAAAACACCATCCACAGGACTACCGACTGCACTACACCGGTATAAAAACCACCAAAACACCATACACAGGACCGCCGACTGCACTACACCAGTATAAAAACCACCAAAACACCATCCACAGGACGGCCGACTGCACTACACCAGTATAAAAACCACCAAAACACCATCCACAGGACCGCCGACTGCACTACACCAGTATAAAAACCACCAAAACACCATCCACAGGACCGCTGACTGCACTACACCAGTATAAAAATCACCAAAACACCATCCACAGGACCGCTGACTGCGCTACACCAGTATAAAAACCACCAAAACACCATCCACAGGACCGCCGACTGCACTACACTAGTATAAAAACCACCAAAACACCATCCATAGGACTACCGACGGCACTAAACCAGTATAAAAACCACGAAAACATCATCCATAGGAAGGCCGACTGCGCTACACCAGTATAAAAACCACCAAAACACTATCCACAGGACAGCCGACTGCACTACACCAGTATAAAAACAGCCAAAACACCAAACACAGGACCGCCGACTGCACTATGCCAGTATAAAAACCACGAAACACCATCCACAGGACGGTCGACTACACTACACCAGTATAAAAACCACCAAAACACAATCCACAGGACCGCCGACTGCACTAAACCAGTATAAAAAACACCAAAACACCATCCACAGGACCGCCGACTGCAATACACCAGTATAAAAACTACCAAAACACAATCCACAGGACCGCCGACTGCACTAAACCAGTATAAAAACCACCAAAACACAATCCACAGGACCGCCGACTGCACTACACCAGTATGAAAACCACCAAAACACCATCCACAGGACCGCCGACTGCACTACACCAGTGTAAAAACCACGAAACACCATCCACAGGACGGCCGACTGCACTACACCAGTATAAAAACCACCAAAACACCATTAACAGGACGGCCGACTGCAGTATACCAGTATAAAAACCACCAAACACCATCCACAGGACGGTCAACTACACTACACCAGTATAAAAACCATCAAACACCATCGACAGGACGGCCGACTGCACTAAACCAGTATAAAAACCACGAAAACATCATCCACAGGACCACAGACTGCACTACACCAGTATAAAAACCACCAAAACACAATACACAGGACAGCCGACTGCACTACACCAGTATAAAAAACACCAAAACACCATCCACAGGACCGCCGACTACACTACACCAGTATGAAAACCACCAAAACACCATCCACAGGAGGTCCGACTGCACTACACCAGTATAAAAACCACCAAAACAACATGCATAGGACTACCGATGGCACTAAAACAGTATAAAAACCACGAAAACATCTTCCACAGGACCACCGACTGCACTACACCAGTATAAAAACCAACAAAACACTATCCACAGGACAGCCGACTGCACTACACCAGTATAAAAAACACCAAAACACCATCCACAAGACCACTGACTGCACTACACCAGTATAAAAACAGCCAAAACACCAAACACAGGACCGCCGAGTGCACTACACCAGTATGAAAACCACCAAAACACCATCCACAGGACAGCCGACTGCACTATGCCAGTATAAAAACCACGAAACACCATCCACAGGACGGTCGACTACACTACACCAGTATAAAAACCACCAAAACACCATGCATAGGACTACCGATGGCACTAAAACAGTAGAAAAACCACGAAAACATCATCCACAGGACCACCGACTGCACTACACCAGTATAAAAACCAACAAAACACAATCCACTGGACAGCCGACTGCACTACACCAGTATGAAAACCACCAAAACACCATCCACAGGAGGTCCGACTGCACTACACCAGTATAAAAACCACCAAAACAACATGAATAGGACTACCGATGGCACTAAAACAGTATAAAAACCACTAAAACATCATCCACAGGACCACCGACTGCACTACACCAGTATAAAAACCAACAAAACACTAGCCACAGGACAGCCGACTGCACTACACCAGTATAAAAAACACCAAAACACCATCCACAAGACCACTGACTGCACTACACCAGTATAAAAACAGCCAAAACACCAAACACAGGACCACCGACTGCACTACACCAGTATAAAAACCACCAAAACACCATCCACAGGACGGCCGACTGCACTACACCAGTATAAAAACCACCAAAACACCATCCTCAGGACCGCCAACTGCACTACACCAGTATAAGAAACACCAAAACACCATCCACAGGACCGCCGACTGCACTACACCAGTATAAAAACCACCAAACCACCATCCACAGGACGGCCGACTACACTACACCAGTATAAAAAACACCAAAACACCATCCACAGACCCGCCGTCTCCACTACACCAGTATAAAAACCACCAAAACACCATCCACAGGACGACCGACTACACTACACCAGTATAAAAACCATCAAAACACGATCCACAGGACCACCGACTGCACTACACCAGTATAAAAAACACCAAAACACCATCCACAGGACCGCCGACTGCACTACACCAGTATAAAAAACACCAAAACACCATCCACAGGACGGCCGACTGCACTACACCAGTATAAAACCAACAAAACACCATACACAGGACGGCCGACTACACTACACCAGTATAAAAACCACCAAAACACCATCCACAGGACTACCGACTGCACTACACCGGTATAAAAACCACCAAAACACCATACACAGGACCGCCGACTGCACTACACCAGTATAAAAAACACCATCCACAGGACCGCCGACTGCACTACACCAGTATAAAAACCACCAAAACACCATCCACAGGACTACCGACTGCACTACACCGGTATAAAAACCACCAAAACACCATACACAGGACCGCCGACTGCACTACACCAGTATAAAAACCACCAAAACACCATCCACAGGACGGCCGACTGCACTACACCAGTATAAAAACCACCAAAACACCATCCACAGGACCGCCGACTGCACTACACCAGTATAAAAACCACCAAAACACCATCCACAGGACCGCTGACTGCACTACACCAGTATAAAAATCACCAAAACACCATCCACAGGACCGCTGACTGCGCTACACCAGTATAAAAACCACCAAAACACCATCCACAGGACGGCCGACTGCACTACACTAGTATAAAAACCACCAAAACACCATCCATAGGACTACCGACAGCACTAAACCAGTATAAAAACCACGAAAACATCATCCACAGGAAGGACGACTGCACTACACCAGTATAAAAACCACCAAAACACAATCCACAGGACCGCCGACTGCACTACACCAGTATAAAAACAACCAAAACACAATCCACAGGACCGCCGACTGCACTAAACCAGTATAAAAAACACCAAAACACCATCCACAGGACCGCCGACTGCACTACACCAGTATAAAAACCACCAAAACACAATCCACAGGACCGCCGACTGCACTACACCAGTATGAAAACCACCAAAACACCATCCACAGGACCGCCGACTGCACTACACCAGTGTAAAAACCACGAAACACCATCCACAGGACGGCCGACTGCACTACACCAGTATAAAAACCACCAAAACACCATTAACAGGACGGCCGACTCCAGTATACCAGTTTAAAAACCACCAAACACCATCCACAGGACGGTCAACTACACTACACCAGTATAAAAAAAAATCAAACACCATCGACAGGCCGGCCGACTGCACTAAACCAGTATAAAAACCACGAAAACATCATCCACAGGACCACAGACTGCACTACACCAGTATAAAAACCACCAAAACACAATACACAGGAGGTCCGACTGCACTACACCAGTATAAAAACCACGAAAACATCATCCACAGGACCACCGACTGCACTACACCAGTATAAAAAACACCAAAACACCATCCACAAGACCACTGACTGCACTACACCAGTATAAAAACAGCCAAACCACGAAACACAGGACCGCCGAGTGCACTACACCAGTATGAAAACCACCAAAACACCATCCACAGGACAGCCGACTGCACTATGCCAGTATAAAAACCACGAAACACCATCCACAGGACGGCCGACTACACTACACCAGTATAAAAACCACCAAATCACCATGCATAGGACTACCGATGGCACAAAAACCAGTATAAAAACCACGAAAACATCATCCACAGGACCACCGACTGCACTACACCAGTATAAAAACCAACAAAACACAATCCACAGGACAGCCGACTGCACTACACCAGTATGAAAACCACAAAAACACCATCCACAGGAGGTCCGACTGCACTACACCAGTATAAAAACCACCAAAACAACATGCATAGGACTACCGATGGCACTAAAACAGTATAAAAACCACGAAAACATCATCCACAGGACCACCGACTGCACTACACCAGTATAAAAACCAACAAAACACTATCCACAGGACAGCCGACTGCACTACACCAGTATAAAAAACACCAAAACACCATCCACAAGACCACTGACTGCACTACACCAGTATAAAAACAGCCAAAACACCAAACACAGGACCGCTGAGTGCACTACACCAGTATGAAAACCACCAAAACACCATCCACAGGACAGCCGACTGCATTATGCCAGTATAAAAACCACGAAACACCATCCACAGGACGGTCGACTACACTACACCAGTATAAAAACCACCAAAACACCATGCATAGGACTACCGATGGCACTAAACCAGTATAAAAACCACGAAAACATCATCCACAGGACCACCGACTGCACTACACCAGTATAAAAACCAACAAAACACAATCCACAGGACAGCCGACTGCACTACACCAGTATAAAAAACACCAAAACACCATCCACAGGACCACCGACTGCACTACACCAGTATAAAAACAGCCAAAACACCAAACACAGGACCGGCGACTGCACTACACCAGTATGAAAACCACCAAAACACCATTCACAGGACAGCCGACTGCACTATGCCAGTATAAAAACCACGAAACACCATCCACAGGACGGTCGACTACACTACACCAGTATAAAAACCACCAAAACACCATCCATAGGACTACCGACGGCTCTAAACCAGTATAAAAACCACGAAAACATCATCCACAGGAAGGCCGACTGCACTACACCAGTATAAAAACCACCAAAACACCATCCACAGGACAGCCGACTGCAGTACACCAATATAAAAACCACGAAAACATCATCCACAGGACCGACGACTGCACTACACCAGTATAAAAACCACAAAAACACCATCCACAGGACAGCCGACTGCACTAAACCAGTATAAAAAACACCAAAACACCATCCACAGGACCGCCGACTACAGTACACCATTATGAAAACCACAAAAACACCATCCACAGGACAGCCGACTGCACTATGCCAGTATAAAAACCACGAAACACCATCCACAGGACGGCCAACTACATCACGCCAGTATAAAAACCAGCAAACACCATCCACAGGACAGCCGAATGCACTACACCAGTATAAAAACCACCAAAACACCATTAACAGGACAGCCGACTGCACTAAACCAGTATAAAAACCACCAAACATCATCCACAGGACGGCCGACTACACTAAACCAGTATAAAAACCACCAAAACATCATCCACAGGACGGCCGACTGCACTATACCAGTATAAAAATAACCAAAACACCATCCACAGGACCGCCGACTGCACTACACAAGTACAAAAACCACAAAACACCATCCACAGGACCGCCGACTGCACTACACCAGTATAAAAACCACCAAAACACCATCCACAGAACGGCCAACTGCACTACATCAGTATAAAAACCACCTAAACAGCATTAACAGGACAACCGACTACACTACACCAGTATAAAAACCACCAAAACACCATCCACAGGACTGCCGACGACACTACACCAGTATCAAAAACCACCAAAACACTATCCACGGGACCGCTGACTGCACTACACCAGTATAAAAACCACCACCACAGGACACCGTCTGCACTACACCAGTATAAAAACTACCAAAACACCATCCACAGGATGGCCGACTACACTACACCAGTATAAAAACCACCAAAACACCATCCACAGGACGGCCGACTGCACTAAACCAGTATAAAAACCACCAAAACACCATGAACAGGACCACCGACTGCACTACACCAGTATAAAAAACACCAAAACACCATCCACAGGACCGCCGACTGCACTACACCAGTATAAAAACCACCAAAACAGCATCCACAGAGCCGCCGTCTGCACTACACCAGTATAAAAACTACCAAAACACCATCCACAGGACCGCCGACTACACTACACCAGTATAAAAACCACCACAACACCATCCACAGGACCGCGCCAACTGCACTACACCAGTATAAAAACCACCAAAACACCATCCACAGGACGGCCGACTGCACTACACCAGTATAAAAACCACCAAAACACCATCCACAGGACCACCGACTGCACTACACCAGTATAAAAACCACCAAAACACCATCCACAGGACCGCCGACGGCGCTACACCAGTATAAAAACTACCAAAACACCATCCACAGGACCGCCGACTACACTACACCAGTATAAAAACCACCACAACAACATCCACAGGACCGCGCCAACTGCATTACACCAGTATAAAAACCACCAAAACACCATCCACAGGACGGCCGACTGCACTACACCAGTATAAAAACCACCAAAACACGATGTACAGGACCACCGATTGCACTACACCAGTATAAAAACCACCAAAACACGATCCACAGGACCACCGACTGCACTACACCAGTATAAACACAACCAAAACACCATCCACAGGACGGCCGACTGCACAACACCAGTATAAAAGCCATGAAAACACCATGCACAGGACCACCGACTGCACTACACCAGTATAAAAAACACCAAAACATCATCCACAGGACCACCGACTGCACTATGCCAGTATAAAAACCAACAAAACACCATCCACAGGACAGCCGACTGCACTAAACCAGTATAAAAAACACCAAAGCATCATCCACAGGACCGCGCCGACTGCACTACACCAGTATAAAAAACACCAAAACATCATCCACAGGACCACCGACTGCACTATGCCAGTATAAAAGCCACCAAAACACCATCCACAGGACCATCGACTACACTACACCAGTATAAAAAACACCAAAACACCATCCACAGGACAGCCGACTGCACTATGCCACTATAAAAACCACCAAAACACCATCCACAGGACAGCCGACTGCACTATGCCGGTATAAAAACCACGAAACACCATCCACAGGACGGCCAACTACATTATGCCAGTATAAAAACCACCAAACACCATCCACAGGACGGCCGACTGCACTAAACCAGTATAAAAACCACCAAAACACCATTAACAGGACGGCCGATTACACTATACCAGTATAAAAACCACCAAACACCATCGACAGGACCGCCGACTGCACTAAACCAGTATAAAAACCACCAAAACATCATCCACAGGACGGCCGACTACACTACACCAGTATAAAAACCACAAAACACCATCCACAGGACCGCCGACTGGACTATACCAGTATAAAAACCACCAAACACCATCCACAGGACGGCCGACTACAGTACACCAGTATAAAAACCACAAAACACCAGCCACAGTACCGCCGACTGTACTACACCAGTATAAAAATCACCGACACACCATCCACAGGACAACCGACTACACTACACCCGTATAAAAACCACCACAACACCATCCACAGGACAACCGACTACACTACACCAGTATGAAAAACCACCAAAACACCATCCACGGGACCGCCGACTGCACTACACCAGTATAAAACCACCAAAACACCATCCACAGCACAGCAGACTGCACTACACCAGTATAAAAACCACCACCACAGGACACCGTCTGCACTACACCAGTATAAAAACTACCAAAACACCATCCACAGGACGGCCGACTACACTACACCAGTATAAAAACCACCAAAACACCATCCACAGGACCACCGATTGCACTACACCAGTATAAAAACCACCAAAACACCATCCACAGGACCACCGACTGCACTACACTAGTATAAAAACCACCAAAACACCATCCACAGGACCGCCGACTGCACTACACCAGTATAAAAACCACCAAAACATCATCCACAGACCCGCCGTCTGCACTACACCAGTATAAAAAACACCAAAACACCATCCACAGGACCACCGACTGCACTACACCAGTATAAAAAACACCAAAACATCATCCACAGGACCACCGACTGTACTACACCAGTATAAAAAACACCAAAACACCATCCACAGGACCGCCGACTGCACTACACCAGTATAAAAAACACCAAAACACCATCCATAGGACGGCCGACTACACTCCACCAGTATAAAAATCACCAAAACACCATCCACAGAACGGCCAACTGCACTGCACCAGTATAAAAACCACCTAAACACGATCCACAGGACAACCGACTACACTACACGAGTATAAAAACCACCAAAACACCATCCACAGGACTGCCGAAGACACTACACCAGTATGAAAAAACACCAAAACACCATCCACGGGACCGCTGACTGCACTACACCAGTATAAAACCACCAAAACACCATCCACAGCACAGCAGACTGCACTACACAAGTATAAAAACCACCACCACAGGACACTGTCTGCACTACACCAGTATAAAAACTACCAAAACACCATCCACAGGACGGCCGACTACACTACACCAGTATAAAAACCACCAAAGCACCATCCACAGGACGGCCGACTACACTACACCAGTATAAAAACCACCAAAACACCATCCACAGGACCACCGATTGCACTACACCAGTATAAAAACCATCAAAACACGATCCACAGGACCACCGACTGCACTACACCAGTATAAAAACCACCAAAACACCATCCATAGGACCGCCGACTCACTACACCAGTATAAAAACCACCAAAACATCATCCACAGACCCGCCGTCTGCACTGCACCAGTATAAAAAACAACAAAACACCATCCACAGGACCACCGACTACACTACACCAGTATAAAAAACACCAAAACATCATCCACAGGACCACCGACTGTACTACACCAGTATAAAAAACACCAAAACACCATCCACAGGACCGCCGACTGCACTACACCAGTATAAAAAACACCAAAACACCATCCATAGGACGGCCGACTACACTCCACCAGTATAAAAATCACCAAAACACCATCCACAGAACGGCCAACTGCACTACACCAGTATAAAAACCACGTAAACACCATCCACAGGACAACCGACTACACTACACCAGTATAAAAACCACCAAAACACCATCCACAGGACTGCCGACGACACTACACCAGTATGAAAAACCACCAAAACACCATACACGGGACCGCTGACTACACTACACCAGTATAAAACCAACAAAACACCATCCACAGCACAGCAGACTGCACTACACCAGTATAAAAACCACCACCACAGGACACCGTCTGCACTACACCAGTATAAAAACTACCAAAACACCATCCATAGGACCACCGATTGCACTACACCAGTATAAAAACCACCAAAACACCATCCACAGGACCGCCGTCTGCACTACACCAGTATAAAAACCATCAAAACACCATCCACAGGACGGCCGACTGCACTACACCATTATAAAAACCACCAAAACACCATCCACAGGACGGCCGACGACACTACACCAGTATAAAAACCACCAAAACACCATCCATAGGACGGCCGACTGCACTACACCAGTATAAAAATCACCACAACATCATCCACAGGACCGCCGACTGCACTACACCAGTGTAAAAACACCATTCACAGGACCGCCGACTGCACTACACCAGTATACAAACCACCAAAACACCATCCATAGGACGGCGGACTGCACTACACCAGCATAAAAACCACCAAAACACCATCCACAGGACCGCCGTCTGCACTACACCAGTATAAAAACCACCAAAACACCATCCACAGGACGGCCAACTGCACTACACCATTATAAAAACCACCAAAACACCATCCAGAGGACCACCGACTGCACTACACCAGTATAAAAACACCAAAACATCATCCGCAGGACCACCGACTGTACTACACCAGTATAAAAAACACCAAAACACCATCCACAGGACCGCCAACTGCACTACACCAGTATAAAAAACACCAAAACACCATCCACAGGACGGCCGACTACACTACACCAGTATAAAACCACCAATACACCATTCACAGGACCGCCGACTGCACTACACCAGTATAAAAACCACCAAAACACCATCCACAGGACGGCCGACTGCACTACACCAGTATAAAACCAACAAAACACCATCCACAGGACCGCCGACTGCACTACACCAGTATACAAACCACCAAAACACCATCCATAGGACTACCGACGGCACTAAACCAGTATAACAACCACGAAAACATCATCCACAGGACCACTGACTGCACTACACCAGTATAAAAACCACCAAAACACAATCCACAGGACCGCCGACTGCACTACCCCAGTATAAAAACCACCAAAACACCATCCACAGGACAGCCGACTGCACTACACCAGTATAAAAAACACTAAAACACCATCCACAGGACCGCCGACTACACTACACCAGTAAGAAAACGACCAAAACACCATCCACAGGATCGCCGACGGCACTACACCAATATAAAAACCACCAAAACACCATCCACAGGACGGCCGACTGCACTACACCAGTATAAAAACTACCAAAACACCATCCTCAGGACCGCCAACTGCACTACACCAGTATAAGAAACACCAAAACACCATCCACAGGACCGCCGACTGCACTACACCAGTATAAAAACCACCAAACCACCATCCACAGGACGGCCGACTACACTACACCAGTATAAAAAACACCATCCACAGACCGGCCGTCTCCACTACACCAGTATAAAAACCACCAAAACACCATCCACAGGACGACAGACTACACTATACCAGTATAAAAACCACCAAAACACGATCCACAGGACCACCGACTGCACTACACCAGTATAAAAAACACATAAACACCATCCACAGGACCACCGACTGTACTACACCAGTATAAAAACCACCAAAACACCATCCACAGGACCGCCGACTGCACTACACCAGTATAAAAAACACCAAAACACCATCCACAGGACGGCCGACTGCACTACACCAGTATAAAACCAACAAAACACCATACACAGGACCGCCGACTGCACTACAGCAGTATAAAAAACACCATCCACAGGACCGTCGACTGCACTACACCAGTATAAAAACCACCAAAACACCATCCACAGGACTACCGACTGCACTACACCAGTATAAAAACCACCAAAACACCATACACAGGACCGCCGACTGCACTACACCAGTATAAAAACCACCAAAACACCATCCACAGGACGGCCGACTGCACTACACCAGTATAAAAACCACCAAAACACCATCCACAGGACGGCCAACTGCATAACACCAGTATAAAAACCACCAAAACACCATCCACAGGACGTCCGACTGCACTATACCAGTATAAAAACCACCAAACAACATCCACAGGACGTCCGACTGCACTACACCAGTATAAAAACCACCAAACACCATCCACAGAACGGCCAACTACACTACACCAGTATAAAAACCACCAAACACCATCTACAGGAAAGCTGACTGCACTACACCAGTATAAAAATCACCAAAACACCATCCACAGGACCACCGACTGCACTACACCAGTATAAAAACCACCAAAACACCATCCACAGGACCGCCGACTGCACTACACCAGTATAAAAATCACCAAAACACCATCCACAGGACCGCTGACTGCACTACACCAGTATAAAAACCACCAAAACACCATCCACAGGACCGCCGACGGCACTACACTAGTATAAAAACCACCAAAACACCATCCACAGGACGGCCGACTGCACTACACCAGTATAAAAACCACCAAAACACCATCCACAGGACGGCCGACTGCACTACACCAGTATAAAACCAACAAAACACCATCCACAGGACCGCCGACTGCACTACACCAGTATACAAACCACCAAAACACCATCCATAGGACTACCGACGGCACTAAACCAGTATAAAAACCACGAAAACATCATCCACAGGACCACTGACTGCACTACACCAGTATAAAAACCACCAAAACACAATCCACAGGACCGCCGACTGCACTACCCCAGTATAAAAACCACCAAAACACCATCCACAGGACAGCCGACTGCACTACACCAGTATAAAAAACACTAAAACACCATCCACAGGACCGCCGACTACACTACACCAGTAAGAAAACGACCAAAACACCATCCACAGGATCGCCGACGGCACTACACCAATATAAAAACCACCAAAACACCATCCACAGGACGGCCGACTGCACTACACCAGTATAAAAACTACCAAAACACCATCCTCAGGACCGCCAACTGCACTACACCAGTATAAGAAACACCAAAACACCATCCACAGGACCGCCGACTGCACTACACCAGTATAAAAACCACCAAACCACCATCCACAGGACGGCCGACTACACTACACCAGTATAAAAAACACCATCCACAGACCGGCCGTCTCCACTACACCAGTATAAAAACCACCAAAACACCATCCACAGGACGACAGACTACACTATACCAGTATAAAAACCACCAAAACACGATCCACAGGACCACCGACTGCACTACACCAGTATAAAAAACACATAAACACCATCCACAGGACCACCGACTGTACTACACCAGTATAAAAACCACCAAAACACCATCCACAGGACCGCCGACTGCACTACACCAGTATAAAAAACACCAAAACACCATCCACAGGACGGCCGACTGCACTACACCAGTATAAAACCAACAAAACACCATACACAGGACCGCCGACTGCACTACAGCAGTATAAAAAACACCATCCACAGGACCGTCGACTGCACTACACCAGTATAAAAACCACCAAAACACCATCCACAGGACTACCGACTGCACTACACCAGTATAAAAACCACCAAAACACCATACACAGGACCGCCGACTGCACTACACCAGTATAAAAACCACCAAAACACCATCCACAGGACGGCCGACTGCACTACACCAGTATAAAAACCACCAAAACACCATCCACAGGACGGCCAACTGCATAACACCAGTATAAAAACCACCAAAACACCATCCACAGGACGTCCGACTGCACTATACCAGTATAAAAACCACCAAACAACATCCACAGGACGTCCGACTGCACTACACCAGTATAAAAACCACCAAACACCATCCACAGAACGGCCAACTACACTACACCAGTATAAAAACCACCAAACACCATCTACAGGAAAGCTGACTGCACTACACCAGTATAAAAATCACCAAAACACCATCCACAGGACCACCGACTGCACTACACCAGTATAAAAACCACCAAAACACCATCCACAGGACCGCCGACTGCACTACACCAGTATAAAAATCACCAAAACACCATCCACAGGACCGCTGACTGCACTACACCAGTATAAAAACCACCAAAACACCATCCACAGGACCGCCGACGGCACTACACTAGTATAAAAACCACCAAAACACCATCCACAGGACGGCCGACTGCACTACACCAGTATAAAAACCACCAAAACACCATCCACAGGACGGTCGACTGCAGTACACCAGTATAAAAACCACCAAAACACCATAAACAGGACGGCCAACTGCAGTATACCAGTATAAAAACCACCAAACACAATTCAAAGGACGGCCAACTACACTACACCAGTATAAAAACCACCAAAACATCATCCACAGGACGGCCAACTACACTACACCAGTATAAAAATCACCAAAACACCATCCACAGGACGGCCGACTGCACTACACCTGTATAAAAACCACCAAAACACCATTCACAGGACGGCCGACTGTACTTCACCAGTATAAAAACCACCAAAACACCATCCACAGAACGGCCGACTGCACTATGTAGCGCTGGCGTCCCTGCCCTCTGCTAGGCAGGGACGCTGCTCCCCTCACCGCTCTGCTCCGTGCCCGGCGTCCTCTCCCCGCTCTGCTGTCAGCGCGCGCTCCTTCCCGGCGTCCTCCTCCCGCTCTGCTCTCAGCGCGCGCTCCTTCCCGGCCCCTGTGCTTAGGGCGCGCGCGCGCGCGCTCCCCTCCTCTTAAAGGGGCCGCGCGCGCCGTCCTAAGGAGTCCCCGGCCAATGGCCGGAGGACTTCATCATATATAAGGCACCTCCTCCAAAATGGAGGTGCCCGAGCAATGTTGTTTGCACCTGTGTCTCACCTGTGCTTCAGCCCTCAGGTCCCGTTGCCAGTTACCTGCCAGTTACCTGCCAGTTTCCTGCCAGTTTCCTGCTAGTTACCTGCCTGAATACTTGTTACCTGTCTGCCAGCCTGAGGTCCGACGGTCTGCCTTACTACTCCTGTCAGTCTGTCTAAAGGACCAGCCTGCCCGCTCACCTGGGAGCGCATATCAGCTACCTGCCTGCTTGCCTGAGGTCCGACGGTCTGCCTTACTACTCCGGTCAGTCTGTCTATGGACCAGCTTGCCCGCTCACCTGGGAGCGCTTCTCCGTTATCTGCCTGCTTGCCAGCCCGGAGGCTCCGTTGTCACGTGCTGTGACCACCAGCTATCTCAGAGACTCTTGCCCGCTCACCTGGGAGCGCATCTCCGTTACCTGCCTGCTTGCCAGCCCGGAGGTCCCGTTGTCACGTGCGGTGACCACCAGCTATTTCAGAGACTCTTGCCCGCTCACCTGGGAGCGCTTCTCCGTTACCTACCTGCCTGCCAGCCCGGAGGTTCCGCCGTCACGTGCCGTGACCACCTGCTATTCCAGAGACTCTCGCTTGCTCACCTGGGAGCACACATCTACCATCTGCCTGCTAGCCTACCCGGAGGCTCCGCCATCACAGGTCGTACCTACCCCTTACCCAGAGACTGCCCTGATCACTTGCCGTAACTCCCTGTCCGTTCACCCAGAGACTGCCACCCGCTCCCTTACAAGGGCCGCCCCCTTGTATAGTAGCTCAGAGGTTCCGCCTCCCGGACCCGTTACAGTTTGCTCGGGCCATGGAACCCGGTGGCACCCAAGCTCCCTCGCTCTCGGACCTCTGTCTTGAACTGTCCCGTCAGAGGTCCCAACAGGAGGCCATCCTGGGTCACCTGCGGAATGTTAATACTCGCCTGAACACTCTGTCTGATCCACCAACAACCTCCGCCAGTGCCATATCTTGCAATCCGGCAGCTCCGCTGCCCACTAATACTATGGTATCCTACCCCGGACCCCGGCTTTCTGCACCTCCTCGCTTCGGAGGCGACCCCGTCCAGGCTCGGGGCTTCATAAATCAGTGCACCCTGCACTTTGAACTTTTGTCCCATCAGTTTAATTCCGACCGGGCCAAAATTGCCTTTATCATGTCCCATCTCACCGGGGAGGCCCTGGCCTGGCTAAATCCTCTATGGGAGAGAGGAGACCCCCTGGTGTCCAACTTGCCTGCTTTTCTCTCGGCTTTCCGGAAAGTCTTCGACGAACCCGGACGGAAGACCTCATCCGCATCCTCTCTGCTACGCCTCCGTCAGGAGGGTCTCACCGTGGGCCAATATGCCATACGGTTCCGCACCCTTGCCTCGGAGCTGGCCTGGGATAACGACGCTCTGGTATCCGTCTTCTGGGAGGGTCTGTCCGGTCGTATTAAAGATGAACTTGCTGGTCGGGACATTCCTACCTCTCTCGATGATCTAATAACCCTTGCCACCCGGATTGACCTACGGTTCCAGGAGCGTGCCAAAGAGGTCACCCGTGAGAGAAGGATTCCACGTTTAGCTCCTACTTTCCAGAAACCCGTCATTCCCTCCATCTCTCCCCAGGTACACTCTCCTGAGCCTATGCAGGTCGACCAGACCAAGATGGTCAAAACCCGTCAGGACTCACGCCGTGCCGAGGGGAGCTGCTTCTACTGTGGCAGTAAGGAGCACCGGATCCGTGCCTGCCCGGAGAGGTCGGGAAACGCCTGTGTCTAGGTTCGCTCAGAGAGGTCCACCTAGACAAGAATAAATCCTCTCCATCCCTGCTGTTGTCAGTTTCGATCATCTACGGGGAGAACCGTTATTTCGAACTAGCCCAACTTGACTCTGGAGCAGCCGGGAACCTTATTTCACAGTCCCTGGTTGAGAAATACCGCATCCCCACCAAACCTCTGGCTGTACCCTTGTCTGTCGCTGCCGTGGATGGGGGCCTCTTACCTCGCCCCATTCAACTCATCACCGAATCCATTACCCTGCAGGTGGGAATGCTGCATTCTGAAAGTATCTCCTTTCATGTTCTGCCTGGACTCTCTCACGCCCTCTTGCTAGGTCTGCCCTGGCTCCAGAGACATGCACCCGTGCTAGACTGGCAAACCGGAGAGGTCCTTCGCTGGGGACAAGACTGTCATAAAACCTGCCTGGTTCCCGTCCGTCCCTCTCCTACCCCAGCTAATCTACCTGGACTTCCGATTCCTTATTGGTCTTATGCAGATGTCTTTAATAAAAAGGAGGCAGAGACATTACCACCACATAGACCATACGACTGTCCCATCGATCTGCTACCCGGTACTACTCCTCCCCGTGGGCGTATCTATCCTTTATCCGCTGCTGAGACCCGGTCAATGTCCGAATATATTGAGGAGAATCTGGCCAGAGGATTCATCCGGAAATCTACCTCCCCGGCGGGAGCAGGCTTCTTTTTCGTCAAAAAGAAGGACGGCTCTCTCCGTCCCTGTATAGACTATAGAGGCCTAAACCTGATCACGGTGAAGAATAAGTACCCCCTTCCGCTCATTCCAGAATTATTTGATCGCCTGAGGGGGGCTAGGATCTTCACCAAACTGGACCTTCGTGGGGCGTACAACCTGGTTCGTATTCGTCAGGGGGATGAATGGAAGACGGCATTCAACACCCGGGACGGCCACTATGAATACCTGGTAATGCCCTTTGGTCTCTGTAACGCTCCTGCCGTCTTTCAAGAGTTGGTCAATGACATCTTCCGGGACCTTCTCTACTCCTGCGTAGTGGTGTACCTGGACGACATCTTGGTCTTCTCTCCGGATCTCCAGACTCACCGGAGGGACGTTCGTCAGGTCCTGCTCAGGCTAAGGCAGAACCATCTCTACGCTAAATTTGAGAAGTGCCTCTTTGAGCAGACCTCGCTTCCGTTTCTGGGCTACATTATCTCTCAGACCGGCCTACAAATGGATCCTGAGAAACTGTCTGCCATCGAGAAATGGCCCCGACCGGAGGGGTTGAAGGCCATTCAGCGATTCCTGGGCTTCGCCAACTACTACCGCCTCTTCATACCACACTTCTCTTCCCGGACGGCCCCAATTTCTGCGCTCACCCGTAAAGGTACTAATCCCAAAGAGTGGCCACCCGAAGCAGAGGAGGCCTTTCTTTCCCTTAAACAGGCCTTCTCTTCCGCCCCGGTGCTGCATCGCCCAGATGGCAACAAACAGTTCTTCCTGGAAGTTGACGCCTCCTCCTCTGGAGCCGGAGCGGTACTTACTCAAAAATCATCTTCCGGGAGGATGGTAACTTGTGGCTTCTTCTCTAAACTCTTCTCCTCCTCTGAGCGCAACTATTCCATAGGAGACCGAGAGTTATTGGCCATCAAACTGGCATTGGAGGAGTGGCGTTACCTGCTCGAGGGGGCTCTTCACCCGGTAATAATTTACACTGACCACAAGAACTTGGCTTACCTCCAGCATGCCCAGAGACTTAACCCGCGCCAAGCCCGGTGGTCCTTGTTTTTTGCTCGTTTTGATTTTGTCCTTCATTTTCGCCCGGCTGACAAAAACGTCAAGGCGGACGCCTTGTCTCGGTCCTTTCTGGTGTCTGATCTCGAGGAGGATCCGAAACATATCATCGATCCCGCCAGAGTAATGCAGGTGGCTCCCGTGAGTCTAAATCGTCTTCCTCCTGGTAAGACGTTCGTACCAGTACCTGATCGGGAGAAGATCCTACACTGGGGTCATTCTTCTAAACTAGCTGGCCACGCCGGTCAGAAAAAGACCCTCCAGCTTATTACCCGGCACTACTGGTGGCCTAACCTGCACAAGGATGTAATAGACTTTGTTTCTGCCTGTGTGTCCTGCGCCCGCAACAAAGTTCCGAGACACCTGCCGGCCGGCCGCCTCCTACCTCTGCCAGTACCTGCTGCCCCCTGGCAGCATATAGTGATGGACTTCATTACTGATCTACCCGTCTCTGCCGGTTGTACGGTCATTTGGGTGGTCGCTGACCGCTTCTCCAAGATGGCTCACTTCATTCCACTGCCAGGTCTTCCGTCTGCACCCGAGCTGGCTAAAGACTTTATCTGCCACATCTTCCGTCTTCATGGCCTGCCCCGTCACATCGTGTCGGATCGTGGGGTACAGTTCACTTCCCGTTTCTGGAGAGCCACTTGTAAATTGCTGGACGTCACCCTGGACTTCTCCTCCGCTTACCACCCACAGTCTAATGGTCAAGTGGAGCGGATCAATCAGAACCTGACCAGTTACCTTCGGCACTTCGTTAATGCCCACCATTCTGACTGGGTGGATCTCCTGCCATGGGCCGAATTCTCGTACAACAATCACGAGAGCGAGTCTTCCTCCAAATCCCCGTTTTTTGTAGTCTACGGTCAGCATCCTCGGATCCCGTTTCCCGTCTCCACCTCGGCGGACAATCCGGCTGCGGAATCTCTTGTTAACAAATTTTCCTCCATATGGGAGAGTACCCGGTCCGCACTCCTTCTGTCATCCGAGCGTATGAAAAGACACGCTGACAAAAAACGTCTGGACCCTCCTCAATTCCGCCCTGGGGATAAAGTCTGGCTCTCGTCCAAATATGTCCGGCTCAAGATCCCTTCCTATAAGTTAGGGCCTCGGTTCATCGGCCCACTGGAGGTCATCAGTCAGATCAACCCGGTGGCCTATAAATTGAAACTCCCGGCCAACTTACGGATCCCTAACTCCTTCCATGTATCTCTCCTCAAACCCGTGGTGCTTAACTCTTTTTCCAAGTCTACAGGTACGCCTCCTGCTCCGGTTTCTGCTGAGGACGAGTTTGAGGTAGAGAACATTCTTGCCACCAAAAGGGTAAGAGGAAAGACCTTTTTTCTGGTAGATTGGAAGGGGTTTGGTCCTGAGGAGAGAACGTGGGAGCCCCGGGAGAACATCCATGCCCCTCTCATCCTAGCTAAATTTCTGTCTGGCCTAAAAAAGGGGGGGCCTAAAGGGGGGGGTACTGTAGCGCTGGCGTCCCTGCCCTCTGCTAGGCAGGGACGCTGCTCCCCTCACCGCTCTGCTCCGTGCCCGGCGTCCTCTCCCCGCTCTGCTATCAGCGCGCGCTCCTTCCCGGCGTCCTCCTCCCGCTCTGCTCTCAGCGCGCGCTCCTTCCCGGCCCCTGTGCTTAGGGCGCGCGCGCTCCCCTCCTCTTAAAGGGGCCGCGCGCGCCGTCCTAAGGAGTCCCCGGCCAATGGCCGGAGGACTTCATCATATATAAGGCACCTCCTCCAAAATGGAGGTGCCCGAGCAATGTTGTTTGCACCTGTGTCTCACCTGTGCTTCAGCCCTCAGGTCCCGTTGCCAGTTACCTGCCAGTTACCTGCCAGTTTCCTGCCAGTTTCCTGCCAGTTTCCTGCTAGTTACCTGCCTGATTCCTGCCTGAATACTTGTTACCTGTCTGCCAGCCTGAGGTCCGACGGTCTGCCTTACTACTCCTGTCAGTCTGTCTAAAGGACCAGCCTGCCCGCTCACCTGGGAGCGCATATCAGCTACCTGCCTGCTTGCCTGAGGTCCGACGGTCTGCCTTACTACTCCGGTCAGTCTGTCTATGGACCAGCTTGCCCGCTCACCTGGGAGCGCTTCTCCGTTATCTGCCTGCTTGCCAGCCCGGAGGCTCCGTTGTCACGTGCTGTGACCACCAGCTATCTCAGAGACTCTTGCCCGCTCACCTGGGAGCGCATCTCCGTTACCTGCCTGCTTGCCAGCCCGGAGGTCCCGTTGTCACGTGCGGTGACCACCAGCTATTTCAGAGACTCTTGCCCGCTCACCTGGGAGCGCTTCTCCGTTACCTACCTGCCTGCCAGCCCGGAGGTTCCGCCGTCACGTGCCGTGACCACCTGCTATTCCAGAGACTCTCGCTTGCTCACCTGGGAGCACACATCTACCATCTGCCTGCTAGCCTACCCGGAGGCTCTGCCATCACAGGTCGTACCTACCCCTTACCCAGAGACTGCCCTGATCACTTGCCGTAACTCCCTGTCCGTTCACCCAGAGACTGCCACCCGCTCCCTTACAAGGGCCGCCCCCTTGTATAGTAGCTCAGAGGTTCCGCCTCCCGGACCCGTTACACACTACATCAGTATAAATACCGCCAAAACACCATCCACAGAACCAACGACTGCACTAAACCAGTATAAAAACCACCAAAACACCATCCACGGGACTGCCGACTGCACTACACCAGTATAAAAACCACCAAAACACGATCCAAAGGAAGGCTGACTGCACTACACCAGTATAAAAACCACCAAAACACCATCCACAGACCCGCCGTCTGCACTAAACCAGTATAAAAACCACCAAAACACCATCCACAGGACGGCCGACTACACTACACCAGTATAAAAACCACCAAAACACCATCCACAGGACCACCGACTGCACTACACCAGTATAAAAAACACCAAAACACCATCCACAGGACCACCAACTGTACACCACCAGTATAAAAAACACCAAAACACCATCCATAGGACGGCCGACTACACTCCACCAGTATAAAAATCACCAAAACACCATCCACAGGACGGCCAACTACACTACACCAGTATAAAAACAAACAAAACACGATCCACAGGACCGCCGACTGCACTACACCAGTATAAAAAACACCAAAACACCATCCACAGGACGGCCGACTGCACTACACCTGTATAAAAACCACCAAAACACCATTCACAGGACGGCCGACTGTACTTCACCAGTATAAAAACCACCAAAACACCATCCACAGAACGGCCGACTGCACTACATCAGTATAAATACCGCCAAAACACCATCCACAGAACCAACGACTGCACTAAACCAGTATAAAAACCACCAAAACACCATCCACGGGACTGCCGACTGCACTACACCAGTATAAAAACCACCAAAACACCATCCACAGGACTGCCGACGACACTACACCAGTATGAAAAACCACCAAAACACCATCCACGGGACCGCTGACTACACTACACCAGTATAAAAACCACCACCACAGGACACCGTCTGCACTACACCAGTATAAAAACTACCAAAACACCATCCACAGGACGGCCGACTACACTACACCAGTATAAAACCCACCAAAACACCATTCACAGGACCAACGACTGCATTACACCAGTATAAAAACCACCACAACACCATCCACAGGACCGCGCCGACTGCAGTACACCAGCATAAAAACCACCAAAACACCATCCACAGGACCGCCGACTGCACTACACCAGTATAAAAACCACCAAAACACCATCCACAGACCCGCCGTCTGCACTACACCAGTATAAACACCACCAAAACACCATCCACAGGACGGCCGACTACACTACACCATTATAAAACCCACCAAAACACCATCCACAGGACCACCGACTGCACTACACCAGTATAAAAAACACCAAAACATCATCCACAGGACCGCCAACTGCACTACACCAGTATAAAAAATACCAAAACACCATCCACAGGACCGCCGACTACACTACACCAGTATAAAACCACCAATACACCATCCACTGGACCGCCGACTGCACTACACCAGTATAAAACCAACAAAACACCATCCAGAGGACCGACGACTGCACTACACCAGTATAAAAACAACCAAAACATCATCCACAGGACCACCAACTGCACTATACCAGTATAAAAACCACCAAAACACCATCCACAGGACCGCCGACTGCACTACACCAGTATAAAAACAACCAAAACACCATCCACAGGACCGCCGACTGCACTACACCAGTATAAAAAACACCAAAACACCATCCACAGGACCGCCGACTGCACTACACCAGTATAAAAAACACCAAAACACCATCCACAGGACCGCTGACTGCACTACACCAGTATAAAAACAGCCAAAACACCATCCGCAGGACCGCCGACTGCACTACACCAGTATAAAAACAAACAAAACACGATCCACAGGACCGCCGACTGCACTACACCAGTATAAAAAACACCAAAACACCATCCACAGGACCGCCGACTGCACTACACCAGTATAAAAACCACCAAAACACCATCCATAGGACCGCCGACTGCACTACACCAGTATAAAACCACCAATACACCATCCACAGGACCGCCGACTGCACTACACCAGTATAAAAAACACCATCCACAGGACCGCCGACTGCACTACACCAGTATAAAAACCACCAAAACACCATCCATAGGACCGCCGACTGCACTACACCAGTATAAAACCACCAATACACCATCCACAGGACCGCCGACTGCACTACACCAGTATAAAAAACACCATCCACAGGACCGCCGACTGCACTACACCAGTAAAAAAACCACCAAAACACCATCCAAAGGATTAGCGACTGCACTACACCAGTATAAAAACCACCAAAACACCATCCACAGGACCGCCGACTGCACTACACCAGTATAAAATCCACCAAAACACAATCCACAGGACCGCCGACTGCACTACACCAGTATAAAAACCACCAAAACACCATCCACAGACCCGACGTCTGCACTACACCAGTATAAAAACCACCAAAACACCATCCACAGGACCGCCGACTGCACTACACCAGTATAAAAACCACCAAAACACCATCCATAGGACCGCCGACTGCACTACACCAGTATAAAACCACCAATACACCATCCACAGGACCGCCGACTGCACTACACCAGTATAAAAAACACCATCCACAGGACGGCCGACTACACTACATCAGTATAAAAACCACCAAAACACCATCCACAGACCCGCCGTCTGCACTACACCAGTATAAAAACCACCAAAACACCATCCACAGGACGACCGACTACACTACACCAGTATAAAAACCATCAAAACACGATCCACAGGACCATCGACTGCGCTATACCAGTATAAAAATCACCAAAACACCACCCACAGGACCGCCGACTGCACTACACCAGTATAAAAAACACATAAACACCATCCACAGGACCACCGACTGTACTACACCAATATAAAAACCACCAAAACACCATCCACAAGACCGCCGACTGCACTACACCAGTATAAAAAACACCAAAACACCATCCATAGGACGGCCGACTACACTACACCAGTATAAAACCACCAATACACCATCCACAGGACCGCCGACTGCACTACACCAGTATAAAAAACACCAAAACACCATCCACAGGACGGCCGACTGCACTGCACCAGTATAAAACCAACAAAACACCATCCACAGGACCGCCGACTGCACTACACCAGTATAAAAAACACCAAAACACGATCCACAGGACCTCCGACTGCACTACACCAGTATAAAAAACACCAAAACACCATCCACAGGACCTCCGACTGCACTACACCAGTATAAAAAACACCAAAACACCATCCACAGGACCGCCGACTGCACTACACCAGTATAAAAAACACCATCCACAGGACCGCCGACTGCACTACACCAGTATAAAAACCACCAAAACACCATCCATAGGACTAGCGACTGCACTACACCAGTATAAAAAACACCATCCACAGGACCGCCAACTGTACTACACCAATATAAAAACCACCAAAACACCATCCACAAGACCGCCGACTGCACTACACCAGTATAAAAAACACCAAAATACCATCCATAGGACGGCCGACTACACTACACCAGTATAAAACCACCAATACACCATCCACAGGACCGCCGACTGCACTACACCAGTATAAAAAACACCAAAACACCATCCACAGGACCGCCGACTGCACTACACCAGTATAAAAACCACCATACACAGGACCACCGACTGCCCCACACCAGTATAAAAACCACCAAAACACCATCCATAGGACCGCCGACTGCACTACACAAGTATAAAACCACCAATACACCATCCACAGGACCGCCGAGTGCACTACACCAGTATAAAAAACACCAAAACACCATCCATAGGACCGCCGACTGCACTACACCAGTATAAAACCACCAATACACCATCCACAGGACCGCCGACTGCACTACACCAGTATAAAAACCACCAAAACACCATCCACAGGACCACCGACTGCACTACACGAGTATAAAAACCACCAAAACACCATCCACAGGACCGCCGACTGCACTACACCTGTATAAAAAACACCATCCACAGGACCGCCGACTGCACTACACCAGTATAAAAACCACCAAAACACCATCCATAGGACTAGCGACTGCACTACACCAGTATAAAAACCACCAAAACACCATCCACAGGACCGCCGACTGCACTACACCAGTATAAAAAACACCAAAACATCATCCACAGGACCGCCAACTGCACTACACCAGTATAAAAAATACCAAAACACCATCCACAGGACCGCCGACTACACTACACCAGTATAAAACCACCAATACACCATCCACTGGACCGCCGACTGCACTACACCAGTATAAAACCAACAAAACACCATCCAGAGGACCGACGACTGCACTACACCAGTATAAAAACAACCAAAACATCATCCACAGGACCACCAACTGCACTATACCAGTATAAAAACCACCAAAACACCATCCACAGGACCGCCGACTGCACTACACCAGTATAAAAACAACCAAAACACCATCCACAGGACCGCCGACTGCACTACACCAGTATAAAAAACACCAAAACACCATCCACAGGACCGCCGACTGCACTACACCAGTATAAAAACCACCAAAACACCATCCATAGGACCGCCGACTGCACTACACCAGTATAAAACCACCAATACACCATCCACAGGACCGCCGACTGCACTACACCAGTATAAAAAACACCATCCACAGGACCGCCGACTGCACTACACCAGTATAAAAACCACCAAAACACCATCCATAGGACCGCCGACTGCACTACACCAGTATAAAACCACCAATACACCATCCACAGGACCGCCGACTGCACTACACCAGTATAAAAAACACCATCCACAGGACCGCCGACTGCACTACACCAGTAAAAAAACCACCAAAACACCATCCAAAGGACTAGCGACTGCACTACACCAGTATAAAAACCACCAAAACACCATCCACAGGACCGCCGACTGCACTACACCAGTATAAAATCCACCAAAACACAATCCACAGGACCGCCGACTGCACTACACCAGTATAAAAACCACCAAAACACCATCCACAGACCCGACGTCTGCACTACACCAGTATAAAAACCACCAAAACACCATCCACAGGACCGCCGACTGCACTACACCAGTATAAAAACCACCAAAACACCATCCATAGGACCGCCGACTGCACTACACCAGTATAAAACCACCAATACACCATCCACAGGACCGCCGACTGCACTACACCAGTATAAAAAACACCATCCACAGGACGGCCGACTACACTACATCAGTATAAAAACCACCAAAACACCATCCACAGACCCGCCGTCTGCACTACACCAGTATAAAAACCACCAAAACACCATCCACAGGACGACCGACTACACTACACCAGTATAAAAACCATCAAAACACGATCCACAGGACCATCGACTGCGCTATACCAGTATAAAAATCACCAAAACACCACCCACAGGACCGCCGACTGCACTACACCAGTATAAAAAACACATAAACACCATCCACAGGACCACCGACTGTACTACACCAATATAAAAACCACCAAAACACCATCCACAAGACCGCCGACTGCACTACACCAGTATAAAAAACACCAAAACACCATCCATAGGACGGCCGACTACACTACACCAGTATAAAACCACCAATACACCATCCACAGGACCGCCGACTGCACTACACCAGTATAAAAAACACCAAAAGACCATCCACAGGACGGCCGACTGCACTGCACCAGTATAAAACCAACAAAACACCATCCACAGGACCGCCGACTGCACTACACCAGTATAAAAAACACCAAAACACCATCCACAGGACCTCCGACTGCACTACACCAGTATAAAAAACACCATCCACAGGACCTCCGACTGCACTACACCAGTATAAAAAACACCAAAACACCATCCACAGGACCGCCGACTGCACTACACCAGTATAAAAAACACCATCCACAGGACCGCCGACTGCACTACACCAGTATAAAAACCACCAAAACACCATCCATAGGACTAGCGACTGCACTACACCAGTATAAAAAACACCATCCACAGGACCGCCAACTGTACTACACCAATATAAAAACCACCAAAACACCATCCACAAGACCGCCGACTGCACTACACCAGTATAAAAAACACCAAAACACCATCCATAGGACGGCCGACTACACTACACCAGTATAAAACCACCAATACACCATCCACAGGACCGCCGACTGCACTACACCAGTATAAAAAACACCAAAACACCATCCACAGGACCGCCGACTGCACTACACCAGTATAAAAACCACCATACACAGGACCACCGACTGCCCCACACCAGTATAAAAACCACCAAAACACCATCCATAGGACCGCCGACTGCACTACACAAGTATAAAACCACCAATACACCATCCACAGGACCGCCGAGTGCACTACACCAGTATAAAAAACACCAAAACACCATCCATAGGACCGCCGACTGCACTACACCAGTATAAAACCACCAATACACCATCCACAGGACCGCCGACTGCACTACACCAGTATAAAAACCACCAAAACACCATCCACAGGACCACCGACTGCACTACACGAGTATAAAAACCACCAAAACACCATCCACAGGACCGCCGACTGCACTACACCTGTATAAAAAACACCATGCACAGGACCGCCGACTGCACTACACCAGTATAAAAACCACCAAAACACCATCCATAGGACTAGCGACTGCACTACACCAGTATAAAAACCACCAAAACACCATCCACAGGACCGCCGACTGCACTACACCAGTATAAAAACCACCAAAACACCATCCACAGGACGGCCGACTGCACTACACCAGTATAAAAACGACCAAAACACCATCTACAGGACCGCCGACTGCACTACATTAGTATAAAAACCACCAAACAACATCCACAGAACGGCAGACTGCGCTATACTAGTATAAAAGCCACCAAACACCATCCACAGAACGGCCAACTACACTACACCAGTATAAAAACCACCAAACATCATCTACAGGAAAGCTGACTGCACTACACCAGTATAAAAATCACCAAAACACCATCCACAGGACCACCGACTGCACTACACCAGTATAAAAACCACCAAAACACCATCCACAGGACGGCTGACTACACTAAACCAGTATAAAAACCACCAAAACACCATCCACAGGACGGCCGACTGCACTACACCAGTATAAAAACCACCAAAACACCATCCACAGGACCGCCGACTGCACTAAACCAGTATAAAAACCATCAAAACACCATCCACAGGACCGCCGACTGCACTAAACCAGTATAAAAACCATCAAAACACAATCAACATGACCGCCGACTGCAGTATACCAGTATAAAAACCACCAAACACAATCCACAGGACGGCCGACTGCACTACACCAGTATAAAAACCACCAAAACACCATCCACAGGACCGCCGACTGCACTACACCAGTATAAAAACCTCCAAAATATCATCCACAGGACCGCCGACTGGACTACACCAGTATAAATACCGCCAAAACACCATCCACAGAACCAACGACTGCACTAAACCAGTAGAAAAACCACCAAAACATCATCTACAGGACGGCCGTCTGCACTACATCAGTATAAAAAACAGCAAAATACCATCCACAGGACCGCCGACTGCACTGCACCAGTATAAAAAATACCAAAATACCATCCACAGGACCACCGACTGCACTAAACCAATATAAAAACCACAAAAACACCATCCACAGGACCACCGACTGCACTACACCAGTATAAAAACCACGAAAACACCATCCACAGGACAGCCAACTGCACTACACCAGTATAAAAAACACCAAAACTTCATTCACAAGTCCGCCGACTGTACTAAACCAGGATAAAAACTACCAAAACACCATCCACAGGAGCGCCGACTGCACTACACCAGTATAAAAACCACCAAAACACCACCCAAAGGACGGCCGACTGCACTACACCAGTATAAAAACCACCAAAACATCATCCACAGGACCACCGACTGTACTACACCAGTATAAAAACCACCAATACACCATCCACAGGACCGCCGACTGCACTACACCACTATAAAAACCACCAAAACACCATCCACAGGACCGCCGACAGCACTACACCAGTATAAAAACCACCAAAACATCATCCACAGGACAGCCGATTGCACTACACCAGTATAAAAACCACCAAAACACCATCCACAGGACCGCCGACTGCACTACACCAGTATAAAACCACCAAAATATCATCCACAGGACGGCCGACTATACTACACCAGTATAAAACCACCAAAACACCATCCACAGGACGGTCGAGTACAATACACCAGTATAAAAACCACCAAAACACCATGAACAGGACCGCCGACAGCACTAAACCAGTATAAAAACCAACAAAACACTATCCACGGGACCGCCGACTGCACTAAACCAATATAAAAACCACCAAACATCATCCACATGACTGCCGACTGCACTACACCAGTATAAAAACCAGAAAACATCATCCACAGGACAGCCGACTGCACTACACCAGTATAAAATCACCAAAACACGATCCACAGGACCGCCGACTGCACTACAGCAGTATAAAACCACCAAAACACCATCCACAGGGCCGCCGACTGCACTACACCAGTATAAAAAACACCAAACATCATCCACCGGACCGTCGACTGCACTACACTAGTATAAAAACCACCAAAACACCATCCACAGGACCTCCGACTGCTCTACACTAGTATAAAAACCACCAAACCACCATCCACAGGACCGCCGACTGCACTACACCAGTAGAAAAAACACCAAAACACCATCCACAGGAACGCCAACTGCACTACACCAGTATAAAACCACCAAAACACCATCCACAGGACCACCGACTACACTACACCAGCATAAAAACCAACAAAACATCATCCACAGGACGGCCGACTACACTACACGGGTACAAAAACCACCAAAACACCACCCACAGGACGGCCGACTGCACTACACGGTTATAAAAACCACCAAAACACCACCCACAGGACGGCCGACTGCACTACACCAGTATAAAAGCCACCAAAACATCATCCACAGGACCGCCGACTGCAGTACACCAGTATAAAAACCATCAAAACACCATCCACAGGACCGCCGACTGCACTACACCAGTATAAAAACCACCAAAACATCATCCACACGACCGCTGACTGCACTACACCAGTATAAAAACCACCAAAACACCATCCACAGGACCGCCGACTGCACTACACCAGTATAAAAACCACCAAAACACCATCCACAGGACCGCCGACTGCACTACACCAGTATAAAAACCACCAAAACATCATCCACACGACCGCTGACTACACTACACCAGTATAAAAACCACCAAAACACCATCCACAGGACCGCCGACTATACTACACCAGTATAAAACCACCAAAACACCATCCACAGGACAACAGACTGCACTACACCAATATAAAACAACCAAAACACCATCCACAGGACCGCCGACTGCACTACACAAGTAAAAAAATACCAAAACACCATCCACAGGACCGCCGACTCCACTACACCAGTATAAATACCACCAAAACACCATCCACAGGACGGCCGACTGCACTACAAAAGTATAAAACCACCAAAACACCATCCACAGGACGGCCGACTATACTACACCAGTATAAAACCACCATAACATCATCCACAGGACCGCTGACTACACTACACCAGTATAAAAACCACCAAAACACCATCCACACGACCGCCGACTGCACTACACCAGTATAAAAACCACCAAAACACCATCCACAGGACCGCCGACTGCACTACACCAATATAAAACCACCAAAACATAATCCACAGGACGGCCGACTATACTACACCAGTATAAAACCACCAAAATACCATCCACAGCACGGTCGACTGCAATACACCAGTGTAAAAACCACCAAAACACCATAAACAGGACCGCCGACAACACTAAACCAGTATAAAAACCACCAAAACACTATCCACGGGATCGCCGACTGCACTCCACCAGTATAAAAACCAGAAAACATCATCCACAGGACCGCCGACTACACTACACCAGTATGAAATCACCAAAACACCATCCACAGGACCGCCAACTGCACTACAGCAGTATAAAACCACCAAAACACCATCCACAGGATCGCCGACTGCACTACACCAGTATAAAAAACACCAAACATCATCCACCGGACCGCCGCCTGCACTACACTAGTATAAAAACCACCAAAACACCGTCCACAGGACCGCCGACTGCACTACACCAGTATAAAAACCACCAAAACACCATCCACAGGACCGCCGACTGCACTATACCAGTATAAAAAAAGCCAAAACACCATCCACAGAACCGCCGACTGCTCTACAGTAGTATAAAAACCACCAAACCACCATCCACAGGACGGCCGACTGCACTACACCAGTATAAAAACCTCAAAAACACCATCCACAGGACCGCCGACTGCACTAAACCAGTATAAAAACCACCAAAAACCATCCACAGGACTACCGACTGTAGTGCCGGCGTCCCTGCCCTCTGCTAGGCAGGGACGCTGTTCCCCTCACCGCTCTGCTCCGTGCCCGGCGTCCCTCTCCCGCTCTGCTGGCAGCGCGCGCTCCTTCCCGGCCACTGTGCTTAGGGCACGCGCGCGCGCCCTCCCTCCCTCTTAAAGGGGCCGCGCGCGCCGTCCTAAGGAGTCCCCGGCCAATGGCCGGAGGACTTTACCATATATAAGGCACCTCCTCCAAAATGGAGGTGCCCGAGCAATGTTGTTGCACCGTTCTACTCTGCTTCAGCCCTCAGGTCCCTTGCCAGTTACCTGCCAGTTACCTGCCAGATTCCTGCCAGCTTGCTGTCCTAATCCTGCCTGATTTCCTGTTACCTGCCTGCCTGCCTGAGGTCCGACGGTCTGCCTTACAACTCCGGTCAGTCTGTCTAAGGACCAACTTGCCCGCTCACCTGGGAGCGCACATCAGCTACCTGCCTGCTTGCCTGAGGTCCGACGGTCTGCCTTACAACTCCGGTCAGTCTGTCTATGGACCAGCTTGCCCGCTCACCTGGGAGCGCTTCTCCGCTATCTGCCTGCTTGCCTGCCCGGAGGCTCCGCTGTCACGTGCTGTGACCACCAGCTATTCCAGACTCTTGCCCGCTCACCTGGGAGCGCTTCTCCGCTACCTGCCTGCTTGCCAGCCCGGAGGCTCCGCTGTCACGTGCTGTGACCACCAGCTATTCCAGACTCTTGCCCGCTCACCTGGGAGCGCTTCTCCGCTACCTGCCTGCTTGCCTACCTGGAGGCTCCGCCGTCACGTGCTGTGACCACCTGCTATTCCAGAGACTCTCGATTGCTCACCTGGGAGCACACATCCTCCATCTACCTTGCTAGCCTACCTGGAGGTTCAGCCATCACAGGTCGTACCTACCCTTTACCTAGAGACTGCCCCGGTCACTTGCCGTGACCTCCAGCCCGTTCTTCCAGAGACTGCCCTGATCACTTGCCGTGACCTCCTGCCCGTACACCCAGAGACTGTCCCGGTCACCTGCTGTGACTGCCTGCCTGGTCGCCACCCGCTCCCTTACAAGGACCGCTCCCTTGTATAGTAGCACAGAGGTTCCGCCTCCCAGACCCGTTACAGTTTGCTCGGGCCATGGAACCCGGTGGTACCCAAGCTCCCTCGCTCTCGGACCTGTGTCATGAACTGTCCTGTCAGAGGTCCCAACAGGAGTCCATCCTGGGTCACCTGCGGAATGTCAATACTCGCCTGGACACTCTGACTGCTCCACCAACAACCTCCGCCAGTGCCATGTCTCGCAATCCGGCAGCTCCACTGCCCACTAATACCATGATATCCTACCCCGGACCTCGGCTTTCTGCACCTCCTCGCTTCGGAGGCGACTCAGCCCAGGCTCGGGGCTTCATAAATCAGTGCACCCTGCACTTTGAACTATTGTCCCACCAGTTTAACTCCGACCGAGCCAAAATTGCATTCATCATGTCCCATCTCACCGGGGAGGCCCTGGCCTGGCTAAATCCTCTATGGGAGAGAGGAGACCCCCTGGTGTCCAACTTGCCTGCTTTTCTCACGGCTTTCCGGAAAGTCTTCGACGAACCCGGACGGAAGACCTCATCCGCATCATCGTTGCTACGCCTCCGTCAGGAAAGTCTCACCGTGGGCCAATATGCCATACGGTTCCGTACCCTTGCCTCGGAGCTGGCCTGGGATAACGACGCCCTGGTTTCCGTCTTCTGGGAGGGTCTGTCCGGCCGTATTAAAGATGAACTTGCCGGTCGGGACATTCCTACCACTCTCGATGACTTAATAACTCTTGCCACCCGGATTGACCTACGGTTCCAGGAGCGTGCCAGAGAGGTCACCCGTGAGAGGAGGTTACCACGTCTAGCTCCTACTTTTCAGAAACCCGTCACTCCTTCTGTCTCTAACCAGGTACACCCTCCTGAGCCTATGCAGGTCGACCAGACCAAGATGGTCAAGACCCGTCAGGACTTACGCCGTGTCGAGGGGACCTGCTTCTACTGTGGCAGTAAGGAGCACCGGATCCGTGCCTGCCCGGAGAGGTCGGGAAACGCCTGTGTCTAGGTTCGCTCAGAGAGGTCCACCTAGACAAGAATAAATCCTCTCCATCCCTGCTGTTGTCAGTTTCAATCGTCTACGGGGAGAACCGTTATTTCGAACTAGCCCAACTGGACTCTGGAGCAGCCGGGAATTTTATTTCACAGTCCCTGGTAGAGAAATACCGCATCCCCACCAAACCTCTGGCTGTACCCTTGTCTGTTGCTGCCGTGGATGGGGGGCTCTTACCACGCCCCATCCAACTCATCACCGAATCCATTACTCTGCAGGTGGGAATGCTGCATTCTGAAAGTATCTCCTTCCATGTTCTGCCTGGACTCTCTCACGCCCTCTTGCTAGGCCTACCTTGGCTCCAGAAACATGCACCCGTTCTTGACCTGCAGACCGGAGAAGTCCTTCGCTGGGGACAGGGCTGCCATAAGACCTGTCTGGTTCCCGTTCATCCCGTCCGTCCTTCTCCTACCCCAGCTAATCTACCTGGACTTCCAATTCCTTATTGGTCTTATGCTGATGTCTTTAATAAAAAGGAGGCAGAGACACTACCCCCTCATAGACCATACGACTGCCCTATCGACCTGTTACCTGGTACTTCTCCTCCCCGTGGGCGTATTTATCCATTATCCGCTGCTGAGACCCGGTCGATGTCCGAATATATTGAGGAGAATCTGGCCAGGGGATTCATCCGGAAATCTACCTCCCCGGCGGGAGCAGGCTTCTTTTTCGTCAAAAAGAAGGACGGCTCTCTCCGTCCCTGTATAGACTATAGAGGCCTAAACCTGATCACGGTGAAGAATAAGTACCCCCTTCCGCTCATTCCAGAATTATTTGATCGTCTGAGGGGGGCTAGGATCTTCACCAAACTGGACCTCCGTGGGGCGTACAACCTGGTTCGTATCCGTCAGGGGGATGAATGGAAGACGGCATTCAACACCCGGGACGGCCACTATGAATATCTGGTAATGCCCTTTGGCCTCTGTAACGCTCCTGCCGTCTTTCAAGAGTTGGTCAATGACATCTTCCGGGACCTTCTCTACTCCTGCGTAGTGGTGTACCTGGACGACATCTTGGTCTTCTCTCCGGATCTCCAGACTCACCGGAGGGATGTTCGTCAGGTCCTGCTCAGGCTCAGGCAGAACCATCTCTACGCTAAATATGAGAAGTGCCTCTTTGAGCAGACCTCGCTTCCGTTTCTGGGCTACATTATCTCTCAGACCGGCCTACAAATGGATCCTGAGAAACTGTCTGCAATCGAGAAATGGCCCCGACCAGAGGGGTTGAAGGCTATTCAACGGTTCCTGGGCTTCGCCAACTATTACCGCCTCTTCATCCCGCACTTCTCTTCCCGGACTGCCCCAATTTCCGCGCTCACCCGTAAGGGTACTAATCCCAAAGAGTGGCCGCCCGAAGCAGAGGAGGCCTTTCTTTCCCTAAAACAGGCCTTCTCTTCCGCCCCGGTGCTGCATCGCCCGGACGGCAACAAGCAGTTCTTCCTGGAAGTTGACGCCTCCTCCTCTGGAGCCGGAGCGGTACTTACTCAAAAATCATCTTCCGGGAGAATGGTAACTTGTGGCTTCTTCTCCAAACTCTTCTCCTCTTCTGAGCGCAACTATTCCATAGGAGACCGAGAGTTATTGGCCATCAAGCTGGCGTTGGAGGAGTGGCGTTACCTACTCGAGGGGGCTCTTCATCCGGTAATAATTTACACTGACCACAAGAACTTGGCTTACCTCCAGCATGCCCAGAGACTTAACCCGCGCCAAGCCCGGTGGTCCTTGTTTTTTGCTCGCTTTGATTTTGTTCTTCATTTTCGCCCGGCTGACAAAAACGTCAAAGCAGACGCCTTGTCCCGATCCTTTCTGGTGTCCGATCTCGAGGAAGAACCTAAACATATCATCGATCCCGCCAGAGTAATGCAGGTGGCTCCCGTGAGTCTAAATCGTCTCCCTCCCGGTAAGACGTTTGTTTCAGTACCTGACCGGGAGAAGATCCTACACTGGGGCCATTCGTCTAAACTAGCAGGCCACGCCGGTCAGAAAAAGACCCTCCAGCTTATTGCCCGGCACTATTGGTGGCCTACCCTGCACAAGGACATAATAGACTTTGTTTCTGCCTGTGTGTCCTGCGCTCGCAACAAAGTCCCGAGACATCTGCCAGCCGGACGCCTCCTTCCGCTTCCTGTACCTGCTGCCCCCTGGCAGCATATAGCAATGGACTTTATAACTGATCTCCCCGTCTCTGCCGGTTGTACGGTCATTTGGGTGGTCGCTGACCACTTTTCCAAGATGGCTCACTTTATTCCCCTGCCAGGCCTTCCGTCTGCACCCGAGCTGGCTAAAGACTTTATCCGCCACATCTTCCGTCTTCATGGCCTGCCCCTCCACATCGTGTCGGATCGTGGGGTACAGTTCACCTCACGTTTCTGGAGAGCCACTTGTAAACTACTAGACGTCACCCTGGACTTCTCTTCCGCTTACCACCCACAGTCCAATGGTCAAGTGGAGCGGATCAATCAGAACCTGACCAGTTACCTCCGGCACTTCGTTAATGCCCACCATTCTGACTGGGTGGATCTCCTACCATGGGCCGAGTTCTCTTATAATAATCACGAGAGCAAATCCTCCTCCAAATACCCGTTTTTTGTAGTCTTTGGTCAGCATCCTCGGATTCCTTTTCCTGTCTCCACCTCTGTGGACAACCCGGCTGCGGAATCTCTCGTTAGCAAATTTTCCTCCATATGGGAGAGTACCCGGTCCGCACTCCTTCTGTCATCCGAGCGTATGAAAAGACACGCTGACAAAAAACGCCTGGATCCTCCACAATTTCGTCCAGGAGATAAAGTCTGGCTCTCATCTAAATATGTTCGACTCAAGATACCTTCTTACAAGTTAGGACCTCGGTTCATCGGTCCTCTGGAGGTCATCAGTCAGATCAACCCGGTGGCCTATAAATTGAAACTCCCGGCCAACTTACGGATCCCTAACTCCTTCCATGTATCTCTCCTCAAACCCGTGGTGCTTAACTCTTTTTCCAAGTCTACAGGTACGCCTCCTGCTCCGGTTTCTGCTGAGGACGAGTTTGAGGTAGAGAACATTCTTGCCACCAAAAGGGTAAGAGGAAAGACCTTTTTTCTGGTAGATTGGAAGGGGTTTGGTCCTGAGGAGAGAACGTGGGAGCCCCGGGAGAACATCCATGCCCCTCTCATCCTAGCTAAATTTCTATCTGGCCTAAAAAAGGGGGGGCCTAAAGGGGGGGGTACTGTAGTGCCGGCGTCCCTGCCCTCTGCTAGGCAGGGACGCTGTTCCCCTCACCGCTCTGCTCCGTGCCCGGCGTCCCTCTCCCGCTCTGCTGGCAGCGCGCGCTCCTTCCCGGCCACTGTGCTTAGGGCGCGCGCGCGCGCCCTCCCTCCCTCTTAAAGGGGCCGCGCGCGCCGTCCTAAGGAGTCCCCGGCCAATGGCCGGAGGACTTTACCATATATAAGGCACCTCCTCCAAAATGGAGGTGCCCGAGCAATGTTGTTGCACCGTTCTACTCTGCTTCAGCCCTCAGGTCCCTTGCCAGTTACCTGCCAGTTACCTGCCAGATTCCTGCCAGCTTGCTGTCCTAATCCTGCCTGATTTCCTGTTACCTGCCTGCCTGCCTGAGGTCCGACGGTCTGCCTTACAACTCCGGTCAGTCTGTCTAAGGACCAACTTGCCCGCTCACCTGGGAGCGCACATCAGCTACCTGCCTGCTTGCCTGAGGTCCGACGGTCTGCCTTACAACTCCGGTCAGTCTGTCTATGGACCAGCTTGCCCGCTCACCTGGGAGCGCTTCTCCGCTACCTGCCTGCTTGCCTGCCCGGAGGCTCCGCTGTCACGTGCTGTGACCACCAGCTATTCCAGACTCTTGCCCGCTCACCTGGGAGCGCTTCTCCGCTACCAGCCTGCTTGCCAGCCCGGAGGCTCCGCTGTCACGTGCTGTGACCACCAGCTATTCCAGACTCTTGCCCGCTCACCTGGGAGCGCTACTCCGCTACCTGCCTGCTTGCCTACCTGGAGGCTCCGCTGTCACGTGCTGTGACCACCTGCTATTCCAGAGACTCTCGCTTGCTCACCTGGGAGCTCACATCCTCCATCTGCCTTGCTAGCCTACCTGGAGGTTCAGCCATCACAGGTCGTACCTACCCTTTACCTAGAGACTGCCCCGGTCACTTGCCGTGACCTCCAGCCCGTTCTTCCAGAGACTGCCCTGATCACTTGCCGTGACCTCCTGCCCGTACACCCAGAGACTGTCCCGGTCACCTGCTGTGATTGCCTGCCTGGTCGCCACCCGCTCCCTTACAAGGACCGCTCCCTTGTATAGTAGCCCAGAGGTTCCGCCTCCCAGACCCGTTACACCGACGGCACTAAACCAGTATAAAACCACCAAAACGCCATCCACAGGACCGCCGACTGCACTACACCAGTATAAAAACCACCAAAACATCATCCACAGGACCGCCGACTATACTACACCAGTATAAAACCACCAAAACACCATCCACAGGACGGTCGACTACAATACACCAGTATAAAAACCACCAAAACTCCATGAACAGGACCGGCGACTGCAATACACCACTATAAAAACCACCAAAACACCATCCTCAGGACGGCCGACTGCACTACACCAGTATAAAACCACCAAAACGCCATCCACAGGACCGCCGACTGCACTACACCAGCATAAAAACCAACAAAACACCATCCACAGGACGGCCGACTGCACTACACCAGTATAAAAACCACCAAAACATCATCCACAGGACCGCCGACTATACTACACCAGTATAAAACCACCAAAACACCATCCACAGGACGGTCGACTACAATACACCAGTATAAAAACCAAAAAAACTCCATGAACAGGACCGGCGACTGCAATACACCACTATAAAAACCACCAAAACACCATCCTCAGGACCGCCGACTACACTACACCAGGATAAAACCACCAAAACACCATCCACAGGGCGGTCGACTACAATACACCAGTATAAAAACCACCCAAACACCATCCACATGACTGCCGACTGCACTAAACCAATATAAAAACCACCAAACATCATCCACATGACTGCCGACTGCACTACACCAGTATAAAAACCACCAAAACACCATCCACAGGACCGCCGACTGCACTACACCAGTATAAAAACCACCAAAACACCATCCACAGGACAGCCGACTGCACTACACCAGTATAAAAACCACCAAAACACCATCCACAGGACAGCCGACTGCACTACACCAGTATAAAAACCACCAAAACACCATCCACAGGACCGCCGACTGCACTACAGCAGTATAAAACCACCAAAACACCATCCACAGGACAGCCGCCTTCACTACACCAGTATAAAACCACCAAAACACCATCCACAGGACAGCCGACTGCACTACAGCAGTATAAAACCACCAAAACACCATCCACAGGACGGCCGACTGCACTACACCAGTATAAAAACCACCAAAACACCATCTACAGGACCGCCGACTGCACTACACCAGTATAAAAACCACCAAAACACCATCCACAGGACCGCCGACTGCACTACACCAGTATAAAAACCACCAAAACACCATCCACAGGAAAGCCGACTGCACTACAGCAGTATAAAACCACCAAAACACCATCCACAGGACTGCCGACTGCACTACAGCAGTATAAAACCACCAAAACACCATCCACAGGACCGCCGACTGCACTACACCAGTATAAAAAACACCAAACATCATCCCCCGGACCGCCGACTGCACTACACTAGTATAAAAACCACCAAAACACCATCCACAGGACCGCCGACTGCACTACACCAGTATAAAACCACCAAAACACCATCCTCAGGACCGCCGACTGCACTACACCAGTATAAAAACAGCCAAAATACCATCCACAGAACCGCCGACTGCTCTACACTAGTATAAAAACAACCAAAACACCATCCACAGGACGGCCGACTGCACTACACCAGTATAAAAACAGCCCAAACACCATCCACAGGACCGCCGACTGCACTACACCAGTATAAAAACCACCAAAACACCATCCACAGGACCGCCGACTGCAATACACCAGTATTAAAACCACCAAAACACCACCCACAGGACCGCCGACTGCACTACACCTGTATAAACACACCAAAACACCATCCACAGGACCGCAGACTGCACTACACCTGTATAAAAACACCAAAACACCATCCACAGGAAGGCTGACTGCACTACACCAGTATAAAAAAAAAAAAACATCATCCACAGGACGGCCAACTGCACTACACCAGTATAAAAACCACCAAAACACCGTCCACAGGACCGCCGACTGCACTACACCAGTATAAAAACCACCAAAACACCATCCACAGGATAGCCGACTGCACTACACCAGTATAAAAACCACCAAAACACCATCCACAGGATAGCCGACTGCACTACACCAGTATAAAAACCACCAAAACACCATCCACAGGACGGCTGACTGCACTACACCAGTATAAAAACCACCAAAACACCATCCATAGGACCGCCAACTGCACTACACCAGTATAAAAACCACCAAAACACCATCCACAGGACGGCCGACTGCACTAAACCAGTATAAAAACCACCAAACCCCCATCCACAGGACCACCGACTGCACTACACCAGTATAAAAACCTCCAAAACACCATCCACAGGACCTCCGACTGCACTACACCAGTATAAAAACCACCAAAACTCCACCCACAGGACAGCCGACTGTACTACACTAGTTTAAAAACCACCAAAACACCATCCACAGGACCGCCGACTGCACTACACCACTGTAAAAACCACCAAAACATCATCCACAGGACCGCCGACTGCACTACACCAGTATAAAAACCACCAAAACACCATCCACAGGACCGCCGACTACACTACACCAGTATAAAAACCACCAAAACACCATCCACAGTACGGCCGACTGTGCTACACCAGTATAAAAACCATCAAAACATCATCCACAGAACCAACGACTGCACTAAGTCAGTAGAAAAACAACCAAAACACCATCCACAGGACCGCCGACTACACTACACCAGTATAAAAACCACCAATACACCATCAACAGGATGGCCGACTGCACTACACCAGTATAAAAACCTCAAAAAGACCATCCACAGGACCGCCGACTGCACTACACCAATATAAAAACCACCAAAACACCATCCTCAGGACCACCGACTGTACTATACCAGTATAAAAACCACCAATACACCATCCACAGAACCACCGACTGCACTACACCAGTATAAAAACCAGCAAAACACCATCCAGAGGACGGCTGACTGCACTAAACCAGTATAAAAAACAACAAAACACCATCCACAGGACCGCCGCCTGCACTACACTAGTAAAAAAACCACCAAAACACCATCCACAGGACGGTCAGCTGCAGTACACCGGTATAAAAAACACCAAAACACCATCCATAGGACCGCCGACTGCACTACATCAGTATAAAAACCACCAAAATACCATCCACAGGACGGCTGACTGCACTAAACCAGTATAAAAAACACCAAAACACCATCCACAGGTCAGCCGTCTGCATTACACCAGTATAAAAACCTCCAAAACATCATCCACAGGACGGCCGACTGCACTACACCAGTATAAAAACCACCAAAACACCATCCACAGGTCAGCCGTCTGCATTACACCAGTATAAAAACCACCAAAACACCATCCACAGGACGGCCGACTGCACTACACCAGTATAAAAACCGCCAAAACACCATCCACAGAACCAACGACTGCACTAAACCAGTAGAATAAACACCAAAACACCATCCACAGGACGGCCAACTGCACTACACCAATATAAAAAACACTAAAACACCATCCATAGGAGCGCTGTCTGCACTACATCAGTATAAAAACCAGCAAAATACCATCCACAGGACCGACGACTGCACTACACCAGTATAAAAAACACCAAAATACCATCCATAGGACCGCCGACAGCACTAAACCAATATAAAAACCACCAAAACACCATCCACAGGACCGCGCAGACTGCTCTACACCAGTATAAAAACGACCAAAACACCATCCACAGGACGGCCGACTGCACAACACCAGTATAAAAACAGCCAAAACACCATCCACAGGACGGCCGACTGCACTAAACCAGTATAAAACCACCAAAACAACATCCACAGGACGGCCGACTGCATTACACCAGTATAAAAACCATCAAAACACCATCCACAGGACCGCCGACTGCACTACACTAGTATAAAAACCACCAAAACACCATCCATAGGACCGCTGCCTGCATTGCACCAGTATAAAAACCACCAAATCACCATCCACAGGAGCGATGACTGCACTACACCAGTATAAAAACAGCCAAAACACCATCCACATGACGACCGACTGCACTACACCAGTATAAAAACCACCAAAACACCATCCACAGGACCGCCGACTGCACTACAACAATATAAAAACAGCCAAAACAACATCCACAGGACAGCCGACTGCACTACACCAGTATAAAACCACCAAAACACCATCCACAGGACGGCCGACTGCACTACACCAGTATAAAAACCACCAAAACACCATCCACAGGACGGCCGACTGTACTACACCAGTATAACACCATCAAAACACCATCCACAGGACGGCAGACTGCACTACACCAGTATAAAAACCATCAAAACATCATCCACAGAACCAACGACAGCACTAAATCAGTAGAAAAACCACCAAAACACCATCCACAGGACAGCCGCCTGCACTACACCAGTATAATACCACGAAAAGACCATCCAGAGGACGGCCAACGGCATTACACCAGTTTAAAAACCACCAAAACACCATCCACAGGACATCTGTCTGCATTACACCAGTATAAAAACCACCAAAACACCATCCATAGGACCGCCGACTGCACTACACCAGTGTAAAAACCGCCAAAACACCATCCACAGAACCAACGACTGCACTAAATCAGTAGAAAAACCACCAAAACACCATCCACAGGACAGCCGCCTGCACTACACCAGTATAATACCACCAAAAGACCATCCACAGGACGGCCAACTGCACTGCACCAGTATAAAAACCTCAAAAACACCATCCACTGGACTGCAGACTGCACTACACCAGTATAAAAACCACCAAAACACAATCCAAAGGACCGCCGACTGCACTACACCAGTATAAATCAGCCAAAACACCATCTACAGGACCGCCGTCTGCACTACATCAGTCTAAAAACAGCCAAAACATCATCCACCGGACCGCCGACTGCACTACACCAGTAAAAAACCACCAAAACACCATCCACAGGACCGCCGACTGCACTACACCAGTATAAAAAACACCAAAACACCATCCACAGGACCGCCGACTGCATTACACCAGAATAAAAACCACCAAAACACCATCCACAGGACCGCCGACTGCACTACACCAGTATAAAAACCACCAAAACACCATCCACAGGACCGCCGACTGCACTACACCAGTATAAAAACAGCCAAAACACCATGCACAGCACCACCGACTGCACTACACCAGTATAAAAACCACCAAAACACCATCCAGAGGACCGCCGACTGCACTACAGCAGTACAAAAACCACCAAAACACCATCCACAGGACGGCCGAATCCACTACACCAGTATAAAAACAGTCAAAACACCATCCACAAGACCAAAGACTGCACTAAACCAGTATAAAAACCACCAAAACACCATCCACAGGACCGCCGACTACACAACACCAGTATAAAAACAGCAAAAACACCATCTACAGGATGGCCGACTGCACTACACCAGTATAAAAACAACGAAAACACCATCCACAGGACGGCCGACTGCACTACACCAGTATAAAAAAAAACAAAACACCATCCACAGAACCACCGACTGCACTACACCAGTATAAAACCATCAAAACACCATCCACAGGACCGCCGACTGCACTACACTAGTATAAAAACCACCAAAACACCATACAAACGATCACCGACTGCACTACACCAGTATAAAAATAGCCAAAACACCATCCAGAGGACCGCTGACTACACTACATCAGTATAAAAACCACCAAAACACCATCCACAGGACTGCCGACTGCACTACACCAGTATAAAAACACCAAAACACCATCCACAGGACGGCCGACTGCACTACACCAGTATAAAAAAAAAAAAAACACCATCCACTGGATGGCCGACTGCACTACACCAGTATAAAAACCACCAAAACACCATCCACAGGACCGCAGACTGCACTACACCAGTATAAAAACCACCAAAACACCATCCACAGGACAGCCGACTGCAGTACACCAATATAAAACCACCAAAATATCATCCACAGGACCGCAGACAGCACTACAGCAGTATAAATACCACCAAAACACCATCTACAGGAAGGCCGACTGCACTAAACCAGTATAAAAACCATCAAAACACCATCCACAGGACCGCGCCGAGTGCACTTCACCGGTATAAAAACAGCCAAAACACCGTCCACAGGACCGCCGACTGCACTACATTAGTATAAAAACCACCAAAACACCATCCACAGGACCGCCGACTGCACTACACCAGTATAAAAACACCAAAACACCATCCACAGGACGGCCGACTGCACTACATTAGTATAAAAAAAAAAAAAACACCATCCACAGGACCGTCGACTGCAATACACCAGTATAAAAACCACCAAAACACCATCCTCAGGACCACCGACTGCACTACACCAGTATAAAAACCACCAAAACACCATCCACAGGACCGCCGACTGCACTACATTAGTATTAAAACCACCAAAACACCATCCACAGGATCGACGACTGCACTACACCAGTATAAAAACACCAAAACACCATCCAGAGGACGGCCGACTGCACTACACCAGTATAAAAAAAAAAAAAACACCATCCACAGGACCGCCGACTGCTCTACACCAGTATAAAAACCACCAAAACACCATTCACAGGACCGCCGACTGCACTACACCAGTATAAAAACAGCCAAAACACCATCCACAGGACCGCCGACTGCATTATACCAGTATAAAAACCACCAAAACACCATCCACAGGACCGCCAACTGCACTACACCAGTATAAAAACAGCCAAAACACCATCCACAGGATCGCCGACTGCAATACACTAGTATAAAAACAGTCAAAACACCATCCACAAGACCAAACACTGCACTAAACGAGTATAAAACCACCAAAACACCATCCACAGAACCACCGACTGCACTACGCCAGTATAAAACCACCAAAACACCATTCACAGGACCGCCGAGTGCACTACACCAGTATAAAAACTACCAAAACACCAACCACAGGACGGCCGAATGCACTACACCAGTATAAAAACAGTCAAAACACCATCCACAAGACCAAACACTGCACTAAACCAGTATAAAAACAGCAAAAACACCATCCACAGGACCGCCCACAACACTACACCAGTAAAAAAACAGCCAAAACACCATCCACAGGACCGTCGACTGCACTACACCAGTATAAAAACCACAAAAACACCATCCACAGGATTGCCGACTGCACTACACCAGCATAAAAACCATCAAAACATCATCCACAGGACCGCTGACTGCACTACACCAGTATAAAAACCACCAAAACACCATCCACAGGACAGCCGACTGCAGTACTCCAATATAAAACCACCAAACCACCATCCACAGGACGGCCGACTGCACTACACCAGTATAAAAAAAAAATAAACACCATCCACAGAACCACCGACTGCACTACACCAGAATAAAACCACCAAAAAACCATCCAAAGCACCACCGATAGCACTACACCAGTATAAAAACAACCAAAACACCATCCAGAGGACGGACGAAAGCACTACACCAGTATAAAAACAGTCAAAACACCATCCACAAGACCAAACACTGCACTAAACCAGTATAAAAACAGCAAAAACACCATCCACAGGACCGTCGACTGCACTACACCAGTATAAAAACCACAAAAACACCATCCACAGGATCGCCGACTGCACTACACCAGCATAAAAACCACCAAAACATCATCCACAGGACCGCCGACTGCACTACACCAGTATAAAAACTACCAAAACACCATCCACAGGACCACCGACTGCACTACACCAGTAAAAAAAAAAAAAAAACACCATCCACAGGACCGCCGACTGCACTACACCAGTATAAAAACCACCAAAACACCATCCACAGGACCGCCGACTGCACTACACAAGTATAAAAACACCAAAACACCATCCACAGGACGGCCGACTGCACAACACCAGTACATAAAAAAAAAACACCATCCACAGGACCGCCGACTGCACTACACCAGTATAAAAACCACCAAAACACCATCCACAGGACAGCCGACTGCACTACACCTGTATAAAAACACCAAAACACCATCCACAGGACGGCCGACTGCACTACACCAGTATAAAAATAAAAAAAAACACCATCCACAGGACCGCCGACTGCACTACACCAGTATAAAAACCACCAAAATACCATCCACAGGACCGCCGACTGCTCTACACCAGTATAAAAAAAAAAAAAACACCATCCACAGGACCGTCTACTGCAATACACCAGTGTAAAAACCACTAAAACACCATCCACAGGACCGCCGACTGCACTACACCAGTAAAAAAACAGCCAAAACACCATCCACAGCACCACCGACTGCACTACACCAGTATAAAAACCACCAAAACACCATCCACAGGACCGTCGAGTGCACTACACCAGTATAAAAACCACCAAAACACCATATACAGGACGGCCGAATGCACTACACCAGTATAAAAACCACCAAAACACCATCCACAGGACCGCCGACTGCATTACACCAGTATAAAAAACACCAAAACACCATCCACATGACCGCCGACTGCATTACACCAGTATAAAAACCACCAAAACACCATCCACAGGACCGCCGACTGCATTACACCAGTATAAAAAACACCAAAACACCATCCACAGGACGGCCGACTGCATTACACCAGTATAAAAACAGCCAAAACACCATCCACAGGACAGCCGACTGCACTACACCAGTATAAAACCACCAAAACACCATCCACAGCACCACCGACTGCACTACACCAGTATAAAAACCACCAAAACACCATCCACAGGACCGCCGAGTGCACTACACCAGTATAAAAACCACCAAAACACCATCCACAGGACGGCCGAATGCACTACACCAGTATAAAAACAGTAAAAACACCATCCACAAGACCAAACACTGCACTACACCAGTATAAAAACAGCAAAAACACCATCCACAGGACCGCCGACTACACTACACCAGTATAAAAAGCACCAAAACACCATCTACAGGACCGCCGACTGCACTACACCAGTATAAAAACCACCAAAACATCATCCACACGACTGACGACTGCATTATACCAGTATAAAAACCAACAAAACACCATCCACTGGACCGCCGACTGCATTACACCAGTATAAAAATCACGAAAACACCATACACAGGACCGTCGACTGCACTACACCAGTATAAAAACCACCAAAACACCATCTACAGGACCGCCGACTGCACTACACCAGTATAAAAACCACCAAAACACCATCCACAGGACCGTCGACTGCACTACACCAGTATAAAAACCACCAAAATACCATCCACAGGACCGCCGTCTGCACTACACCAGTATAAAAACACCAAAACACCATCCACAGGACCGCCGACTGCACTACACCAGTATAAAAACCACCAAAACACCATCCACAGGACCACCGACTGCACTACACCAGTATAAAAACCACCAAAACACCATCCACTAGACCGCCGACTGCACTACACCAGTATAAAAACCACCAAAACACCATCTACAGGACCGCTGACTGCACTGCACCAGTATAAAAACCACCAAAACACCATCCACAGGACCGTCGACTGCACTACACCAGTATAAAACCACCAAAATACCATCCACTGGACCGCCGACTGCACTACACCAGTATAAAAACCACCAAACGACCATCCACAGGACCGTCGACTGCACTACACTAGTATAAAAACAGCCAAAACACCATCCACAGGACCGCCGACTGGACTACACTAGTATAAAAACCACCAAAACACCATCCAAAGGACCTCCGACTGCACTACACCAGTATAAAAACAGCCAAAACAACACCCACAGGACCGCCGACTGCACTACACCAGTATAACACCATCAAAACACCATCCACAGGACCACCGACTGCACTACACCAGTGTAAAAACCACCAAAACACCATCCACAGGACCGCCGACTGCACTACACCACAATAGAAACAACCAAAACACCGTCCACAGGACCGCCGATTGCACTACACCAGTAAAAAAACAACCAAAACACCATCCACAGGACCACCGACTGCAATACACCAGTATAAAAACCACCAAAACAGCATCCACAGGACCGCTGACTGCACTACACCAGTATAAAAACAGCCAAAACACCATCTACAGCAGGGTTCCCCAACTCCAGTCCTCAAGGCCCACCAACAGGTCATGTTTTCAGGATTTCCTTAGTATTACACAGGTGATAATTGCATCACCTGCACAGGCAATAATTCCATCACCTGTGCAATACTAAGGAAATCCTGAAAACATGACCTGTTGGTGGGCCTTGAGGACTGGAGTTGGGGAACCCTGATCTACAGGACCGCCGACTGCAATACACCAGTAGAAAAACCACCAAAACACCATCCACAGGACCGCCGACTGCAATACACCAGTATAAAAATCACCAAAACACCATCCACAGGACCGTTGACTGCACTACACCAGTATAAAAACCACCAAAACAGCATCCACAGGACCGTCGACTGCACTACACCAGTATAAAACCCACCAAAACACCATCCACAGGACCGTCGACTGCACTACACCAGTAAAAAAACAACCAAAACACCATCCACAGGACCGCTGACTGCACTACACCAGTATAAAAACAGCCAAAACACCATCTACAGGACCGCCGACTGCAATACACCAGTATAAAAACCACCAAAACACCATCGACAGGACCGCCGACTGCAATACACCAGTATAAAAATCACCAAAACACCATCCACAGGACCGTCGACTGCACTACACCAGTATAAAAACCACCAAAACAGCATCCACAGGACCGTCGACTGCACTACACCAGTATAAAACCCACCAAAACACAATGCACAGGACGGCCGACTGCACTACACCAGTATAAAAACCACCAAAACACCATCCACAGGACGGTCGACTGCACTAAACCAGTATAAAACCACCAAAACGCCATCCACAGGACCGCCGACTGCAATACACCAGTATAAAAATCACCAAAACACCATCCACAGGACCGTCGACTGCACTACACCAGTATAAAAACCACCAAAACAGCATCCACAGGACCGTCGACTGCACTACACCAGTATAAAAACCACCAAAACACCGTCCACAGGACCGCCGACTGCACTACACCAGTATAAAAACCACCAAAACACCATCCACAGGACAGCCGACTGCACTACACCAGTATAAAAACCACCAAAACACCATCCACAGGACCGCCGACTGCACTACACCAGTATAAAAACCACCAAAACACCATCCACAGGACGGCTGACTACACTACACCAGTATAAAAACACCGAAAACACCATCCAAAGGACCGCCAACTGCACTACAACAGTATAAATACCACCAAAACACCATCCACAGGAAGGCCGACTGCACTAAACCAGTATAAAAACCACCAAAACACCATCCACAGGACCGCCGACTGCACTACACCAGTATAAAAACCACCAAAACACCATCCACTGGACCGCCGACTGCATTACACCAGTATAAAAATCACCAAAACACCATCCACAGGACTGCCGACTGCACTACACCAGTATAAAAACCACCAAAACACCATCCACAGGACGGCTGACTACACTACACCAGTATAAAAACACCGAAAACACCATCCAAAGGACCGCCAACTGCACTACAACAGTATAAATACCACCAAAACACCATCCACAGGAAGGCCGACTGCACTAAACCAGTATAAAAACCACCAAAACACCATCCACAGGACCGCCGACTGCACTACACCAGTATAAAAACCACCAAAATACCATCCACAGGACCGTCGACTGCACTATACCAGTATAAAAACAGCCAAAATACTATCCACAGGAACGCCGACTGGACTACACTAGTATAAAAACCACCAAAACACCATCCAAAGGACCTCCGACTGCACTACACCAGTATAAAAACAGCCAAAACAACATCCATAGGACCGCCGACTGCACTACATCAGTATAAAAACCACCAAAACACCATCCACAGGACCGCCAACTGCACTACAACAGTATAAAAACAGACAAAACACCATCCACAGGACCGCCGACTGCACTACACTAGTATAAAAACAGTCAAAACACCATCCACAAGACCAAACACTGCACTAAACCAGTATAAAAACACAAAAACACCATCCACAGAACCACCGACTGCACTACACCAGTATAAAACCACCAAAAAAACATCCAAAGCACCACCGATGGCACTACACCAGTATAAAAACCACCAAAACACCATCCACAGGACCGCCGAGTGCACTACAACAGTATAAAAACAGTCAAAACACCATCCACAAGACCAAACACTGCACTAAATCAGTATAAAAATAGCAAAAACACCATCCACAGGACAGCCGACAACACTACACCAGTATAAAAACAGCCAGAACACCATCCACAGGACTGTCGACTGCACTACACCAGTGTAAAACCACCAAAACACGATCCACAGGACCGACGACTGCACTACATCAGTATAAAAACCACCAAAACACCATCCACAGGACCGCCGACAACACTACACCAGTATAAAAACAGCCAAAACACCATCCACAGGACCGCTGACTGCACCAGTATAAAAACAGCCAAAATACTATTCACAGGACCGCCGACTGGACTACACCAGTATAAAAAACACGAAAACACCATCCACAGGACTGCCGACTGCACTACACCAGTATAAAAACCACCAAAACACCATCCACAGGACCGCCGACTGCACTACACCAGTATAAAAACTACCAAAACACCATCCACAAGACCAAACACTGCACTATACCAGTATAAAAACAGCAAAAACACCATCCACAGGACCGCCGACAACACTACACCAGTATAAAAACAGCCAAAACACCATCCACAGGACCGCTGACTGCACTGCACCAGAATAAAAACAGCCAAAATACTATTCACAGGACCGCCGACTGGACTACACCAGTATAAAAAACACGAAAACACCATCCACAGGACTGCCGACTGCACTACACCAGTATAAAAACCACCAAAACACCATCCACAGGACCGCCGACTGCACTACACCAGTATAAAAACACCAAAACACCATCCACAGGACGGCCGACTGCACTACATCAGTAAAAACATCATCCACAGGACCGTCGACTGCAATACACCAGTGTAAAAACACCAAAACACCATCCACAGGACGGCCGACTGCACTACACCAGTATAAAAAAAAAAAAAACACCATCCACAGGACCGCCGACTGCACTACACCAGTATAAAAACCACCAAAACACCATCCACAGGACCGCCGACTGCACTACACCAGTATAAAAACCACCAAAACACCATCCACAGGACAGCCGACTGCAGTACACCAGTATAAAACCACCAAAACACCATCCACAGGACCGCCGACTGCACTACACCAGTATAAAAACCACCAAAACACCATCCACAGGACCGCCGACGGCACTACACCAGTATAAAAAAAAAAAAAAACACCATCCACAGGACCGCCGACTGCACTACACCAGTATAAAACCACCAAAACACCATCCACAGGACCGCCGACTGCACTACACCAGTATAAAAACCACCAAAACACCATCCACAGGACCGCCGACGGTACTACACCAGTATAAAAAAAAAAAAACACCATCCACAGGACCGCCGACTGCACTACACCAGTATAAAAACACCAAAACACCACCCACAGGACCGTCGACTGCACTACACCAGTATAAAAAACACCAAAACACCATCCACAAGACGGCCGACTGCACTACACCAGTATAAAAAAACCCAAAACAACATCCACAGGACCGCCGACTGCACTACACAAGTATAAAAACACCAAAACACCATCCACAGGACGGCCGACTGCACTACACCAGTATAAAAAAAAAAAAACACCATCCACAGGACCGCCGACTGCACTACACCAGTATAAAAACCACCAAAACACCATCCACAGGACAGCCGACTGCACTACACCAGTATAAAAACACCAAAACACCATCCACAGGACGGCCGACTGCACTATACCAGTATAAAAATAAAAAAAAACACCATCCACAGGACCGCCGACTGCACTACACCAGTATAAAAACCACCAAAACACTATCCACAGGACCGCCGACTGCTCTACACCAGTATAAAAAAAAAAAAAACACCATCCACAGGACCGTCGACTGCAATACACCAGTGTAAAACCACCAAAACACCATCCACAGGACCACCGACTGTACTACACCAGTATAAAAACCACCAAAACACCATCCACAGGACCGCCGACTGCTCTACACCTGTATAAAAACCACCAAAACACCATTCACAGGACCGCCGACTGCATTACACCAGTATAAAAAACACCAAAACACCATCCACAGGACGGCCGAATGCACACTAGTATAAAAACAGCCAAAACAGCATTCACAGAACCGCCGACTGCATTACACCAGTATAAAAACCACCAAAACACCATCCACAGGACCGCCGACTGCATTACACCAGTATAAAAAACACCAAAACACCATCCACAGGACGGCCGAATGCACTACACCAGTATAAAAACAGCCAAAACACCATCCAGAGCACCACCGACTGCACTACACCAGTATAAAAAACACCAAAACACCATCCACAGTACGGCCGAATGCACTACACCAGTATAAAAACAGCCAAAACTGCATTCACAGAACCGCCGACTGCATTACACCAGTATAAAAACCACCAAAACACCATCCACAGGACTGCCGACTGCATTACACCAGTATAAAAAACACCAAAACACCATCCACAGGACGGCAGAATGCACTACACCAGTATAAAACCACCAAAACACCATCCACAGCACCACCGACTGCACTACACCAGTATAAAAACCACCAAAATAACATCCACAGGACCGCCGAGTGTACTACACCAGTATAAAAACCACCAAAACACCATGCACAGGACGGCCGACTGCACTACACCAGTATAAAAACAGTCAAAACACCATCCACAAGACCAAACACTGCAGTAAACCAGTATAAAAACAGCAAAAACACCATCCACAGGACCGCCGACTACACTACACCAGTATAAAAACCACCAAAACACCATCTACAGGACCGCCGACTGCACTACACCAGTATAAAAACCACCAAAACATCATCCACACGACTGTCGACTGCATTATACCAGTATAAAAACCAACAAAACACCATCCACAGGACCGCCGACTGCACTACACCAGTATAAAAACAGCCAAAACACCATCCACAGGACCGTCGACTGCACTACACCACTATAAAAACCACCAAAACACCATCCACAGGACCGCCGACTGCACTACACCAGTATAAAAAACATCAAAACACCATGTACAGGACCGCCGACTGCACTACACCAGTATAAAAATCACCAAAACACCATCCACAGGACTGCCGACTGCACTACACCAGTATAAAAAACATCAAAACACCATCCACAGGACGGCCGACTGCACTACACCAGTATAAAAATCACCAAAACACCATCCAAAGGACTGCCGACTGCACTACACCAGTATAAAAATCACCAAAACACCATCCACAGGACGGCCGACTGCACTAAACCAGTATAAAAACCACCAAAACACCATCCACAGGACCGCCGACTGCATTACACCAGTATAAAAACCACCAAAACACCATCCACAGGACCGCCGACTGCATTACACCAGTATAAAAATCACCAAAACAGCATCCACAGGACTGCCGACTGCACTACACCAGTATAAAAACCACCAAAACATCATCCACAGGACGGCCGACTGCACTACACCAGTATAAAAACAGTCAAAACACCATCCACAAGACCAAACACTGCAGTAAACCAGTATAAAAACAGCAAAAACACCATCCACAGGACCGCCGACTACACTACACCAGTATAAAAACCACCAAAACACCATATACAGGACCGCCGACTGCACTACACCAGTATAAAAACCACCAAAACATCATCCACACGACTGTCGACTGCATTATACCAGTATAAAAACCAACAAAACACCATCCACAGGACCGCCGACTGCACTACACCAGTATAAAAACAGCCAAAACACCATCCACAGGACCGTCGACTGCACTACACCACTATAAAAACCACCAAAACACCATCCACAGGACCGCCGACTGCACTACACCAGTATAAAAAACATCAAAACACCATGTACAGGACCGCCGACTGCACTACACCAGTATAAAAATCACCAGAACACCATCCACAGGACTGCCGACTGCACTACACCAGTATAAAAACCACCAAAACACCATCCACAGGACCGCCGACTGCATTACACCAGTATAAAAATCACCAAAACAGCATCCACAGGACTGCCGACTGCACTACACCAGTATAAAAATCACCAAAACACCATCCACAGGACTGCCGACTGCACTACACCAGTATAAAAACCACCAAAACACCATCCACAGGACCGCCGACTGCACTACACCAGTATAAAAACCACCAAAACACCATCCACAGGACCGCACCGACTGCACTACACCAGTATAAAAACAGCCAAAACACCATCCACAAGACCGCCAACTGCACTAAAGCAGTATAAAAACCACCAAAACACCATCCACAGGACCGCCGACTGCATTACACCAGTATAAAAACCACCAAAACACCATCCACAGGACCGCCGACTGCATTACACCAGTATAAAAATCACCAAAACAGCATCCACAGGACTGCCGACTGCACTACACCAGTATAAAAACCACCAAAACATCATCCACAGGACGGCCGTCTGCACTAGACCAGTATAAAAACAGCCAAAACACCATCCACAAGACCGCCGACTGCACTAAACCAGTATAAAAACCACCAAAACACCATCCACAGGACCGCCGACTGCATTACACCAGTATAAAAACCACCAAAACACCATCCACAGGACCGCCGACTGCATTACACCAGTATAAAAATCACCAAAACAGCATCCACAGGACTGCCGACTGCACTACACCAGTATAAAAACCACCAAAACATCATCCACAGGACCGTCGACTGCACTACACTAGTATAAAAACCACCAAAATAGCATCCACAGGACCGCCGACTGCACTACACGAGTATAAAAACAGCCAAAACAACACCCACAGGACCGCCGACTGCAGTACACCAGTATAGCACCATCAAAACACCATCCACAAGACCGCCGACTGCACTACACCAGTATAAAAACCACCAAAACACCATCCACAGGACCACCGACTGTACTACACCAGTATAAAAACAACCAAAACACCATCCACAGGACGGCCGACTGCACTACACATGTAAAAACCACCAAAACACCATCCACAGGACCGCCGACTGCACTACACCAGCATAAAAACAACCAAAACACCATCCACAGGACCGCCGACTGCACTACACCAGTGTAAAAACCACCAAAACACCATTCACAGGACCGCCGACTGCACTACACCAGTATAAAAACAACCAAAACACCGTCCACAGGACCGCCGACTGCACTACACCAGTATAAAAACAACAAAAACATCATCCACAGGACCGCCGACTGCACTACACCAGTATAAAAACAGCCAAAACACCATCCACAGGACCGCTGACTACACTACACCAGTATAAAAAACACCAAAACACCATCCACAGGACTGCCGACTGCAATACACCAGTATAAAAATTACAAAAACACCACCCACAGGACCGTCGACTGCACTACACCAGTATAAAAACCACCAAAACACCATCCACAAGACCGTCGACTGCACTACGCCAGTATAAAAACCACCAAAACACCATCCACAGGACCGCCGACTGCACTACACCAGTATAAAATCACCAAAACACCATTCACAGGACCGCCGACTGCATTACACCAGTATAAAAACAGCCAAAACACCATCCACAGGACCGCCGACTGCACTACACCAGTATAAAAACCACCAAAACACCATCCACAGGACCGACGACTGCACTACACCAGTATAAAAACAGACAAAACACCATCCACAGCACCACCGACTGCACTACACCAGTATAAAAAACACCAAAACACCATCCACAGGACGGCCGAATGCACTACACCAGTATAAAAACAGCCAAAACAGCATTCACAGAACCGCCGACTGCATTACACCAGTATAAAAACCACCAAAACACCATCCACAGGACCGCCGATTGCATTACACCAGTATAAAAAACACCAAAACACCATCCACTGGACGGCCGAATGCACTACACCAGTATAAAAACAGCCAAAACACCCAAAACACCATCCACAGGACGGCTGAATGCACTACACCAGTATAAAACCACCAAAACACCATGCACAGCACCACCGACTGCACTACACCAGTATAAAAACCACCAAAATACCATCCACAGGACCGCCGAGTGCACTACACCAGTATAAAAACCACCAAAACACCATCCACAGAAAGGCCGACTGCACTACACCAGTATAAAAACAGCCAAAACACCATCCACAGGACCACCGACTGCACTACACCAGTATAAAAACAGCCAAAACACCAAACACAGGACCGCCGACTGCACTACACCAGTATAAAAAACACCAAAACACAATCCACAGGACGGCCGACTGCACTACACGGTTATAAAAACCACCAAAACACCATCCACAGGACCGCCGAATGCACTACACCAGTATAAAAACCACCAAAACACCATCCACAGGACCGTCGACTGCACTACACTATTATAAAATCCACCAAAATAGCATCCACAGGATCGCCGACGGCACTACACCAGTATAAAAACCACCAAAATAGCATCCACAGGACCGCCGACTGCACTACACCAGTATAAAAACAGCCAAAACAACACCCACAGGACCGCCGACTGCAGTACACCAGTATAGCACCATCAAAACACCATCCACAGGACCGCCGACTGCACTACACCAGTATAAAAACAACCAAAACACCATCCACAGGACGGCCGACTGCACTACACATGTAAAAACCACCAAAACACCATCCACAGGACCGCCGACTGCACTACACCAGTATAAAAACAACCAAAACACCATCCACAGGACCGCCGACTGCACTACACCAGCATAAAAACAACCAAAACACCATCCACAGGACGGCCAACTGCACTACACCAGTGTAAAAACCACCAAAACACCATTCACAGGACCGCCGACTGCACTACACCAGTATAAAAACAAAAAAAACACCGTCCACAGGACCGCCGACTGCACTACACCAGTATAAAAACAACAAAAACACCATCCACAGGACCGCCGACTGCACTACACCAGTATAAAAACAACCAAAACATCATCCACAGGACCGCCGACTGCACTACACCAGTATAAAAACAGCCAAAACACCATCCACAGGACCGCTGACTACACTACACCAGTATAAAAAACACCAAAACACCATCCACAGGACCGCCGACTGCAATACACCAGTATAAAAATTACCAAAACACCATCCACAGGACCGTCGACTGCACTACACCAGTATAAAAACCACCAAAACACCATCCACAGGACCGTCGACTGCACTACACCAGCATAAAAACCACCAAAACACCATCCACAGGACCGCCGACTGCACTACACCAGTATTAAAACAGCCAAAACACTATCCACAGGACCGCCGACTGCACTACACTAGTATAAATACCACCAAAACACAATCCAAAGGACCGCCGACTGCAATACACCAGTATAAATGAGCCAAAACACCATCCACAGGACCACAGACTGCACTACACCAGTATAAAAACCACCAAAACACCATCCACAGGACAGCCGACTGCACTACACCAGTATAAAAACCACCAAAACACCATCCAAAGGACCGCCGACTGCACTACACCAGTATAAAAACCACCAATACACCATCCACAGGACGGCTGACTACACTACACCAGTATAAAAACAGCCAAAACACCATCCAAAGGACCGCCAACTGCACTAAACCAGTATAAATACCACGAAAACACTATCCACAGGAAGGGCGACTGCACTAAACCAGTATAAAAACCAACAAAACACCATCCACAGGACCGCCGACTGCATTACACCAGTATAAAAAACGCCAAAACACCATCCACAGGACCGCTGACTACACTACACCAGTATAAAAACCACCAAAACACCATCCACAGGACGGTCGACTGCACTACACCAGTATAAAAACCACCAAAACACCATCCACAAGACGGCCGACTGCACTACACCAGTATAAAAACCACCAAAACACCTTCCACAGGACCGCCGACTGCACTACACCAGTATGAAACCACCAAAACACCATCCACAGCACCACCGACTGCACTGCACCAGTACAAAAACCACCAAAACACCATCCACAGGACCGCTGACTGCATTACACCAGTATAAAAACCACCAAAACACCATCCACAGGACGGCCAACTGCACTACTCCTGTATAAAACCACCAAAACACCATCCACAGGACCGCCGACTGCACTACACCAGTATAAAAACCACCAAAATACAATGCACAGGACGGCCGACTGCACTACACCAGTATAAAAACCACCAAAACACCTTCCACAGGACCACCGATTGCACTACACCAGTATAAAAACCACCAAAACACCATCCACAGGACCACCGACTGCACTACACCAGTATAAAAACCACCAAAAACCATCCACAGGACCGCCGACTACACTACACCAGTATAAAAACCACCAAAAACCATCCACAGGACAGCCGCCTGCACTACACCAGTATAAAAGCCACCAAAACACCATCCACAGGACGGCCGACTGCACTACACCAATATAAAAACCACCAAAACACAATGCACAGGACGGCCGACTGCACTACACCAGTATAAAAACCACCAAAACACCTTCCACAGGACCGCCGACTGCACTACACCAGTATAAAAACCACCAAAAACCATCCACAGGACCGCCGACTGCACTACACCAGTATAAAAACCACCAAAAACCATCCACAGGACAGCCGCCTGCACTAGACCAGCATAAAAACCACCAAAACACCATCCACAGGACGGCGGACTGCACTACACCAGTATAAAAACCACCAAAACACAATGCACAGGACGGCCGACTGCACTACACCAGTATAAAAACCACCAAAACACCTTCCACGGGACCGCCGACTGCACTACACCAGTATAAAACATACCAAAACATCATCGACAGGACCACCGACTGCACTACACCAGTATAAAAACAGCCAAAACACCATCCACAGGATGGCCCACTGCATTACACCAGTATAAAAACCACCAAAACACCATCGACAGGACCGCCGACTGCATTACACCAGTATCAAAAACACCAAAACACCATCCACAGGACGGCCGACTGCACTACACTAGTATAAAAACCACCAAAAACCATCCACAGGACCGCCGACTGCACTACACCAGTATAAAAACCACCAAAAACCATCCACAGGACCGCCGACTGCACTACACCAGTATAAAAACCACCAAAACACCTTCCATGGGACCGCCGACTGCACTACACCAGTATAAAACCTACCAAAACACCATCGACAGGACCACCGACTGCACTACACCAGTATAAAAACTGGCCAAAACACCATCCACAGGATGGCCCACTGCATTACACCAGTATAAAAACCACCAAAACACCATCCACAGGACCGCCGACTGCACTACACCAGTATAAAAACCATCAAAACACCATCCACAGGACTGCCGACTGCACTACACCAGTATAAAAACAGCCAAAACACCATCCACAGGACCGCCGACTGCACTACACATGTAAAAACCACCAAAACACCATCCACAGGACCGCCGACTGCACTACACCAGCATAAAAACAACCAAAACACCATCCACAGGACCGCCGACTGCACTACACCAGTGTAAAAACCACCAAAACACCATTCACAGGACCGCCGACTGCACTACACCAGTATAAAAACAGCCAAAACACCATCCACAGGACCGCTGACTACACTACACCAGTATAAAAAACACCAAAACACCATCCACAGGACTGCCGACTGCAATACACCAGTATAAAAATTACAAAAACACCACCCACAGGACCGTCGACTGCACTACACCAGTATAAAAACCACCAAAACACCATCCACAAGACCGTCGACTGCACTACGCCAGTATAAAAACCACCAAAACACCATCCACAGGACCGCCGACTGCACTACACCAGTATAAAATCACCAAAACACCATTCACAGGACCGCCGACTGCATTACACCAGTATAAAAACAGCCAAAACACCATCCACAGGACCGCCGACTGCACTACACCAGTATAAAAACCACCAAAACACCATCCACAGGACCGACGACTGCACTACACCAGTATAAAAACAGACAAAACACCATCCACAGCACCACCGACTGCACTACACCAGTATAAAAAACACCAAAACACCATCCACAGGACGGCCGAATGAACTACACCAGTATAAAAACAGCCAAAACAGCATTCACAGAACCGCCGACTGCATTACACCAGTATAAAAACCACCAAAACACCATCCACAGGACCGCCGATTGCATTACACCAGTATAAAAAACACCAAAACACCATCCACTGGACGGCCGAATGCACTACACCAGTATAAAAACAGCCAAAACACCATCCACAGGACGGCTGAATGCACTACACCAGTATAAAACCACCAAAACACCATGCACAGCACCACCGACTGCACTACACCAGTATAAAAACCACCAAAATACCATCCACAGGACCGCCGAGTGCACTACACCAGTATAAAAACCACCAAAACACCATCCACAGAAAGGCCGACTGCACTACACCAGTATAAAAACAGCCAAAACACCATCCACAGGACCACCGACTGCACTACACGGTTATAAAAACCACCAAAACACCATCCACAGGACCGCCGAATGCACTACACCAGTATAAAAACCACCAAAACACCATCCACAGGACCGTCGACTGCACTACACTATTATAAAATCCACCAAAATAGCATCCACAGGATCGCCGACGGCACTACACCAGTATAAAAACCACCAAAATAGCATCCACAGGACCGCCGACTGCACTACACCAGTATAAAAACAGCCAAAACAACACCCACAGGACCGCCGACTGCAGTACACCAGTATAGCACCATCAAAACACCATCCACAGGACCGCCGACTGCACTACACCAGTATAAAAACAACCAAAACACCATCCACAGGACGGCCGACTGCACTACACATGTAAAAACCACCAAAACACCATCCACAGGACCGCCGACTGCACTACACCAGTATAAAAACAACCAAAACACCATCCACAGGACCGCCGACTGCACTACACCAGCATAAAAACAACCAAAACACCATCCACAGGACGGCCGACTGCACTACACCAGTGTAAAAACCACCAAAACACCATTCACAGGACCGCCGACTGCACTACACCAGTATAAAAACAAAAAAAACACCGTCCACAGGACCGCCGACTGCACTACACCAGTATAAAAACAACAAAAACACCATCCACAGGACCGCCGACTGCACTACACCAGTATAAAAACAACCAAAACATCATCCACAGGACCGCCGACTGCACTACACCAGTATAAAAACAGCCAAAACACCATCCACAGGACCGCTGACTACACTACACCAGTATAAAAAACACCAAAACACCATCCACAGGACCGCCGACTGCAATACACCAGTATAAAAATTACCAAAACACCATCCACAGGACCGTCGACTGCACTACACCAGTATAAAAACCACCAAAACACCATCCACAGGACCGTCGACTGCACTACACCAGTATAAAAACCACCAAAACACCATCCACAGGACCGCCGACTGCACTACACCAGTATTAAAACAGCCAAAACACTATCCACAGGACCGCCGACTGCACTACACTAGTATAAATACCACCAAAACACAATCCAAAGGACCGCCGACTGCAATATACCAGTATAAATGAGCCAAAACACCATCCACAGGACCACAGACTGCACTACACCAGTATAAAAACCACCAAAACACCATCCACAGGACAGCCGACTGCACTACACCAGTATAAAAACCACCAAAACACCATCCAAAGGACCGCCGACTGCACTACACCAGTATAAAAACCACCAATACACCATCCACAGGACGGCTGACTACACTACACCAGTATAAAAACAGCCAAAACACCATCCAAAGGACCGCCAACTGCACTAAACCAGTATAAATACCACGAAAACACTATCCACAGGAAGGGCGACTGCACTAAACCAGTATAAAAACCAACAAAACACCATCCACAGGACCGCCGACTGCATTACACCAGTATAAAAAACGCCAAAACACCATCCACAGGACCGCTGACTACACTACACCAGTATAAAAACCACCAAAACACCATCCACAGGACGGCCGACTGCACTACACCAGTATAAAAACCACCAAAACACCATCCACAAGACGGCCGACTGCACTACACCAGTATAAAAACCACCAAAACACCTTCCACAGGACCGCCGACTGCACTACACCAGTATGAAACCACCAAAACACCATCCACAGCACCACCGACTGCACTACACCAGTACAAAAACCACCAAAACACCATCCACAGGACCGCTGACTGCATTACACCAGTATAAAAACCACCAAAACACCATCCACAGGACGGCCAACTGCACTACTCCTGTATAAAACCACCAAAACACCATCCACAGGACCGCCGACTGCACTACACCAGTATAAAAACCACCAAAATACAATGCACAGGACGGCCGACTGCACTACACCAGTATAAAAACCACCAAAACACCTTCCACAGGACCACCGATTGCACTACACCAGTATAAAAACCACCAAAACACCATCCACAGGACCACCGACTGCACTACACCAGTATAAAAACCACCAAAAACCATCCACAGGACCGCCGACTACACTACACCAGTATAAAAACCACCAAAAACCATCCACAGGACAGCCGCCTGCACTACACCAGTATAAAAACCACCAAAACACCATCCACAGGACGGCCGACTGCACTACACCAATATAAAAACCACCAAAACACAATGCACAGGACGGCCGACTGCACTACACCAGTATAAAAACCACCAAAACACCTTCCACAGGACCGCCGACTGCACTACACCAGTATAAAAACCACCAAAAACCATCCACAGGACCGCCGACTGCACTACACCAGTATAAAAACCACCAAAAACCATCCACAGGACAGCCGCCTGCACTAGACCAGCATAAAAACCACCAAAACACCATCCACAGGACGGCCGACTGCACTACACCAGTATAAAAACCACCAAAACACAATGCACAGGACGGCCGACTGCACTACACCAGTATAAAAACCACCAAAACACCTTCCACGGGACCGCCGACTGCACTACACCAGTATAAAACATACCAAAACATCATCGACAGGACCACCGACTGCACTACACCAGTATAAAAACAGCCAAAACACCATCCACAGGATGGCCCACTGCATTACACCAGTATAAAAACCACCAAAACACCATCGACAGGACCGCCGACTGCATTACACCAGTATCAAAAACACCAAAACACCATCCACAGGACGGCCGACTGCACTACACTAGTATAAAAACCACCAAAAACCATCCACAGGACCGCCGACTGCACTACACCAGTATAAAAACCACCAAAAACCATCCACAGGACCGCCGACTGCACTACACCAGTATAAAAACCACCAAAACACCTTCCATGGGACCGCCGACTGCACTACACCAGTATAAAACCTACCAAAACACCATCGACAGGACCACCGACTGCACTACAACAGTATAAAAACTGGCCAAAACACCATCCACAGGATGGCCCACTGCATTACACCAGTATAAAAACCACCAAAACACCATCCACAGGACCGCCGACTGCACTACACCAGTATAAAAACCATCAAAACACCATCCACAGGACTGCCGACTGCACTACACCAGTATAAAAACAGCCAAAACACCATCCACAGGACCGCCGATTACACTACACCAGTATAAAAACAGCCAAAACACCATCCACAGGATGGCTGACTACACTACACCAGTATAAAAACCACCAATACACCATCCACAGGATGGCTGACTACACTACACCAGTATAAAAACAGCCAAAACACCATCCAAAGGACCGCCAACTGCACTAAACCAGTATAAATACCACCAAAACACCATCCACAGGAAGGCTGACGGAACTAAACCAGTATAAAAACCACCAAAACACCATCCACAGGACCGCCGACTGCATTACACCAGTATAAAAAACGCCAAAACACCATCCACAGGACCGCTGACTACACTACACCAGTATAAAAGCCACCAAAACACCATCCACAGGACCGCCGACTGCACTACACAAATATAAAAACGACCAAAACACAATGCACAGGACCGCCGACTGCACTACACCAGTATAAAAACCACCAAAACACCATCCACAGGACGGCCGACTGCATTACACCAGTATAAAACCACCAAAACACAATGCACAGGACGGCCGACTGCACTACACCAGTATAAAAACCACCAAAACACCATCCACAGGACGGCCGACTGCACTACACCAGTATAAAAAACGCCAAAACAACATCCACAGGACGGCCGACTGCATTACACCAGTATAAAAAACGCCAAAACACCATCCACAGGACCGCTGACTACACTACACCAGTATAAAAACCACCAAAACACCATCCACAGGACGGCCGACTGCACTACACCAGTATAAAAACCACCAAAACACAATGCACAGGACGGCCGACTGCACTGCACCACTATAAAAAACACCAAAACACCTTCCACAGGACCGCCGACTGCACTACACCAGTATAAAACCACCAAAACACCATCCATAGCACCATCGACTGCACTACACCAGTATAAAAACCACCAAAATACCATCCACAGGACCGCCGACTGCACTACACCAGTATAAAAACCACCAAAACACCATCCACAGGACCGTCGACTGCACTACACCAGTATAAAAACCACTAAAACACAATGCACAGGACCGCCGACTGCACTACACTAGTACAAAAACCACCAAAACACCATCCACAGGACCGTCGACTGCACTACACCAGTATAAAAACCACCAAAACACAATCCACAGGACCGTCGACTGCACTACACCAGTATAAAAACCACCAAAACACCATGTACAGGACCGCCGACTGCACTACACCAGTATAAAATCACCAAAACACCACCAACAGGACCACAGACTACACTACACTAGTATAAAAACCACCAAAACACCATCCACAGGACAGCCACTGCACTACACCAGTATAAAAACCATCAAAACACCATCCACAGGACCGCCGACTGCACTACACCAGTATAAAAACCACCAATACACCATCCACAGGACGGCTGACTACACTACACCAGTATAAAAACAGCCAAAACACGATCAAAAGGACCGCCAACTGCACTAAACCAGTATAAATACCACCAAAACACCATCCACAGGAAGGCTGACTGCACTAAACCAGTATAAAAACCACCAAAACACCATCCACAGGACCGCCGACTGCATTACACCAGTATAAAACAACCAAAACACCATCCACAGCACCACCGACTGCACTACACCAGTATAAAAACCACCAAAATACCATCCACAGGACCGCCGACTGCACTACACCAGTATAAACACCACCAAAACACCATCCACAGGACCGCCGACTGCACTACACCAATATAAAAACGACCAAAACACAATGCACAGGACGGCCGACTGCACTGCACCAGTATAAAAAACACCAAAACACCTTCCACAGGACCGCCGACTGCACTACACCAGTATAAAACCACCAAAACACCATCCACAGCACCACCGACTGCACTACACCAGTATAAAAACCACCAAAATACCATCCACAGGACCGCCGACTGCACTACACCAGTATAAACACCACCAAAACACCATCCACAGGACCGTCGACTGCACTACACCAGTATAAAAACCACCAAAACACAATGCACAGGACGGCCGACTGCACTACACCAGTATAAAAACCACCAAAACACCTTCCACAGGACCGCCGACTGCACTACACCAGTATAAAAACCACCAAAACACAATGCACAGGACGGCCGACTGCACTACACCAGTATAAAAACCACCAAAACACCTTCCACAGGACCGCCGACTGCACTACACCAGTATAAAACCCACCAAAACACCATCGACAGGACCGCCGACTGCACTACACCAGTATAAAAACCACCAAAACATCATCCACAGGACCGCCGACTGCACTACACCAGTATAAAAACAACCAAAACACCATCCACAGGACCGCCGACTGCACTACACCAGTATAAAAACCACCAAAATACCATCCACAGGACCGCCGACTGCACTACACCAGTATAAAAATCCCCAAAACACCATCCACAGGACCGCCGACTCCACTACACCAGTATAAAAACAACCAAAACACCATCCACAGGATGGACGACTGCATTACACCAGTATAAAAACTACCAAAACACCATCCACAGGACCACCGACTGCATTACACCAGTAAAAAAAACCACCAAAACACCATCCACAGGACCGCCGACTGCACTACACCAGTATAAAAACAGCCAAAACACCATCCACAGGACCGCCAACTGCACTACACCAGTATAAAAACCACAAAAACAATATCGACAGGACGGGCGACTGTACTACAGGAGTATAAGAACAGTCAAAACACCATCCACAGGACCGCAGACTGCACTACACTAGTATAAAACCACCAAAACACCATCCACATGACCGCGCCGACTGCACTACACCAGTATAAAACCACCAAAACACCATCCACAGGACCGCCGACTACCCTACACCAGTATAAAACCACCAAAACACCATCCACAGGACCGCCGACTACACTACACCAGTATAAAACCACCAAAACACCATCCACAGGAACGCAGACTGCACTACACCAGTATAAAAATCACCAAAACACCATCCACAGGACCGCCGACTGCATTACACCAGTATAAAAAACGGCAAAACACCATCCACAGGACCGCTGACTACACTACACCAGTATAAAAACCACCAAAACACCATCCACAAGACCGCCGACTGCACTACACTAGGATAAAAACCACCAAAACACCATCCACAGGACCGCCGACTATACTACACCAGTATAAAAACAGCCAAAACACCATCCACAGGACCGCCGACTATACTACACCAGTATAAAAACAGCCAAAACACCATCCACAGGATGGCCGACTGCATTACACCAGTATAAAAACCACCAAAACACCATCCACAGGACCGCCGACTGCATTGCACCAGTATAAAAACCACCAAAACACCATCCACAGGATGGCCGGCTGCATTACACCAGTATAAAAACGCCAAAACACCATCCACAGGACGGCCGACTGCACTACACCAGTATAAAAATTACCAAAACACCATCCACAGCACCACCGACTGCACTACACCAGTATAAAACCACCAAAACACCATCCACAGCACCACCGACTGCACTACACCAGTATAAAAACCACCAAAACACCATCCACAGGACCGCTGACTGCATTACACCAGTATAAAAAACGCCAAAACAATATCCACAGGACCGCCGACTGCACTACACCAGTATAAAAACCACCAAAAACCATCCACAGGACCGCCGACTTCACTACACCAGTATAAAAACCACCAAAACACAATGCACAGGACGGCCGTCTGCACTACACCAGTATAAAAACCACCAAAACACCTTCCACGGGACCGCCGACTGCACTACACCAGTATAAAAACAGCCAAAACACCATCCACAGGATGGCCGACGGCATTACACCAGTATAAAAACCACCAAAACACCATCCACGGAACCGCCGACTGCATTACACCAGTATAAAAACCACCAAAACACCATCCACAGGACCGCCGACTACACTACACCAGTATAAAAACATCCAAAACACCATCCACAGGACCGCCGACAGCACGACACCACTATAAAAACAGCCAAAACAACATCCACAGGACCGCCGACTGCGCTACACCAGTGTAAAAACCACCAAAACACCATCCACAGGACCCCCGACTGCACTACACCAGTATAAAAACAACCAAAACACCATCCACAGGACCGCCGACTGCACTACACCAGTATAAAAACAACCAAAACACCATCCACAGGACGGCTGACTGCACTACACCAGTATAAAAACAACCAAAACACCATCCACAGGACCGCCGACTGCACTACACCAGTATAAAAACAACCAAAACACCATCCACAGGACCACCGACTGCACTACACCAGTATAAAAACAACCAAAACACCATCCACAGGACCGCCGACTGCACTACACCAGTATAAAAACAACCAAAACACCATCTACAGGACCGCCGACTGCAATACACCAGTATAAAACCACCAAAACACCATCCACAGGACCGCCGACTGCAATGCACCAGTATAAAAATCACCAAAACACCATCCACAGGACCGTCGACTGCACTACACCAGTATAAAAACCACCAAAACAGCATCCACAGGACCGTCGACTGCACTACACCAGTATAAAAACCACCAAAACACCATCCACAAGACCGCCGACTGCACTACACCAGTATAAAATCACCAAAACACCACCAACAGGACCACAGACTGCACTGCACCAGTATAAAAACCACCAAAACACCATCCACAGGACCGCCGACTGCACTACACCAGTATAAAATCACCAAAACACCACCAACAGGACCACAGACTGCACTACACCAGTATAAAAACCAGCAAAACACCATCTAAAGGACCGCTGACTGCACTACACCAGTATAAAAACAGCCAAAACAACACCCACAGGACCGCCGACTGCACTACACCAGTATAACACCATCAAAACACCATCCACAGGACCGCCAACTGCACTACACCATTGTAAAAACCACCAAAACACCATCCACAGGACCGCCGTCTGCACTACACCAGTATAAAAAACACCAAAACACCATCCACAGGACCGCCGACTGCACTACACCAGCATAAAAACAGCCAAAACACCATTTACAGGATCGCCAACTGCAATACAACAGTATAAAAACCACCAAAACACCATCCACAGGACCGCCGACTGCAATACACCAGTATAAAAATCACCAAAACACCATCCACAGGACCGTCGACTGCACTACACCAGTATAAAAACCACCAAAACACCATCCACAGGACCGCTGACTGCATTACACCAGTATAAAAAACGCCAAAACTACATCCACAGGACCGCCGACTGCACTACACCAGTATAAAAACCACCAAAAACCATCCACAGGACCGCCGACTTCACTACACCAGTATAAAAACCACCAAAACACAATGCACAGGACGGCCGTCTGCACTACACCAGTATAAAAACCACCAAAACACCTTCCACGGGACCGCCGACTGCACTACACCAGTATAAAAACAGCCAAAACACCATCCACAGGATGGTCGACGGCATTACACCAGTATAAAAACCACCAAAACACCATCCACAGGACCGCCGACTACACTACACCAGTATAAAAACCACCAAAACACCATCCACAGGACCGCCAACAGCACGACACCACTATAAAAACAGCCAAAACACCATCCACAGGACCGCCGACTGCACTACACCAGTGTAAAAACCACCAAAACACCATCCACAGGACCGCCGACTGCACTACACCAGTATAAAAACAACCAAAACACCATCCACAGGACCGCCGACTGCACTACACCAGTATAAAAACAACCAAAACACCATCCACAGGACGGCTGACTGCACTACACCAGTATAAAAACAACCAGAACACCATCCACAGGACCGCCGACTGCACTACACCAGTATAAAAACAACCAAAACACCATCCACAGGACCACCGACTGCACTACACCAGTATAAAAACAACCAAAACACCATCCACAGGACCGCCGACTGCACTACACCAGTATAAAAACAACCAAAACACCATCCACAGGACCGCCGACTGCACTACACCAGTATAAAAACAACCAAAACACCATCCACAGGACCGCCGACTGCACTACACCAGTATAAAAACAACCAAAACACCATCTACAGGACCACCGACTGCAATACACCAGTATAAAAACCACCAAAACACCATCCACAGGACCGCCGACTGCAATGCACCAGTATAAAAATCACCAAAACACCATCCACAGGACCGTCGACTGCACTACACCAGTATAAAAACCACCAAAACACCATCCACAAGACCGCCGACTGCACTACACCAGTATAAAATCACCAAAACACCACCAACAGGACCACAGACTGCACTGCACCAGTATAAAAACCACCAAAACACCATCCACAGGACCGCCGACTGCACTACACCAGTATAAAATCACCAAAACACCACCAACAGGACCACAGACTGCACTACACCAGTATAAAAACCAGCAAAACACCATCTAAAGGACCGATGACTGCACTACACCAGTATAAAAACAGCCAAAACAACACCCACAGGACCGCCGACTGCACTACACCAGTATAACACTATCAAAACACCATCCACAGGACCGCAAACTGCACTACACCATTGTAAAAACCACCAAAACACCATCCACAGGACCGCCGTCTGCACTACACAAGTATAAAAACCACCAAAACACCATCCACAGGACCGCCGACTGAACTACACCAGCATAAAAACAGCGAAAACACCATCTACAGGACCGCCAACTGCAATACAACAGTATAAAAACCACCAAAACACCATCCACAGGACCGCCGACTGCAATACACCAGTATAAAAATCACCAAAACACCATCCACAGGACCGTCGACTGCACTACACCAGTATAAAAACCACCAAAACACCATCCACAGGACCGTCGACTGCACTACACCAGTATAAAAACCACCAAAACACCATCCACAAGACAGCAGACTGCACTACACCAGTATAAAAACCAACAAAACACCATCCACAGGACCGCCGACTGCACTACACCAGTATAAAAACCACCAATACACCATCCACAGGACGGCTGACTACACTACACCAGTATAAAAACAGCCAAAACACCATCCAAAGGACCGCCAACTGCACTAAACCAGTATAAAAACCACCAAAACACCATCCACAGGACCGCCGACTGCATTACACCAGTATAAAAAACGCCAAAACACCATCCACAGGACCGCTGACTACACTACACCAGTATAAAAACCACCAAAACACCATCCACAGGACAGCCGACTGCACTACACCATTATAAAAACCACCAAAACACAATGCACAGGACGGCCGACTGCACTACACCAGTATAAAAACCACCAAAACACCATCCACAGGACCGCTGACTACACTACACCAGTACAAAAACCACCAAAACACCATCCACAGGACGGACGACTGCACTACACCAGTATAAAAACCACCAAAACACAATGCACAGGACGGCCGACTGCACTACACCAGTATAAAAACCACCAAAACACCTTCCACAGGACCGCCGACTGCACTACACCAGTATAAAACCCACCAAAACACCATCGACAGGACCACCGACTGCACTACACCAGTATAAAAACAGCCAAAACACCATCCACAGGATGGCCGACTGCATTACACCAGTATAAAAACAGCCAAAACACCATCCACAGGATGGCCGACTGCATTACACCAGTATAAAAACCACCAAAACACCATCCACAGGATGGCCGGCTGCATTGCACCAGTATGAAAACCACCAAAACACCATCCACAGGACCGCCGACTACACTATACCAGTTTAAAAACCATCAAAACATCATCCACAGGACCGCCGACTGCACTACACCAGTATAAAAACCACCAAAACACCATCCACAGGACCGCCGACAGCACTACAACACTACAAAAACAGCCAAAACACCATCCACAGGACCACAGACTGCACTACACCAGTATAAAAACCACCAAAACACCATCCTTAGGACCGCCGACTGCACTACACTAGTATAAAACCACCAAAACACCATCCACATGACCGCGCCGACTGCACTACACCAGTATAAAACCACCAAAACACCATCCACAGGACCGCCGACTACCCTACACCAGTATAAAACCACCAAAACACCATCCACAGGACCGCCGACTACACTACACCAGTATAAAACCACCAAAACACCATCCACAGGAACGCAGACTGCACTACACCAGTATAAAAACCACCAAAACACCATCCACAGGACCGCCGACTGCATTACACCAGTATAAAAAACGCCAAAACACCATCCACAGGACCGCTGACTACACTACACCAGTATAAAAACCACCAAAACACCATCCACAAGACCGCCGACTGCACTACACTAGTATAAAAACCACCAAAACACCATCCACAGGACCGCCGACTGCACTACACCAGTATAAAAACAGCCAAAACACCATCCACAGGATGGCCGACTGCATTACGCCAGTATAAAAACCACCAAAACATCATCCACAGGACCGCCGACTGCACTACAATAGTATAAAAACCACCAAAACACCTTCCACAGGACCGCCGACTGCACTACACCAGTATAAAAACAGTCAAAACACCATCCACAGGATGGCCGACTGCATTACACCAGTATAAAAACAGCCAAAACACCATCCACAGGATGGCCGACTGCATTGCACCAGTATAAAAACCACCAAAACATCATCCACACGACCGCCGACTGCACTACACCAGTATAAAAACCACCAAAACACAATGCACAGGACGGCCGACTGCACTACACCAGTATAAAAACCACCATAACACCTTCCACAGGACCGCCGACTGCACTACACCAGTATAAAAACAGCCAAAACACCATCCACAGGATGGCCGACTGCATTACACCAGTATAAAAACAGCCAAAACACCATCCACAGGATGGCCGACTGCATTACACCAGTATAAAAACCACCAAAACACCATCCACAGGATGGCCGGCTGCATTACACCAGTATGAAAACCACCAAAACACCATCCACAGGATGGCCGACTGCACTACACCAGTATAAAAACAGCCAAAACACCATCTACAGCACCGCCGACTGGACTACACCAGTATAAAACCACCAAAACACCATCCACAGGACCACCGACTGCATTACACCAGTATAAAAACAGTCAAAACACCATCCACAGCACCACCGACTGCACTACACCAGTATAAAACCACCAAAACACCATCCACAGCACCGCCGACTGCACTACACCAGTATAAAAACCTCCAAAACATCATCCACAGGACCGCCGACTGCATTGCACCAGTATAAAAACCACCAAAACACCATCCACAGGATGGCCGGCTGCATTACACCAGTATGAAAACCACCAAAACACCATCCGCAGGACCGCCGACTGCACTACACCAGTATAAAAACAGCCAAAACACAATCCACAGGATGGCCGGCTGCATTACACCAGTATAAAAACCACCAAAACACCATCCACAGGACCGCCGACTGCACTACACCAGTATAAGAACAGCCAAAACACAATCCCCAGGATGGCCGACTGCACTACACCAGGATAAAAAACACAAAAAGACCTTCCTCAGGACAGCTTCGACTGCACTACACCAGTATAAAACCACCAAAACACCATCCACAGGACCGCCAACTGCACTACACCAGTATAAAACCACCAAAACACCATCCACAGGACCGCCGACTGCACTACACCAGTATAAAACCACCAAAACACCATCCTCAGGACCGCCCACTGCATTACACCAGTATAAAACCACCAAAACAGCATCCACAGGACCACCGACTGCACTACACCAGTAGAAAACCACCAAAACACCATCTACAGGACCGCCGACTGATCTACACCAGTATAAAAACCACCAAAACACCATCCACAGGACCGCCGACTGCACTACACCAGTATAAAAACCACCAAAACACCATCCACAGGACCACCGACTGCACTACACCAGTATAAAAACCACCAAAGCACCATGCTCTGGACCGCCGACTGTACTGCACCAGTATAAAAACCACCAAAACACCATCTACAGGACGGCCAACTGCACTACACCAGTATAAAAACCACCAAAACACCATCCACAGGACCACCGACTGCACTACACCAGAATAAAATCATCAAAACACCATCCTCCGGACCGCCCACTGCACTACACCAGTATAAAACCACCAAAACACCATCCTCAGGACCACAGACTGCACTACACCAGTAGAAAACCACCAATACACCATCTACAGGAACGCCGACTGCACTACACCAGTATAAAAACCACCAAAACACCATCCACAGGACGGCCGACTGCACTACACCAGTATAAAAACAGCCAAAACACCATCCATAGGACCGCCGACTGCACTACACCAGTATAAAAACCACCAAAACACCGTCCACAGGACCGCCGACTGCACTACACCAGTATAAAAACCACCAAAACACCTTCCACAGGACCGCCGACTGCACTACACCAGTATAAAACCCACCAAAACACCATCGACAGGACAACCGACTGCACTACACCAGTATAAAAACAGCCAAAACACCATCGACAGGATGGCCGACTGCATTACACCAGTATAAAAACAGCCAAAACACCATCCACAGGATGGCCGACTGCATTACACCAGTATAAAAACCACCAAAACACCATCCACAGGACCGCCGACTGCATTACACCAGTAAAAAAAACACCAAAACACCATCCACAGGATGGCCGGCTGCATTACACCAGTATGAAAACCACCAAAACACCATCCACAGGACCGCCGACTACACTACACCAGTTTAAAAAGCATCAAAACATCATCCACAGGACCGCCGACTGCACTACACCAGTATAAAAACCACCAAAACACCATCCACAGGACCGCCGACAGCACTACAGCACTACAAAGACAGCCAAAACACCATCCACAGGACCGCCAACTGCACTACACCAGTATAAAAACCACAAAAACAATATCGACAGGACGGGCGACTGTACTACACGAGTATAAAAACAGTCAAAACTCCATCCACAGGACCACAGACTGCACTACACCAGTATAAAAACCAACAAAACACCATCCTTAGGACCGCCGACTGCACTACACTGGTATAAAAGCACCAAAACACCATCCACATGACCGCGCCGACTGCACTACACCAGTATAAAACCACCAAAACACCATCCACAGGACCGCCGACTACCCTACACCAGTATAAAACCACCAAAACACCATCCACAGGACCGCCGACTACACTACACCAGTATAAAACCACCAAAACACCATCCACAGGAACGCAGACTGCACTACACCAGTATAAAAACCACCAAAACACCATCCACAGGACCGCCGACTGCATTACATCAGTATAAAAAACGCCAAAACACCATCCACAGGACAGCCGACTGCACTACACCAGTATAAAAACCACCAATACACCATCCACAAGAGCGCCGACTGCACTACACTAGTATAAAAACCACCAAAACACCATCCACAAGACCGCCGACTGCACTACACTAGTATAAAAACCACCAAAACACCATCCACAAGACCGCCGACTGCACTACAATAGTATAAAAACCACCAAAACACCTTCCACAGGACCGCCGACTGCACTACACCAGTATAAAAACAGCCAAAACACCATCCACAGGACCGCCGACTGCACTACACCAGTATAAAAACCACCAAAACACAATGCACAGGACGGCCGACTGCACTACACCAGTATAAAAACAGCCAAAACACCATCCACACGACCGCCGACTGCACTACACCAGTATAAAAACCACCAAAACACAAAGCACAGGACGGCCGACTGCACTACGCCAGTATAAAAACCACCAAAACACCTTCCACAGGACCGCCGACTGCACTACACCAGTATAAAAACAGCAAAAACACCATCCACAGGATGGCCGGCTGCATTACACCAGTATGAAAACCACCAAAACACCATCCACAGGATGGCCGACTGCACTACACCAGTATAAAAACAGCCAAAACACCATCTACAGTACCGCCGACTGCACTACACCAGTATAAAACCACCAAAACACCATCCACAGGACCGCCGACTGCATTACACCAGTATAAAAACAGTCAAAACACCATCCACAGCACCGCCGACTGCACTACACCAGTATAAAACCACCAAAACACCATCCACAGGACCGCCGACTGCACTACACCAGTATAAAAACCACCAAAACATCATCCACAGGACCTCCGACTGCACTACACTAGTATAAAAACCACCAAAACACCATCCACAGGACCGCCGACTGCATTGCACCAGTATAAAAACCACCAAAACACCATCCACAGGATGGCCGGCTGCATTACACCAGTATGAAAACCACCAAAACACCATCCAGAGGACCGCCGACTGCACTACACCAGTATAAGAACAGCCAAAACACAATCCACAGGATGGCCGGCTGCATTACACCAGTATAAAAACCACCAAAAAACCATCCACAGGACCGCCGACTGCACTACACCAGTATAAGAACAGCCAAAACACAATCCACAGGATGGTCGACTGCACTACACCAGGATAAAAAACACAAAAACACCTTCCTCAGGACAGCGTCGACTGCATTACACCAGTATAAAAAACACCAAAACACCATCCACAGGACCGCCGACTGCATTGCACCAGTATAAAAACCACCAAAACACCATCCACACGACCGCCGACTGCACTACACCAGTATAAAAACCACCAAAACACCGTCCACAGGACCGCCGACTGCACTACACCAGTATAAAAACCACCAAAACACCTTCCACAGGACCGCCGACTGCACTACACCAGTATAAAACCCACCAAAACACCATCGACAGGACAACCGACTGCACTACACCAGTATAAAAACAGCCAAAACACCATCGACAGGATGGCCGACTGCATTACACCAGTATAAAAACAGCCAAAACACCATCCACAGGATGGCCGACTGCATTACACCAGTATAAAAACCACCAAAACACCATCCACAGGACCGCCGACTGCATTACACCAGTAAAAAAAACACCAAAACACCATCCACAGGATGGCCGGCTGCATTACACCAGTATGAAAACCACCAAAACACCATCCACAGGACCGCCGACTGCACTACACCAGTATAAAAACAGCCAAAACACCATCTACAGCACCGCCGACTGCACTACACCAGTATAAAACCACCAAAACACCATCCACAGGACCGCCGACTGCATTACACCAGTATAAAAACAGTCAAAACACCATCCACAGCACCGCCGACTGCACTACACCAGTATAAAACCACCAAAACACCATCCACAGGACCGCCGACTGCACTACACCAGTATAAAAACCACCAAAACATCATCCACAGGACCTCCGACTGCACTACACTAGTATAAAAACCACCAAAACACCATCCACAGGACCGCCGACTGCATTGCACCAGTATAAAAACCACCAAAACACCATCCACAGGATGGCCGGCTGCATTACACCAGTATGAAAACCACCAAAACACCATCCAGAGGACCGCCGACTGCACTACACCAGTATAAGAACAGCCAAAACACAATCCACAGGATGGCCGGCTGCATTACACCAGTATAAAAACCACCAAAAAAACATCCACAGGACCGCCGACTGCACTACACCAGTATAAGAACAGCCAAAACACAATCCACAGGATGGTCGACTGCACTACACCAGGATAAAAAACACAAAAACACCTTCCTCAGGACAGCGTCGACTGCATTACACCAGTATAAAAAACACCAAAACACCATCCACAGGACCGCCGACTGCATTGCACCAGTATAAAAACCACCAAAACACCATCCACAGGATGGCCGGCTGCATTACACCAGTATGAAAACCACCAAAACACCATCCACAGGATGGCCGACTGCACTACACCAGTATAAAAACAGCCAAAACACCATCGACAGGATGGCCGACTGCATTACACCAGTATAAAAACAGCCAAAACACCATCCACAGGATGGCCGACTGCATTACACCAGTATAAAAACCACCAAAACACCATCCACAGGACCGCCGACTGCATTACACCAGTAAAAAAAACACCAAAACACCATCCACAGGATGGCCGGCTGCATTACACCAGTATGAAAACCACCAAAACACCATCCACAGGACCGCCGACTACACTACACCAGTTTAAAAAGCACCAAAACACAATGCACAGGACGGCCGACTGCACTACGCCAGTATAAAAACCACCAAAACACCTTCCACAGGACCGCCGACTGCACTACACCAGTATAAAAACAGCAAAAACACCATCCACAGGATGGCCGACTGCATTACACCAGTATAAAAACAGCCAAAACACCATCCACAGGATGGCCGACTGCATTACACCAGTATAAAAAACACCAAAACACCATCCACAGGACCGCCGACTGCATTGCACCAGTATAAAAACCACCAAAACACCATCCACAGGATGGCCGGCTGCATTACACCAGTATGAAAACCACCAAAACACCATCCACAGGATGGCCGACTGCACTACACCAGTATAAAAACAGCCAAAACACCATCTACAGCACCGTCGACTGCACTACACCAGTATAAAACCACCAAAACACCATCCACAGGACCGCCGACTGCATTACACCAGTATAAAAACAGTCAAAACACCATCCACAGCACCGCCGACTGCACTACACCAGTATAAAACCACCAAAACACCATCCACAGGACCGCCGACTGCACTACACCAGTATAAAAACCACCAAAACACCATCCACAGGACCGCCGACTGCATTGCACCAGTATAAAAACCACCAAAACACCATCCACAGGATGGCCGGCTGCATTACACCAGTATGAAAACCACCAAAACACCATCCAGAGGACCGCCGACTGCACTACACCAGTATAAGAACAGCCAAAACACAATCCACAGGATGGCCGGCTGCATTACACCAGTATAAAAACCACCAAAACACCATCCACAGGACCGCCGACTGCACTACACCAGTATAAGAACAGCCAAAACACAATCCACAGGATGGTCGACTGCACTACACCAGTATAAAAACCACCAAAACACCATCCACAGGACCGCCGACTGCACTACACGAGTATAAAAACCACCAAACCACCATCCACAGGACCGCCGACTGCACTACACCAGTATAAAAACCACCAAAATACCATCCACAGGACCGCCGACTCCACTACACCAGTACAAAAACCACCAAAACACCATCAACAGGACCGCCGACTGCACTAAACCAGTATAAAAAACACCAAAACACCATCCATTGGACCGCCGATTGCACTACACCAGTATAAAAACCACCAAAACACCATACACACGACCACTGACTGCACTACACCAGTATAAAAACCACCAAAGCACCATCCTCTGGACCGCCGACTGTACTGCACCAGTATAAAAACCACCAAAACACCATCTACAGGAAGGCTAACTGCACTACACCCGTATAAAAACCACCAAAACACCATCCACAGGACCACCGACTGCACTACACCAGTATAAAACCACCAAAACACCATCCTCAGGACCGCCCACTGCACTACACCAGTATAAAACCACCAAAACACCATCCACAGGACCACAGACTGCACTACACCAGTAGAAAACCACCAAAACACCATCGACAGGAACGCCGACTGCACACCAGAATAAAAACCACCAAAACACCATCCACAGGACCGCCGACTGCACTACACCAATATAAAAACAGCCAAAACACCATCCATAGGACCGCCGACTGCACTACACCAGTATAAAAACCACCAAAACACCGTCCACAGGTCCGCCGACTGCACTACACCAGTTTAAAAACCATCAAAATACCATCCACAGGACCGCCGTCTGCCTTACACCAGTATAAAAACCACCAAACGACCATCCACAGGACGGTCGACTGCACTACACCAGTATAAAAACCACCAAAGCACCATCCTCCGGACCGCCGACTGTACTACACCAGTATAAAAACCACCAAAACACCATCCACAGGACCACCGACTGCACTACACCAGTATAAAACCACCAAAACACCATCCACAGGACCGCCGACTGCACTACACCAGTATAAAACCACCAAAACACCATCCACAGGACCGCCGACTGCACTACACCAGTATAAAACCACCAAAACACCATCCTCAGGACCGCCCACTGCATTACACCAGTATAAAACCACCAAAACACCATCCACAGGACCACCGACTGCACTGCACCAGTAGAAAACCACCAAAACACCATCTACAGGACCGCCGACTGATCTACACCAGTATAAAAACCACCAAAACACCATCCACAGGAACGCCGACTGCACTACACCAGTATAAAAACCACCAAACCAGAATCCACAGGACCGCCGACTGCACTACACCAGTATAAAAACCACCAAAACACAATCCACAGGACCGCCGACTGCACTACACCAGTATAAAAACCACCAAAACACCATCCACAGGACCGCTGACTACACTACACCAGTATAAAAACCACCAAAACACCATCCACAGCACCGCCGACGGCACTACAACTATATAAAAACCACCAAAACACCATCCACAGGACCACCGGCTGCACTACACCAGTATAAAAAACACGAAAACATCATCCACAGGACCGCCGACTGCACTACACCAGTATAAAAACCACCAAAACACCATTCACAGGACCGCCGATTGCATTACACCAGTATAAAAAACGCCAAAACACCATCCACAGGGCCGCTGACTGCACTACACCAGTATAAAAACCACCAAAACACCTTCCACAGGACAGCCGACTGCACTACACCAGTATAAAAACCACCAAAACACCATCCACAGGACCGCTGACAGCACTACACCAGTATAAAAACAGCCAAAACAACATCCACAGGATGGTAAACTGCATTACACCAGTATAAAAACAGCCAAAACACCATCCACAGGACCGCCGACTGCACTACACCAGTATAAAAAACACCAAAACACCATCCACAGGACCGCTGACTGCACTACACCAGTATAAAAACCACCAAAGCACCATCCTCAGGACCGCCGACTGTACTACACCAGTATAAAAACCACCAAAACACCATCCACAAGACCACCGACTGCACTACACCAGTATAAAACCATCAAAACAACATCCACAGGACCGCCGACTGCACTACACCAGTATAAAACCACCAAAACACCATCCACAGGACCGCCGACTGCACTACACCAGTATAAAAACAGCCAAAACACCATCCACAGGACCGCCGACTGCACTACACCAGTATAAAAACAGCCAAAACACCATCCATAGGACCGCCGACTGCACTACACCAGTATAAAAACCACCAAAACACCATCCACAGGACAGCCGACTGCACTACACCAGAATATAAACAGCCAAAACACCATCCATAGGACTGCCGACTGTACTACACCAGTATAAAAACCACCAAAACACCATCCACAGGACCGCCGACTGCACTACACCAGTATAAAAACCACCAAAACACCATCCACAGGACCACCGACTGCACTACACCAGTATAAAAACCACCAAAACACCATCCACAGCACGGCTGAGTACACTACACCAGTATAAAAATAGCCAAAACACCATCCACAGGACCGCCGACTGCACTACACCGTAATAAATACCACCAAAACACCATCCACAGGACCGCCGACTGCACTACACCAGTACAAAAAACGCCAAAACACCATCCACAGGACCGCTGACTACACTACACCAGTATAAAAACCACCAAAACACCATCCACAGCACCGCCGACTGCACTACACCTATATAAAAACCACCAAAACACCATCCACAGGACCGCCGACTGCACTACACCAGTTTAAAAAACACCAAAACATCATCCACAGGACGGCCGACTACACTAATCCTAAGTACAAGAATATAACCACTATTATACTGCCCCCTATGTACAAGAATATAACTACTATAATACTGCCCCCTATGTACAAGAATATAACTACTATAATACTGCCCCCTATGTACAAGAATAAAACTACTATAATACTGCTCCCATGTACAAGAATATAACTACTATAATACTGCTTCCTATGTACAAGAATATAACTACTATAATACTGCCCCTATGTACAAGAATATAACTACTATAATACTGCTCCCATGTACAAGAATATAACTACTATAATACTGCTTCCTATGTACAAGAATATAACTACTATAATACTGCCCCTATGTACAAGAATATAACTACTATAATACTGCCCCTGTGTACAAGAATATAACTACTATAATACTGCTCCTATGTACAAGAATATAACTACTATAATACTGCTCCTATTTACAAGAATATAACTACTATAATACTGTCCCCTATGTACAAGAATATAACTACTATAACACAGCTCCTATTTACAAGAATATAACTACTATAATACTGTCCCCTATGTACAAGAATATAACTACTATAATACTGCTCCTATGTTCAAGAAAATAACTTCTATAATACTGCCTCCTATGTACAAGAATATAACTACTATAATACTGCCCCTATGTACAAGAATATAACTACTATAATACTGCCCCTATGTACAAGAATATAACTACTATAATACTGCCTCCTATGTACAAGAATATAACTACTATAATACTGCTCCTATGTATAAGAATATAACTACTATAATACTCCCCCCTATGTACAAGAATATAACTACTATAATACTGCCCCTATGTACAAGAATATAACTACTATAATACTGCCTCCTATGTACAAGAATATAACTACTATAATACTGCCCCTATATACAAGAATATAACTACTATAATACTGCCCCTATGTACAAGAATATAACTACTATAATACTGCTCCTAAATACAAGAATATAACTACTATAATACTGCCCCCTATGTACAAGAATATAACTACTATAATACTGCTCCTATGTATAAGAATATAACTACTATAATACTCCCCCCTATGTACAAGAATATAACTACTATAATACTGCCCCTATGTACAAGAATATAACTACTATAATACTGCCTCCTATGTACAAGAATATAACTACTATAATACTGCTCCTATGTAATATAACTACTATAATACTGCTCCTAAATACAACAATATAACTACTATAATACTGCTCCTATGTACAAGAATATAACTACTATAATACTGCCCCTATATACAAGAATATAACTACTATAATACTGCCCCTATGTACAAGAATATAACTACTATAATACTGCTCCTAAATACAAGAATATAACTACTATAATACTGCCCCCTATGTACAAGAATATAACTACTATAATACTGCTCCTATGTATAAGAATATAACTACTATAATACTCCCCCCTATGTACAAGAATATAACTACGATAATACTGCCCCTATGTACAAGAATATATCTACTATAATACTGCTCCTATGTACAAGAATATAACTACTATAATACTGCTCCTATGTACAAGAATATAACTACTATAATACTGCCCCTATGTACAAGAATATAACTACTATAATACTGCCCCTATGTACAAGAATATAACTACTATAATACTGCCCCCTATGTACAAGAATATAACTACTATAATACTGCCCCTATGTACAAGAATATAACTACTATAATACTGCCCCATGTACAAGAATATAACTACTATAATACTGCCCCTATGTACAAGAATATAACTACTATAATACTGCTCCCTATGTACAATAATATAACTACTATAATACTACCCCTATGTACAAGAATATAACTACTATAATACTGCCCCTATGTACAAGAATATAACTACTATAAAACTGCTCCTAAATACAAGAATATAACTACTATAATACTGCCCCCTATGTACAGGAATATAACTACTATAATACTGCTCCTATGTACAAGAATATAACTACTATAATACTGCTCCTAAATACAAGAATATAACTACTATTATACTGCCCCTATGTACAACAATATAACTACTATAATACTGCCCCTATGTACAGGAATATAACTACTATAATACTGCCCCCTATGTACAACAATATAACTACTATAATACTGCCCCTATGTACAGGAATATAACTGCTATAATACTGCCCCCTATGTACAAGAATATAACTACTATAATACTGCCCCTATGTACAGGAATATAACTACTATAATACTGCCTCCTATGTACAGGAATATAACTATTATAATACTGCTCCTATGTACAAGAATATAACTACTATAATACTGCTCCTATGTACAAGAATATAACTACTACAATACTGCCCCTATGTACAAGAATATAACTACTATAAAACTGCTCCTAAATACAAGAATATAACTACTATAAGACTGCCCCCTATGTACAAGAATATAACTACTATAAAACTGCTCCTAAATACAAGAATATAACTACTATAATACTGCCCCCTATGTACAAGAATATAACTACTATAATGATCTTTTTATTTTAAACTGACAACCAAATATTACAGAATAATTACATTAAAATCACAAAATAATAAATATTAAAGAAAATAAATACTGTGTTGTTACATCACTTACACAATGACATTAGATAACATTGATAAATCTCGCTACATGAATGTTCCTCCAGTTCACATTACCTGGGTTAATCTTTATGTCCTTCTTATACACTGACTTGAGACTTTCCAGGATCTTATACCTGACACTATCACAGGACAGGACCTCCTTATTGATGAGCAGGCAGCACCGTGCACACCACAGATGATAGATGGTCACCACATTTATTACATATAGTGAGCTTCGGTTATACGCCCTGAGCTCAGGCTGGAAGTCTCCGTACAGCAGCTGACCATACGACTGTCCCACCAGGTGCGGTAACTTTAGGGACAAGGACACACACTCCTGACGCGCCCCTGGGCCTGCTTTCTGGTGTAGCGTTGCGCACGCAGGGGTTACCCGGAGCCGGATCTATTAGGGGTGGTAGTCCTTGTGGCGGTGACCCGGTCCGTGCCCAGGGAGTCAGACTGAGTGGCGGTGTACGTAGCAGTAGATATTGGACGACTACGCCACCCGTTGAATGCAGCTATGGAGCCGCCGCTGCAGGGCAGACCGCTGAGGCCGGTGACACAGTTGTGCAGCGGAGATGGTATAACCCCCAACGGGAGGGGTATGGCCTCAGGGCAGCCGACGTGGATGATGGGGGTAGCAAGAACCACTCGGAGACGGTACGGTGTAGTTCAGGGTCTTTACTGGTGACAAAGACAGACCCTCCCGGAGTACTGGCTAGCGAATGGGGCCTGGTCAGTCCTTGAGCAGATGGGATTTCCCCTGGCCAGGCGGAGCTGTAGGCCTTTCCAACTAACTGTACTCTTCTGGCTACCTTGCTAGAGGCGGGTAAAAGTAGCCCACGTCCCTGAGTGTACCGTGTGGTGCTCACCCGTATGGCCGGTGACTCGGGGCCTTCTATTTGCTTCAGCTCCACGACGGCGGTGCTGGTCCCACGCGTGTGACCGTGCCTTCGGGTTTTTTGGCCAGAGGACCGGAATTCCCCTCTGCCTGACGGATTCTGCTGCTGGGTAAAAGTTAGTCCCCACAGCCTCGGACTCCGGGTCCGGTGAGAAAGCTTCGATCAGGGCGAGCTCTACAGCTACCAGCCCCTGACCTCTTCTTAGCACGATTCCCACAGAGCTCCTGGTCTTTCTTTCCTATTACTGCTTCTCTTCTTCTCTCTACTCTTCTTCCTAACCCTGCCTCAGCCCCAGGTTTATATAGGGGAAGTTCTTCCCCTCCCAGGACTGGGCAGGAGGTGTGGCATGCATAGGATCCCTGACCAAGAGACCTCCCACCTGCTCTCAGACATAACATTGCTGTTACTGTGGAAACCAGACCCCTGGGGTGCCACATTCCCCCCTAGTGAAATTTAGTACTCCGGGACTAAACATATTTTTAGAAAAACATAACAAGGTATAAACAATAATAATACAATAAGAAAAACACATAAAGATGGTTACGGCGTGTCCGCAACCGGGTGCAGTTTTGAAGAAAAGCAAGGTGTCCATTTCACCAAACAGGGAGACGTAACCAGGTAGGGGTCTGTCCTGCCCCGAGTCCTTAACAGTCTTTAGTCCATTCCTAGGTTACGCTCCAACCAATTGTACAAGGATTCCCGGTAAATCCACCAAGGACTCCTAAAAATAACTAGAAACACATAATTATTTACAAGTAACAGACAGGTGACCACAAATAAAACAATTTAAACACTTCAAATCCTCCAACGTGCGGGTAACTGGCCTCTAGTGGCCCTAGTGGACCTACGGAGCTGACTGTCTGGCCCCGAACTACAGGGTGTAGGAGCTGTCAAGGGTAAACTGGGCAGCTGTCTACGGGCTCTTTGGCTCACTAGGGGTACGGCAGGCTCACTATAAGCAGAGGGTTGATCCTCCTGTTCTGCTTGTGTGGAGTCTCTTTCCTCCTGGACCGGCTGCTCTCCCAGCTCTACCTGTTGCTCCGTAGGCACTTGGGATGCTGGTTGGAGGAACGTGAGGACGGGTACCACAACTGCACCATTGACTTGAGTCCAGGACCGAGGGAAGTCTCCGAGCACAGTACTAACCATATCTTCCCTTTCCTCTACGGGTCGAGGGTCTTCTTGTTCCCCTTCTGGGTTACGTAGCTGTTCGGGACACTTCTTCAGGTGATCCCGGGATACAATGGCTGTGGTTTCCCCTCCGTCTTTACTGATGGTACAAACCTTTGGGTTGTCGTGGCTTGAGGGCAGTACGGTGTACGGGTCCTTCTCCCACTGGTCGTCCAACTTGTGGAGCCATCTCTTCCTCTTCAAGACCTGCACTCCGGGTACCAGGGGAACAGCGGGAGCATACTGGTTGTAAGTTTTCTCTTGTCTTTCCCTAGCCAGACAGAGACTTCGCTCCACGCTCTCCTGTACTTTCCGGTACTGCTGCTGCCTCTCTGTGTCCCAGTCTGCTTCCGGTGAAGTGTCCTCGGGTGTCAGGACTCCCATCTCCAGGTCAACAGGTAGCTTACCAGGCCTTGCCCTCATTAGGTAAGCCGGGGTATAGTTGGTGGAACCTACAGGGATGTAGTTGTATAGGTCCACCAGGTCGGGCAGCTTCTCAGGCCACAGACTGCGTTCTTCCAGGGGCAATGTTTTTAGAAGATCTATCACCACCTGGTTCATTTTCTCACAAAGTCCATTAGTTTGCGGATGATAGGGTGTCGTCCTGATCTTCCGGCAGCCATACTGAGTACAGAACTCTTGGAAGACCTCCGCTTCAAAGGCAGGTCCCTGGTCCGTCAGCACCTGCTCTGGGTAGCCGTGTGGACGGCAGAAGTGCTGCTGGAAGGCTCTAGCTGCTGTTTGAGCCGTTAAGTCCTTGACGGGGACGACAACCAAGAACCGGGAGTAGTGATCCACGATGGTTAATGCGTAGACGTAGCCACTTCTGCTTGGGGTCAGTTTTACATGATCCAAGGCCACCAGTTCCAACGGCTGCCGGGTGACGATGGACTGAAGGGGGGTCTTCTGGCTGGCACGGTCCTTCCTTCTTAGGTTGCATGGGCCACAGTCTCTGCACCACCTCTCGATGGTTCCTCTCATGCCTACCCAATGGAACCGCCCGCGCAGCAGGAACTCCAGCTTCTTCCATCCGAAGTGCCCAGCCCCGTCGTGGTATGCCTCCATCACCATAGCTGCGTCCCTTCTTGGCACCACTACTTGCCAGACCAGTTCATGCGTCCGGGAGTTAACCATTCTGCGGCACAACTTCCCCTTGTAAAGGAACAGTCGACTCCTCTCAGCCCACAGTTGCTTGGTCTCCTCCGGAGCGTCCGGGTCAAGGCGAGCTTCTGGCTGAGTCAGCATCTCCTTCACCAGCCGGACGGCAGGGTCACTGTCTTGCGTTTCCGCCCAGTTGTAGTGAGGTAAGGGGTTGAACGTAGCGGCTTGCTTACCCCTTACACGGTGGGAATACTGGACAGTCCCATGACGGTGGAACGCAGGGAGTTCGACCTCTTCCAAATCTTCTGAATCCTCACCCTCGTCTGGTAGGTTTGGCATCCTAGACAGGGCGTCCGCGTTGGTATTGGAGCGTCCTGCCCGGTATTTGATTGTGAACTCATAGTTGGACAGGCGGGCCATCCATCTCTGCTCCAGGGCACCGAGCCTTGCCGTGTCCAGATGCGTCAACGGGTTGTTATCCGTGTACACGGTGAACCGGGAAGAGGCGAGGTAGTGCTTAAAGCGTTCGGTGACTGCCCACACCACTGCCAGGAACTCCAGCTTGAATGAGCTGTAATTCTCAGGGTTTCTTTCGGTGGGTCTCAGTTTTCAGCTGGCGTAAGCAATTACCCGTTCTTTCCCCTGCTGGGTCTGGGACAGTACGGCTCCTAGCCCAATGTTACTGGCGTCGGTGTAGAGGATAAAGGGCTGGCTGTAATCAGGGTATGCCAGGATTTCTTCCCCCGTGAGGGCCATCTTCAGCTGGCGGAAGGACTCTTCTTCTAACTTCTCCCATCTGAAGGGCGGCTTCTGGTTCTTGGCCTTCCTGGACTGGCCTATCAGGAGGTCCTGCATAGGAGCTGCCTTTTTGGTGAAACCGGGAATGAATCTGCGGTAGTAGCCTACCAACCCTAGGAACTGCCGCACTTCCTTTACACTGGAGGGACTTGGCCATTCCTTAATTGCGGTGATCTTATCAGGGTCGGGAGCCACTCCGTCAGCGCTCACCACGTGTCCCAGGTACTGCACCTTTGGTTTCAGGAGGTGACACTTGGAGGGTTTCACCTTTAGGCCGTAGTTTGCCAGAGCTTCGAACACTTCCGCCAGGTGTTTCAGGTGACCCTCGTAGGTTTTGGAATAGACGATGACATCGTCCAGGTATAGCAGGACCATCTCGAAGTTTCGGTGTCCCAGACAGCATTCCATCAACCGTTGGAAGGTTCCTGGTGCGTTGCAGAGTCCGAACGGCATGCAGGTAAACTCGCTAAGTCCCATCGGGGTGGTGAATGCGGTCTTCTCCCGGTCCGCCTCTGCTACAGGAACCTGCCAGTACCCGCTAGTAAGATCCAAAGTGGAGAAGAAATTAGCAGATCTTAAAGCAGCCAAAGACTCCTCTATCCTTGGTAAAGGGTACGCATCTTTGTGTGTGATATGGTTGATTTTCCGGTAATCTACACACATTCTCATGGTGTTGTCTTTTTTTTTAACCAAGACTAGTGGAGCTGCCCAGGGGCTACAGCTATCCCTGATTACCCCAGCCTCCTTCATGTCTCTGAGCATCCCCTTGGCGTGTTGGTAATGTGCAGGGGGTACGGGTCGGTATCTCTCCTTTATGGGAGGATGATCTCCCGTGGGGATGTGGTGTTCTACCCCCTTGACTCGCCCGAAGTCTAACGGGTGTTTACTAAACACTCTCTCATACTCTTGAACCACCCGATAGACTCCCTGTTTCTGGTGTGAGGGAGTGGAGTCAGTACCCAAATGTAGTTGCTGACACCAGTCCTCCATTGTTTTCTCAGAGCCGTTACCTTCCTCCGGAGAAGATGGAGGCAAGGGTTCTATGGACTGTATGGAATTTCGATTGATGGTATACAATTTGGCCAGCGTGGCATACCTGGGCAGGTACACTTCCCTCTTCCCGATATTCACTACGCGAACGGGCACCCTCCCATGGCGTACATTGACCACCCCCCGTGCTGTCAAAATGGTGGGCCTACTGTCTGAGTAAACTGGTTCTACCATTGCCTGGTAATCTCTACCTCTCAGACCAATAGCTGCCCAGCACCAAATCATCATTTCACTTTTTGGGGGCATGGCAATAGGGAAAGGGTCACACATTCTCACGCTACCAATCTCACCACCGGAGAGTTCCACCTGTTGCTGTCGCATCAGTGCCCGGATCTCTTTCTGGAGCACTCGCTGCTCGCCGGAGCTGGCGTTCTTGGCAACCTGCTGTAAAATGAAAATCACTTCTGCAAGACAATTTTCAATCACATTAGTTCCTAGAGTTATCTTTGGGTGACTCTCGTGTTTGTCAATGTCTACAATGATCAGTCCCTGTGCTGCCAGTTCGACTCTACCGATTTTAATGGTCACCTCTTTAAATCCGATCTGTGGCACGGGCTGACCATTGCTGGCGATGATACTCAAGTCGTCGTCAGGGTAGCGGGTTATATCCGAGTCATTCCAGTACTGCTTGAAGAGCACGTACGGGATGGTGGTGACCTGTGACCCGGTGTCCAGTAGGGCACTCATAGGAATGCCATCCAGTACCACAGGCAAGACTGGACGTCCTCCCACGTATTTGTCACGCCAGTTCGATGGGCCTGATGATCTTTTTCCTAGGGGTTGGCCCTCTACCCTAGGTTGGGCCAGTTTAAAGGACAGTACCTTGCCATATGTCCGGGTTGATTGCAGCGGCGGCAGATGGGTTGTCCGTCCTCGTTGTATCGGTCGCTGGGTCTTCCTCTGGCCGGTGGGGTCCTCCTTGGTCGACGCCACGGGATGTCCTCTGGTCCGGATGCCAGCTGGATCTTCCCTGAAGTGGAAACCTGTAAAGACTGCACAGTTCGGGTTAGCGCAGCAACGCTTTTAGCTAGCTCTTGGACCTGATGGTGCAGGTCTGGAGCCGGGTCATTGCTCAAAGCCTGCGCATCAGTTCCCACAGGCCCTGCCGACAAGGGCGCTGCCTCCTGGTGGTAAGTGGTAGTGGGGCGTCTGTGAGTCACAACGCCACCTGGTGCTGGTTCTCGGAGCACCCGGATGGCTCTGTCCTTGAACTGTGCAAATCCCAGATGAGGGTCCTGTAAGGCCATTGCCCGCAACTGAGTTCGGTGGGCATTGCAATATAAACCCTCTATAAATTGTTCAGTCAACAGCCTGTCCTCGTCTCCCACGCCGTCAGGGTCGGTCTGCTTAATGGCTCTCAGAGCCTCTTGTAGGTTCAGGGCATAGTCCCTTATACTCTCTTGTGCTCGCTGCTTGCACCCGTAGAATCTAAGCTTGATCTCGGCTGAGGTGCGGGTATCAAAGGTGTCCCTCAGCCGGGTTAGTATCCCTGCGACAGTCCTCCCCCCAGGTGGCCAGGACTTTACCTCCCTTTGGGCTGCCCCGGTTAATTGGGCCACCAGAATGCTCACTTTTTGCTCTTCTGTGAGGGGGTACACCTGGAAGAGGCTATCCAGCTTTTCTCTAAAGTCATGCAGGGTATGTGACTCCCCTGAATACTGGGGTAGCCAGGCTGCCCCCGGGATATAGGGCATGGTGAAAGGCATGACCGCAACAGCGGTGGCGCTGGCGGGGGTTGGAGCAGTGAAGCTCTCCTCCGTATCCGACATCCTTCTCCCCCCTAGTGGACCGTGGCCTACCTTGCGATGATCCTCTTCCGTAGGCCGCGGCTCCGCAGTGGATCGTCAGGGTTGAGGACCTTCCGTCGCGCTCCTGTGACGTCGGCGTCGGCTGGGCTCCTTCCAGGACCTTACGCAGCGTCCGGACGTAAGGCGGGGCTTCAGTTCTCGCGCGCTTTCGGAGTCCACGCCCCTCTTCTTCCCGCGCGGCGTCCTCAAGATGGCGTCCAATGGCGGGAAAACTCCACGGATGGCGGGAAGAAGGCCGAAGATGGCGCCGGATGGCGGGAATCTTCACCACAGGTAAGTTAAAAAGTCTCTTTTTCAGGCACGCAACCGGTGGTTGCGGGCACGAGATCCTGCCGACTACGCCAAAAGTTGACGCGCCCCTGGGCCTGCTTTCTGGTGTAGCGTTGCGCACGCAGGGGTTACCCGGAGCCGGATCTATTAGGGGTGGTAGTCCTTGTGGCGGTGACCCGGTCCGTGCCCAGGGAGTCAGACTGAGTGGCGGTGTACGTAGCAGTAGATATTGGACGACTACGCCACCCGTTGAATGCAGCTATGGAGCCGCCGCTGCAGGGCAGACCGCTGAGGCCGGTGACACAGTTGTGCAGCGGAGATGGTATAACCCCCAACGGGAGGGGTATGGCCTCAGGGCAGCCGACGTGGATGATGGGGGTAGCAGGAACCACTCGGAGACGGTACGGTGTAGTTCAGGGTCTTTACTAGTGACAAAGACAGACCCTCCCGGAGTACTGGCTAGCGAATGGGGCCTGGTCAGTCCTTGAGCAGATGGGATTTCCCCTGGCCAGGCGGAGCTGTAGGCCTTTCCAACTAACTGTACTCTTCTGGCTACCTTGCTAGAGGCGGGTAAAAGTAGCCCACGTCCCTGAGTGTACCGTGTGGTGCTCACCCGTATGGCCGGTGACTCGGGGCCTTCTATTTGCTTCCGCTCCACGACGGCGGTGCTGGTCCCACGCGTGTGACCGTGCCTTCGGGTTTCTTGGCCAGAGGACCGGAATTCCCCTCTGCCTGACGGATTCTGCTGCTGGGTAAAAGTTAGTCCCCACAGCCTCGGACTCCGGGTCCGGTGAGAAAGCTTCGATCAGGGCGAGCTCTACAGCTACCAGCCCCTGACCTCTTCTTAGCACGATTCCCACAGAGCTCCTGGTCTTTCTTTCCTATTACTGCTTCTCTTCTTCTCTCTACTCTTCTTCCTAACCCTGCCTCAGCCCCAGGTTTATATAGGGGAAGTTCTTCCCCTCCCAGGACTGGGCAGGAGGTGTGGCATGCATAGGATCCCTGACCAAGAGACCTCCCACCTTCTCTCAGACATAACATTGCTGTTACTGTGGAAACCAGACCCCTGGGGTGCCACACTCCCATACCTGCATACTGAAGGGACACTCTAGCAGCAGATGCTCCATAGTCTCCTGTATATGGGGACACTCTAGCAGCAGATGCTCCATAGTCTCCTGTATATGGGGGCACTCTTCTCTAGGACAGGATCTGTCTGATACATTCCTGCACTTTAGGTTGTCTCTGACGTACATCTTACCATGGAGCCCCAGCCAAGCCACATCTCTCATATGAGTGGGAATTCTGGGATCTAGTACATTTTTTGCAGCCTGTTTTACATCTAGACTTGGGGCGCCCCTCAGTTGTACATGGACACTAAAGTGAGATGACAGCACGTTCTTATACAACTCCTTCCTACTGAGCTGCCTGACGTCCTCATACAGGATCCTCCATCTAATAACCTTACTTATTACATGGACACCATACCAAGAAACATTATTCTTTAGTCGGCCTGAGATTCTCTTGATGGGGTCCCCTACCGACCACATGGACACAAACTGCTGGATCTGGCTCTTAAACAAACAAGACCATGGCGTCTTCTCTGAATTCTTACAAAAAGAGAAATTCTTCATAAGAAACATGAGATTAAAGAAGAGCTCAGGACAGGGCATGGAGAGACCACCCTCCTTATGGGGGAGATAGACAATGTTTCTCCTGACCACATTCACTCTGTTACCCCACAAGAAGTGAAAGAAGACATTGGTAAGTCTGGGGAGTAACACATCGGGCACAGGGAACACCACACTGATATAGAGCAAGAGCGGGAGCAGGAAGGTCTTCAGCAGGCGGACCTTCTCCAGATACGTCAGCTTCCAGTGTCTCCAGCTCTGCACCTTCTGCTCACACACCACCAGCTTCTCCTCCCAGTTCACCTTCCCATCATCTACAGCTCCAAACACTACTCCCAAAACCTTTATCTGACCCTGAACTGTTCTGAAGGGCACAGAGAAGACATCACTGTCACCCCCCAACCACAACGCCTCGCTCGTCTCCATGTTCACAGAGGAGTTAGACACATTGGAGAAGGCTGTCATCTCCTGCTGTAGAGCCGTACAGTCTTCTCTAGAAGACACCACCACCGACACGTCATCGGCATAGGCGCAGAACTTTACATCCTCCACTGTACTCTGCAGGCAACACCTCAGCCCTGTGAAATCTCTATGATCCTGCACTTTTCTGAGGAAAGGATCCAGACTAAAGACATACAACAATGGGCTGAGAGGACAGCCCTGCCTCACCCCTGATATGATCCTGAAGGGCTCAGCCAAGTGACCATTAATCAGCGGCAGGCTTACAGCCTCCTTATACACAACCTGCAGCCACTGCACAAACCGCACCGGGAGGCCATAGTGTAACAACACCTGGTACAGGTAGTCATGATGGACTCTATCAAAGGCTTTACTCTGGTCTAAGCCCACAATATACGCCCCCACATTGTGCTGCTTAATGTACGTCACTGCTTCTCTCAACAGCAGCAATGAGTCCTCTATCGTCCGACCCTTCACACCACACGTCTGGTTGGCGATGATCAGCTCACCCGCCACCTCACTCAGCCGATAATACAAGATCTTGGCCAGGATTTTATAGTCAGTGTTTAGCAAAGACAGTGGACGCCAGTTCTTTACATCTTTTAGATTTCCCTTCTTTGCTAAGAGAACCAGAACAGATCTATACTGGGACTGTAGGAGCTTCCCTGCAGAGAGGCAATCATTATAGACCTGCACCAGGTCCGGAGCCAACAAGTCCCTGAACTCTTTGTAAAACTCGCTGGTCAGGCCGTCCAGTCCTGGGCTCTTGTTGGCCTTTAAGGAGTCAATGCTCCTCTTCACCTCATCCTCAGTTATGGGATCGGCCATACTATCTGCCTGCACCAGGTCTAACGTTGGTAGGGATGCCCCCTTCAGATAAGCTTTAATGTCATCCTTATTAATATGAGTCCCTTTATACAGATCTCTATAATAATCCCCAATGATCCTGTGGACTTTCTCCGGCTCTGACTGCTCTACCCCATTCTCATCTAACAAGCCAGTGATCAGCTTCTTACTAACCCTGTTCTTACAGGCAATAAAGGGATCTGGGTTATGGACGCCCCAACTATCAAACTGTCCCTCCGCCTTGAGAGACTTGAGGCGATCGTACTGCAGCTCCCTCATCCGCTGCTTTATATGGCTGACGCTCCGTCCGTCCACCTCCTCACCACCATTCATTCTGCTGTATAGCCGGCTGAGGTGCAGTCTCAGGGCTGTGTATCTCATATAATCCATATTACTACGTCTCCTGGCTGCTCGTATAATAAACTGCTTGATGTCACTCTTCATGATCTCCCACCACTCAGCTGTGTCATCACACATACACTGGGTGGTCCTACGTTCATTATAGAAAGTGGTGAAGGCCTCTCTGAACCGAGGATCTTGGACCACAGAGCTGTTCACCTTCCAGTACCCCTTTCCACAGACCACAGCTTGGGCCAGATCCAGCGTCACACTCACCATACAATGGTCCGAATACTCCAGGGGGCTGATCCTGTACTGAGAGCATCTCACCTCCCTCTTTATATACACCCGGTCTATCCTACTGGCATTACTACGCTTATGGTAAGTGTACGTCTTACTGGTATGATGAGACCCATAGGGGTCTACTAGGTGGGCCTGCTGGACTATATTATTAAGGAACGTCTCATCATATCTTAGTTGCTTATGACTGCTGGATCTGTCCACATTACAGGACACATTATTAAAGTCCCCACACAATATAAATACTTTAGATGTAAAGCAATATGGTTTCATGTGGTCAAATAGTTCCCTCCGCTCTTTCCTGGTCTGCGGAGCATAAATGTTTATCGCTCTATAATGGATGGAGTCCAATGTAAAGTCCAGCATCAGACAGCGACCCGGACAGATCTCCAGGACTCTGTCCACCTGGACATTCATGGTATTAAAGAGGACCCCCACACCGTCATTTCTCTCCAGACTGAAGGACCAGTATGACGGCCCAAGTCTCCAGTCTCTCTTGGCTGCATACACATGAGCATTGCTCTTCAAATACGTCTCCTGCAAGAAGAAGACGTCAGATCTCTCGTCAGACAAACGCTGGTAAATCGCCTGGTGCCGGCTCACAGTCCTCACACTGTTCACATTAATGGAGTTTATTCTCAGCCGCATCCTGATCACTTAGACTTTTTGGTCTTCTTCCTCCTTCCACTGCTGTCACCTGTAGTGCCCCATCTCTTTGAGGACACGGGAGGGTCAGGATCCCCCTCATCAGAGACGTTTTCGAGGACGCATGAAGGACTTTGCTCCATTTGTGACTCTTCATCTTGGTCTTCTCCCAGCACATTGTAACGTCCAGGACTTATCGCCAGCACTGGAGGCTCAGAGGTTTTCTGTACTGTTGTGACTTTTCTGGTGGGATCCACAGATGCATTTTTTCTTTTTACGGTCACAAAGCCTTCCTCATCCACACTGGACAGTGCAGGCGGACTAACTGCTTCCACAGATGTACTGGGCTGATGTTTGGATGGTTTGGTGGCAGGCTTTCTGGACACCTTAGGCCTCTCTTTAACAACTGGCATTTTAGGCCCTACTTTAGTGGCTGATCGAAGCTTAGGTCTTATTATATTGGCTGATGGCGGTTTAGGTCTTTCTTTAGTGGCTGGTGGGCCTTTAGGTGGTTCTTCAGTGGCTGGTGGTCCTAGTAGTGCAGCATCCGTTAGTACCTCAGACTCTGGAGCAGGTTCACTGATACTGTGACTTCTGTCCTCATCCATACCAGCTTCTGGGACATCAGAACCTCTGGTGACATCTTCCTGAATAACTTCTGAGGAGGTCTGGCCATTATATTTATTGTGTCCTGCATGCCGGCAATCCCGGAACGTATGCCCTGGTTCTGAGCACAGATTACAGATGACGGGTCCTGTGCATTTGTCCTTTGTATGACCGGACTGTCCACATAATGAGCATGTGATACGAGAGCAGTTTATGGCGAGATGCCGGCCCCCACATCTATGGCACAGACGTGGCTGACCAGGGTAGTAGCAGATCCCCCTCTCTGAGCCCAGGTAGAAGGAGTGCGGCAGATGTCTGGTCACACCGCTCTCTTGTATCAGCTGGATTTTCAGTGTATATCCTCCATTCCATATCTGCTCCTCATCATAGATCTTGTCAGGATGACTTCTCACTATGCACTGCCGGTTCAGCCAGTGCTGCAGATCCGCCACCGCCACCACCTCAGACTGGAACAGGACAGTGGCCGTTATCTCCTGCGGCTTAGACAGCTGGATACAATGGAGGTCATCCCAGATCTCATCTTCTCTGGTGTCATTATAGATGTTCCAGAACAAATCCAGATCGCACTGGAGCTTAAAGCTGATGTCATAGATCCTGCTGGATGGGATATGGATCAGAGCGTAGACCTCAGACGCATTGAACTTCATGAAGTCTTTTAGGAGAACTTTCCCAATGTAAATTCTGGATGGGATGTTCTCCTCTGGTCCTGTGTATTTTATCCTGACTGCGTTTCTCCTCTGAGGTGGGGGGTTCACTGGTCTGGTGACATTAGAGAACAGTCTCCTGGACTGATGGTCAGCAGATGGGTCAGTGCCGGAGCTTTCACCAGTCGCAGATGGGTCAGTGCCGGAGCTTTCACCAGCCGCAGATGGGTCAGTGCCGGAGCTTTCACCAGCCGCAGATGGGTCAGTGCCGGAGCTTTCACCAGCCGCAGGTGGATCAGTGCTGGAGATCTCCACCGCTGCTGGAGGATTAGTGCTGGAGCTCTCCCCAGTCCCATGATTACTGACACCTGACTGTGCTGCAACAACACCCAGATCTACTACTGATTGCTGCACAGTATTGTCTCTATTCACTAACATCGATGGTTCAGAGTCCATTACCCCTGCAGTGTGGTCTCCATCCACTGACATACATGACATAGAGTCCATCACCACTGATTGCTGCACAGTATTATCTCCAGTCACTGACATGGAGGGTTCAGAGTCCATTACCCCTGCAGTGTGGTCTCCATCCACTGACACACATGACATAGAGTCCATCACCACTGATTGCTGCACAGTATTATCTCCAGTCACTGACATGGAGGGTTCAGAGTCCATTACCCCTGCAGTGTGGTCTCCATCCACTGACATACATGACATAGAGTCCATCACCACTGATTGCTGCACAGTATTATCTCCAGTCACTGACATGGAGGGTTCAGAGTCCATTACCCCTGCAGTGTGGTCTCCATCCACTGACACACATGACATAGAGTCCATCACCACTGATTGCTGCACAGTATTATCTCCAGTCACTGACATGGAGGGTTCAGAGTCCATTACCCCTGCAGTGTGGTCTCCATCCACTGACATACATGACATAGAGTCCACCACCACTGATTGCTGCACAGTATTATCTCCAGTCACTGACATGGAGGGTTCAGAGTCCATTACCCCTGCAGTGTGGTCTCCATCCACTGACACACATGACATAGAGTCCATCACCACTGATTGCTGCACAGTATTATCTCCAGTCACTGACATGGAGGGCTCAGAGTCCATTACCCCTGCAGTGTGGTCTCCATCCACTGACACACATGACATAGAGTCCATCACCACTGATTGCTGCACAGTATTATCTCCAGTCACTGACATGGAGGGTTCAGAGTCCATTACCCCTGCAGTGTGGTCTCCATCCACTGACATACATGACATAGAGTCCATCACCACTGATTGCTGCACAGTATTATCTCCAGTCACTGACATGGAGGGTTCAGAGTCCATTACCCCTGCAGTGTGGTCTCCATCCACTGACACACATGACATAGAGTCCATCACCACTGATTGCTGCACAGTATTGTCTCCATTCACTGACATGGAGGGCTCAGAGTCCATTACCCCTGCAGTGTGGTCTCCATCCACTGACATACATGACATAGAGTCCATCACCACTGATTGCTGCACAGTATTATCTCCAGTCACTGACATGGAGGGTTCAGAGTCCATTACCCCTGCAGTGTGGTCTCCATCCACTGACACACATGACATAGAGTCCATCACCACTGATTGCTGCACAGTATTGTCTCCATTCACTGACATGGAGGGTTCAGAGTCCATTACCCCTGCAGTGTGGTCTCCATCCACTGACACACATGACATAGAGTCCATCACCACTGATTGCTGCACAGTATTATCTCCAGTCACTGACATGGAGGGTTCAGAGTCCATTACCCCTGCAGTGTGGTCTCCATCCACTGACACACATGACATAGAGTCCATCACCACTGATTGCTGCACAGTATTATCTCCAGTCACTGACATGGAGGGTTCAGAGTCCATTACCCCTGCAGTGTGGTCTCCATCCACTGACACACATGACATAGAGTCCATCACCACTGATTGCTGCACAGTATTGTCTCCATTCACTGACATGGATGGTTCAGAGTCCATTACCCCTGCAGTGTGGTCTCCATCCACTGACACACATGACATAGAGTCCATCACCACTGATTGCTGCACAGTATTATCTCCAGTCACTGACATGGAGGGTTCAGAGTCCATTACCCCTGCAGTGTGGTCTCCATCCACTGACACACATGACATAGAGTCCATCACCACTGATTGCTGCACAGTATTATCTCCAGTCACTGACATGGAGGGCTCAGAGTCCATTACCCCTGCAGTGTGGTCTCCATCCACTGACACACATGACATAGAGTCCATCACCACTGATTGCTGCACAGTATTATCTCCAGTCACTGACATGGAGGGTTCAGAGTCCATTACCCCTGCAGTGTGGTCTCCATCCACTGACACACATGACATAGAGTCCATCACCACTGATTGCTGCACAGTATTGTCTCCAGTCACTGACATGGAGGGTTCAGAGTCCATTACCCCTGCAGTGTGGTCTCCATCCACTGACACACATGACATAGAGTCCATCACCACTGATTGCTGCACAGTATTATCTCCAGTCACTGACATGGAGGGCTCAGAGTCCATTACCCCTGCAGTGTGGTCTCCATCCACTGACACACATGACATAGAGTCCATCACCACTGATTGCTGCACAGTATTATCTCCAGTCACTGACATGGAGGGCTCAGAGTCCATTACCACTGCAGTGTGGTCTCCATCCGCTGACACACATGACATAGAGTCCATCACCACTGATTGCTGCACAGTATTATCTCCAGTCACTGACATGGAGGGTTCAGAGTCCATTACCCCTGCAGTGTGGTCTCCATCCACTGACATACATGACATAGAGTCCATCACCACTGATTGCTGCACAGTATTATCTCCAGTCACTGACATGGAGGGTTCAGAGTCCATTACCCCTGCAGTGTGGTCTCCATCCACTGACACACATGACATAGAGTCCACCACCACTGATTGCTGCACAGTATTGTCTCCAGTCACTGACATGGAGGGCTCAGAGTCCATTACCCCTGCAGTGTGGTCTCCATCCACTGACACACATGACATAGAGTCCATTACCACTGATTGCTGCACAGTATTGTCTCCAGTCACTGACATGGAGGGTTCAGAGTCCATTACCCCTGCAGTGTGGTCTCCATCCACTGACATACATGACATAGAGTCCATCACCACTGATTGCTGCACAGTATTATCTCCAGTCACTGACATGGAGGCTCAGAGTCCATTACCCCTGCAGTGTGGTCTCCATCCACTGACATACATGACATAGAGTCCATCACCACTGATTGCTGCACAGTATTATCTCCAGTCACTGACATGGAGGGCTCAGAGTCCATTACCCCTGCAGTGTGGTCTCCATCCACTGACACACATGACATAGAGTCCATCACCACTGATTGCTGCACAGTATTATCTCCAGTCACTGACATGGAGGCTCAGAGTCCATTACCCCTGCAGTGTGGTCTCCATCCACTGACACACATGACATAGAGTCCATTACCACTGATTGCTGCACAGTATTATCTCCATTCACTGACATGGAGGCTCAGAGTCCATTACCCCTGCAGTGTGGTCTCCATCCACTGACATACATGACACAGAGTCCATCACCACTGATTGCTGCACAGTATTATCTCCAGTCACTGACATGGAGGGTTCAGAGTCCATTACCCCTGCAGTGTGGTCTCCATCCACTGACATACATGACATAGAGTCCATCACCACTGATTGCTGCACAGTATTATCTCCAGTCACTGACATGGAGGGTTCAGAGTCCATTACCCCTGTAGTGTGGTCTCCATCCGCTGACACACATGACATAGAGTCCATCACCACTGATTGCTGCACAGTATTGTCTCCAGTCACTGACATGGAGGGCTCAGAGTCCATTACCCCTGCAGTGTGGTCTCCATCCACTGACACACATGACATAGAGTCCATCACCACTGATTGCTGCACAGTATTATCTCCAGTCACTGACATGGAGGGTTCAGAGTCCATTACCACTGCAGTGTGGTCTCCATCCACTGACACACATGACATAGAGTCCATCACCACTGATTGCTGCACAGGATTGTCTCCAGTCACTGACATGGAGGCTCAGAGTCCATTATAATATTTGTATTATCTGTTGCAGACAGAAATTCACTAGCACCAGTGAGCGGGGTCTCACTCACAGCGCTGAGGGGGGTCTCACTCACAGTATCAGTACAGGGTGCACTTTCTTTCTCACTCTCAGCAACTGAGCTCACTTCATTGCTGCATACAGAGGTCACTGCAGTTAACCCCTCGTTTGCTGGCACACTTTCCTCTGCAGCACTTTCTGGTGTCTCGGACCCCTCACATTGTGCCCCTGATATCAGCGCTGCACTTCTCACTTGTCTTCCTTGCTCCACAATGCTGTACACAGCTTTATATTTAATGTCCTTATTCCCTATGAAGCGTTTTCTGCTCACAGTCTGGGCTCTGGATCCTTTTTTTTTCTCTTTAGCCCAAGTCTCCTTTCTGGGCGCAGAGATTAAACCTTTCTCCAGTTTTTCTTTCCTGATCAGCAGCTCTCGGCTGCAATCATCCAGACACTCACACGTCATCAGCTTTACCTTAGGATCAGTCTCTTTCTTAATTTCTTCTTTTAGTTTGCTGATTTGCAATTCCAGCTTAAATATACTTTGCCTTGTTACTTTAGCATTCAATCCTCCAACATAACAAGCAGGTTTAGAAGACTCACCAGCCACCATCTCCAGCTTTCCATTACCATCAGATGCATGCTGCAGGCCCGACTCCAGACCAGGGGCTTTCCCTGGATCATCAGCCCAGCTCCCCTCCCCTCCACCTGGGGCAGAAGCCTCCGCCCTGCTGAGAGCTCACAAGCACACGTCTATCCTCTCCTATGGACAAGAATAGAACTACTATAATACTGCTCCGAAATACAAGAATATAACTACTATAATACTGCCCCTATGTACAAGAATATAACTACTATAATACTGCCCCCTATGTACAAGAATATAACTACTATAATACTGCTCCTATGTACAAGAATATAACTACTATAATACTGCTCCTAAATACAAGAATATAACTACTATAATACTGCTCCTATGTTCAAGAAAATAACTACTATAACACTACTCCTATGGACAAGAATATAACTACTATAATACTGCCCCTATGTACAAGAATATAACTACTATAATACTGCTCCTAAATACAAGAATATAACTACTATAATACTGCCCCCTATGTACAAGAATATAACTACTATAATACTGCCCCTATGTACAGGAATATAACTACTATAATACTGCTCCCTATGTACAAGAATATAACTACTATAATACTGCCCCTATGTACAGGAATATAACTACTATAATACTGCCCCCTATGTGCTGCAATATAACTACTATAATACTGCCCTCTATATACAGGAATATAACTATTATAATACTGCCCCTATGTACAGGAATATAACTACTATAATACTGCCCCCTATGTGCTGGAATATAACTACTATAATACTGCCCCTATGCACAAGAATATAACTACTATAATACTGTCCCTATGTACAGGAATATAACTACTATAATACTGCCCCCTATGTGCTGGAATATAACTACTATAATACTGCTCCCTATGTACAAGAATATAACTACTATAATACTGCCCCCTATGTACAAGAATATAACTACTGTAATACTGCCCCCTATGTACAAGAATATAACTACTATAATACTGCCCCCTATGTGCAAGAATATAACTACTATAATACTGCTCCCTATGTACAAGAAAATAACTACTATAATACTGCTCCCTATGTACAAGAATATAACTACTATAATACTGCCACTATGTAGAAGAATATAACTACTATAATACTGCCCCTATGTACAAGAATATAACTACTATAATACTGCCCCCTATGTACAAGAATATAACTACTATAATACTGCCCCTAAATGCAAGAATATAACTACTATAATACTGCCCCTATGTACAAGAATATAACTACTATAATACTGCCCCTATGAGTAAGAATATAACTACGATAATACTGTTCCTATGTACAAGAATATAACTACTATAATACTGCCCCCTATGTACAAGAATATAACTACTATAATACTGCCCCTATATACAAGAATATAACTACTATAATACTGCTCCCTATGTACTAGAATATAACTACTATAATACTGCTCCTATGTACAAGAATATGACTACTATAATACTGCCCCTATGTACAAAAATATAACTACTATAATACTGCCCCTATGTACAAGAATATAACTACTATAATACTGCTCCTATGTACAAGAATATAACTACTATAATACGGCTCCTATGTACAAGAATATAACTATTATAATACTGCCCCCTATGTACAAGAATATAACTACTATAATACTGCTCCTATGTACAAGAATATAACTACTATAATACGGCTCCTATGTACAAGAATATAACTACTATAATACTGCCCCATATATACAGGAATATAACTACTATAATACTGCTCCTGTGTACAAGAATATAACTACTATAATACTGCCCCCTATGTACAAGAATATAACTACTATAATACTGCTCCTGTGTACAAGAATATAACTACTATAATACTGCTCCCATGTACAAGAATATAACTACTATAATACTGCCCCATATATACAGGAATATAACTAGTATAATACTGCCCCCTATGTACAGGAATATAACTACTATAATACTGCCCCTATGTACAAGAATATAACTAATATAATACTGCCCTCTATGTACAAGAATATAACTACTATAATACTGCTCCCTATGTACTAGAATATAACTACTATAATACTGCTCCTATGTACAGGAATATAACTACTATAATACTGCCCCCTATATACAGGAATATAACTATTATAATACTGCCCCCTATGTACAAGAATATAACTACTATAATACTGCTCCATATGTACAAGAATATTACTACTATAATACTGCTCCTATGTACAAGAATATAACTACTATAATACTGCCCCCTATGTACAAGAATATAACTACTATAATACTGCCCCCTATGTACAAGAATATAACTACTATAATACTGCCCCCTATATACAGGAATATAACTATTATAATACTGCCCCCTATGTACAGGAATATAACTACTATAATACTGCTCCCTATGTACAAGAATATAACTACTATAATACTGCCCCTATGTACAAGAATATAACTACAATAATACTGCCCCCTATGTACAAGAATATAACTACTATAATACTGCTCCTATGTACAAGAATATAACTACAATAATACTGCCCCCTATGTACAAGAATATAACTACTATAATACTGCTCCTATGTACAAGAATATAACTACTATAATACTGCCCCCTATGTGCAGGAATATAACTACTATAATACTGCTCCTATGTACAAGAATATAACTACTATAATACTGCTCCTATGTACAAGAATATAACTACTATAATACTGCCCCTATGTACAAGAATATAACTACAATAATACTGCCCCCTATGTACAAGAATATAACTACTATAATACTGCTCCTATGTACAAGAATATAACTACTATAATACTGCCCCCTATGTGCAGGAATATAACTACTATAATACTGCTCCTATGTACAAGAATATAACTACTATAATACTGCTCCTATGTACAAGAATATAACTACTATAATACTGCCCCTATGTACAAGAATATAACTACAATAATACTGCCCCCTATGTACAAGAATATAACTACTATAATACTGCTCCTATGTACAAGAATATAACTACAATAATACTGCCCCCTATGTACAAGAATATAACTACTATAATACTGCTCCTATGTACAAGAATATAACTACTATAATACTGCCCCCTATGTGCAGGAATATAACTACTATAATACTGCTCCTATGTACAAGAATATAACTACTATAATACTGCTCCTATGTACAAGAATATAACTACTATAATACTGCTCCTATGTACAAGAATATAACTACTATAATACTGCTCCTATGTACAGGAATATAACTACTATAATACTGCCCCCTGTGTACAAGAATATAACTACTATAATACTGCCCCATATGTACAAGAGTATAACTACTATAATACTGCCCCTATGTACAAGAATATAACTACTATAATACTGCTCCTATGTACAAGAATATAACTACTATAATACTGCCCCCTATGTACAAGAATATAACTACTATAATACTGCCTCCTATGTACAAGAATATAACTACTATACTACTGCCCCCTATATACAAGAATATAACTACTATAATACTGCCCCTATGTACAAGAATATAACTACTATAATACTGCTCCTATGTACAAGAATATAACTACTATAATACTGCCCCCTATGTACAAGAATATAACTACTATAATACTGCCCCCTATGTGCAGGAATATTACTACTATAATACTGCCCCCTATGTGCAGGAATATAACTACTATAATACTGCCCCTATGTACAAGAATATAACTACTATAATACTGCCCCCTATGTACAAGAATATAACTACTATAATACTGCCCCTATGTACAAGAGTATAACTACTATAATACTGCCCCCTATGTACAAGAATATAACTACTATAATACTGCCCCCTATGTGCAGGAATATTACTACTATAATACTGCCCCCTATGTGCAGGAATATTACTACTATAATACTGCCCCCTATGTGCAGGAATATAACTACTATAATACTGCCCCCTATGTGCAGGAATATAGCTGCTGCGCTTTGTGTTGCCTCCTGCGGTCTATTCTGCACAGATTACAGCTGTGAATGACACTTTGTGTCGTGTTTCTTCGTCTCGTCCTTTGTCTTCTTTTCGGCTTGATATCCGGGGAATCATTGGAGAATAATTAGGTAATTGCCGGAGTTTCTCCTCCACTTTCCGGCGCGCTGGGATCAGGAATTATCCGGCAGTTCTCTGCAGCCTCTGGATGTAATGATGAATGACACAGATAGAAAATCTCCTCTAGATCCGCGTCACTTCGGTTTCGAGGAGAATAATCAGAACCGTTGGATTTCTTTGAAAGAAAAATATTGCGCCGATAATTTTGATTTTCTGTCACGGGCGACTTTGAAGTTTTCACCAGACAAAAAAGAAATTATCTGCAGAACAGAGCGGATTACAGGAGTCTTGTTTGGAGCCTCTGACTGGGAGTGACATCTAATTTCAGAATATAGAAGTTGCATTAAGGCCACGGAGACTTTCAGCGACTTTCAATATCTTCAATTTTGTACATTTTCTATAAACGGCTTATGTGGGTTTTAGAAAAAAAAAAAAAAAAAAAGTAGAAGGTCTGAAGCGTTTGTGAGAGACGTGCGCGGCGCCACATTAAGAGCCCTCGCTAATTCCTTTTCAATGCGTTACAATGTATCATTCTCGCATCAGTTAACCCTTCGCAGCCCCAGCTGCCGCCGATCACACTGTGGCGCGACGGGGACGCCGTCGCATTCGCCTTCCGATCTTTTGCGTGGAAACATGCAGGATACTTTTGTAACGATCCGTCATGTGTGGCGGGGGGGCGACACTGCTGCGGTTTTATCGAGTTCACCCGGATCACAGATTTTTTATTATGACGGATTCCAAAGTGTTAATAGGGTCATTTGTATTGAGAATTATAGCGACTTATCAAGGAGCGCGGCGAGGGCTCGAGACGCGGCGACAGCCCATCAATTACCCAGCGCCGTCTATTCACACAAGACCAGCGCTAGAAATCTCGCAGACTTCTGGGATTAGCGCCGCCGCCGCAGAAAAGTGACTTACACAAATTAGGAAGGGATGAGGACATCATTTCAGGTTAACAATCTCCATGTTTAATTTTCCACCGCAGCGGAGACAATGGTGAATATATCACGGGGGTTTGGAACATGGAGAGAGAGCACCGTAAATATGTGCGCCAATTATTACACTAGTGAGATATATTGTGTCTGATAAGCGATCCATCTGCTGTATGTGGAGGGCAATGCACAGCCCACAGCACATTACTATATATATATTTATATGGCCATGTGACTACTTCTGGCCACAATATGGGATATTTAGGGTCCCGACTGTAGGGGTGGCCTTGTTGTGACCAGTGGGCACATGGTCTGGCCATTGTGCGCTGACGCGTCCAGTCTCTATGGCAGTAGCGCAGTTTACACTTCATACGTTGCTTGCAGACGTCTTGGCTGCTGATGACTTTCTGACATGTGATATATTTAGTTAATCGTTGAGTTTTTAGTTATTTCTGTACTGGATAATGTGTCGTTACAAATCCCACAATGCGCCGAGTCCTCACCAATCCCATGAGCCCGGCTGGACGCGTTTTAGCTTTGGCTTCGATCCCATCTATGACGAAAGCAAAACTTTCTCTTGTATACGGTACATTGAATAAAAGACACGGACGAATTAAAACATGCAGCCGTACGGTGCAGATATAAACTATCAAATAATATCTATAAGGCACAAATAAGATGGCCGAACTATGACCACCAACATCTCCAATAATGCCACCATGCCAAGCCTGATATTACCGCCATCCAGTGACACGGTGCCGGATACGAGCTGTCAGACTGCCGAAGTGATTGCCGCTATATCAGGACGGCTGAAGTGGTGACGCCATTGTTCCGCCTGTGCCGGATCCTGAAGTGCCGCGTCGCGTTTTCAGAAACAGAACTGCTACCAGGACAAAGGAGGAGAACTGGCAGTGATAGGGGGTAAAAATGCGCCATATTTGTTATAGCTTTTCAACATTTTCTTACATTTTTGCACAATTTACTCCTCACTGTTCTGTTTTTCCTTTGTTCTGACATTATTGATAAACGAGCCCACGTAATAAATCATTACAGCCGCATTACACTTTCCATCTCTCATTAACGCGTTTTGCGCCTCTATTTGCCTTTCATTAATACTAATTATTCTAAAGCCTAAAACTTACCCCTGTGAGTTGCAGAATGACGACTCCTCCAAAACCCCCCCAGAAGAAAACGTTCACGAATCATATAAGTAAATGTCAAACGCCGTGTAAATAACCACGTAAAGGTCGGGCGCTGGTGAGCGCGGCGGGCAGGTTTACTTACTACGACCTTGGGAATTAGCGCGTCGTTACGATAATCACAGGACGGGGGAGGGGCTGCGCTGATACTTTGTTGTTCGGCTAATTGATACCCGACGCGTTTCGTGAACGGTTTTGGATCGACGAGGCCCGGCTGGGCAGGAAGCAGTTAAGCCTGGGTGACTGGATGCAGGGGTATGTGCGCAGTAAGCTGCTTTAGCGGATCCTACCACAACCCTAATTTAAAATTCATAAATGCTAATCCTCCATAATTTACGGTTTAAGAAGCAGCCCCACTCACAGGCCCCGTGGCTACAGCTCTGTCAGAGTAATTATGCCGCCAAGCTGAAATTGGACTACTAACTGAGACTTTAAACGGGGGAAGGAAATCCTCTTCGCTGGCAGCTTACCCAATTATTCCAAATAAGCAAACAGATTAGTGAGTAATTTTCCAGTTAAATCTGGTGAATGGCGCCAGGATTGTGCGCTAAATATTCAGAAGTAAATAGATTCAAGATGAAATGTTCCTTTTTTCAGGCTTCGTTTCATGTGCATTCAGACCCTTTTTCTCCCTCTCTCATTCTGATCCTCATTGAAGACGTGTAACAGTATCGGGTCTCAGGCGATCACACGCTGCGCCATTCGCTTTGCTTGGTACCGGGGGGGTCATGCTGCAGGTGCATGAAGTCTAACTTTACCCGGGGGGGGCCGACGGGGCTTGTGTCGTAGGTACGAGAGAGAAATCATCCTCGATGTCACCGCTGATTCCCTCAGAAGGAATAGTAACAACAAAAAAATGGTGATGGCAAACTATTTTTTTTTGGGGGGGGGGGGATTTGTAGTGATACCACTGGGGGGCAGTCTCTACCTAGTGCGCCGTGAGGGTGGCATTGGGTGAAGGATTCAGTGTTGACATGTGTAGATACAATGTTGGCGATAAGGTGCTATAAATTGCAATTTAATGTGTCATGTGACCACTCCGGCTCTGCTGAATGGCTATGAAGTCTCCTGACACTTTGGAGGATGTTTAATAATTCACCCCCCCCCCCCTTCAGAGACGTACAATTAATTACATTTCTGCCTGTAGAATGTGAGACGTGACTTGTTCTCAGTGATTGATGGTAGAAAGCAGCAAGTGGAGAGGCATCAGTTTGGGAGGAAGTAGCTAACTTCTCCTTTTTGGGTACATCAGTGAGAAAGTAGCCAGCTTTCCCTTCTTTTTGCCCACAGCAATGAGACAGGAAGAGGCAAATGTTTTTTTGTAAAAAAAATTGCAATTTGTAGCACCTTTCGTACTTGGATACATCAGTGTAGGCGACTTCTCCTGTGACCAGGGAATATCAAAGGGAAAAGTAGCCAAATTTCCTTCCTATTTGGATACATTAGTAACGGAGGAAATAGCCAACTTCTACTTTTCTACATAATAAGAAAGGAAATAGTCAACTTCTCCTACTACTTTGGTACATGTGTGACAGAGGAAGTGGTCAGCTTCTCCTCCTACTTGAGTATATCAGTATTAGGCCACGGCCCCACTATCAGTATCCGGTCAGTATTCGGTCAGTATTTGTTCTCAGGAGTGGGTGATAAATGCAGAATTGGTGACTTGTTTCTGTTCTACCTTTTCTCTGATTGTTCCTCACCTGGTTTTGGTTCCCACTCCGGAGAAAAATACTGACCGAATACTGACCACATACTGATAGTGGGGCCGAGACCTAAGAAAGGAAGTAGCCAACTTCCTAACTCCATTGCCCTTAACACATTTGTGACCTTTTATTGTTAAATGTGTGAAAAGTAAGTGCCCCCGTAATAAGCTCTCATCTGGACTAAACAATAACAACTTCAGTAACTTGGAAAACTTATCCATTGTTATTACAGGGCAGTCATATCCCCCCTGTTATCCAGGGTGGGGGGGCCGTAATCCAATTCACTTGATAAATAGATTCTTGACTATGCAATGATCCACTGGCTACCGGAGTTGTCTTTGCCCCTCGCCCCCCAGACTGGACGCCGCAGCCGACATTACTGCACCATGAAGAATATAATAACTTCTTGGCGGGAATATGTATCAGTATTAATGGCAGACGTGTATCGTGGAGGGAATTCACAGCCGCTATATTGGAAGCCGGTAAATGTAATCAGGTCCAGGTGAATATTGATATAGATGATGGTCACAGGGAGAAGCAATATGAAGTCTGCGCCGTGTAATCACTCTGGGGGGCGCGATTATCATCCGCTCTCGCGTGTCACAATCGGTTGCCTCGGTAAGTGTTACCTTCATGTTTAGTCTTTATTTTGCCATCGATCACATGATTTTCTCTGCATCTGTCATCTCTATAGAATCACAGGAAATTGTAAGCAGATGAAGCGCAGCGGCGGCGGCGGCCCGCGTCCTGTCACCGTGCGTCCTGTCACCGTGCGTCCTGTCACCGGGCGTCCTGTCACCGCGCGTCCTGTCACCGCGCGTCCTGTCACCGCGCTTCACAATCTCACTATTGGAAAGAATACAATTTACCAAAAAATAAATAAAATCCAATTGTCGGGGAGCGGAGTCCATTTATTTTCTACCCGTGAAGGAGCGATCCAGGACTCCCATCCATCATGGAGGATGAAGGCGAATTCACTGCGGCAACATAAGGAATACAATGTTTCATATTCACGGTGACCTCTTCCCCCCCCGCGCAGACATTCACCATCTTGGGGTGCAGTGGAGCGTACAGTATGCAGGAGCTGCGCTCCTCCGAAGAAAGAGCAGGCTGGACAATATGGTCGATTACTTATATCTCAATGCAATGAGCTGCTCGTCACATCGCTACTCACTGGAAAGAGAATTATATTCTGTCACGGAGAGACCGAAGCCGCATTGTTGCTGCTGCTACATAGGACCGAGGTGTCCGATGCTTATTATATCAACCACTGAACGTTATCATTAAAGGGAACATGTCAGTCCATTCATGCTGCCTAAACCGCAGGCAGCGTGATCAGAAGCTGCTGCGGGTGTATAGCAGGGAATGTTTTACTCTGAAATACTCTGATCAGGGAGGGTGCGACCGCGACTGCAGAGGGTGCGACCGCGACAGCACGCATGCTGAAGGGGGTCCCGCCGAACCCAGCGCCTACATCATCTGAATGTGCGTCTGAGGACACACATCTGGCTCAAGTGTGCTGCAGCCGGGCCCCTGCACTGCGATACACACCGCCGGCCAATCAGAGGCCAGCAGCTGACGTTGGTGTGCCAGGCATTGGCATCACATGGCAGTGACATCTTGTGTCGTCATAGCAGGTACATCGATGTCAGCTGCCAGCTTCTGCGCCAGCTACATAAGAAGACGACGCAAGTCGTGGGAGTGGGGAAGGTGAGTAGAATGTTTTTTTTATGCAGAGACAGAACGGGGAACATATATACCACGATGGGAGACATGTATACCAGGATGGGGGACATGTATACCAGGATGGAGGACATGTATACCAGGATGGGAGACATATATACCAGGATGCAGAACATATATACCAGGAGAGTGGACATGTATACCAGGAGAGTGGACATGTATACCAGGATGGGGGACATTATACCAGGATGAGGGACATTATACCAGGATGGGGGACATGTATACCAGGATGGGGGACATTATACCAGGATGAGGGACATTATACCAGGATTAGGGAGATTATACTCGGATGGAGGACATGTATACCAGGATGGGAGACATATATACCAGGATGCAGAACATATATACCAGGAGAGTGGACATATATACCAGGATAGTGGACATGTATACCAGGAGAGTGGACATGTATACCAGGATGGGGGACATGTATACCAGGATGGGAGACATATATACCAGGATGCAGAACATATATACCAGGAGAGTGGACATATATACCAGGAGAGTGGACATGTATACCAGGAGAGTGGACATGTATACCAGGATGGGGGACATGTATACCAGGATGGGGGACATTATACCAGGATGAGGGACATTATACCAGGATGGGGGACATGTATACCAGGATGGGGGACATGTATACCAGGATGGGGGACATGTATACCAGGATGGGGGACATGTATACCAGGATGGGAGACATATATACCAGGATGCAGAACATGTATACAAGGAGAGAGGACATGTATTCCAGGATGGAGGACATGTATACCAGGATGGGGGACATGTATATCAGGATGGGGGACATATATACCAGGATGGGGGACATATATACCATAATGGGGGACACGTATACCAGGATGGGGGACACATATACCAGTATGGGAGACATATATACCAGGATGAGGGACATATATACCAGGATGGGTCTCCTCAGGAGTCAGTCACCTAGCTCTCCGTCATGGCTTTGCCTCTTCTTCCGAGACACCACGGGCAGGCCTCTACTCTCCCACTGTTCTTGTCTCACTCTGGGGACTCTCTACTAGGGCTGTCTCTTCCTCCACTCCTTACAAGCAGGCACAGCTTCCTCCACTCAGGACGGTCTCAGAGGCAGTCTCTCGTCCTTACCCTGGAGGTCACGCTGTGTCAGATGTGTTCTCTACCTGATGATTACCACCATAGCTCCTATCACTTCACATGTCCTCTGCACCTGACCCTGAGCAGTGGGAAAGCAGCCGCTACCTTACCTGGGCCAGTTCACTCTCCGCATAGTCTCACTTCAGTCATCGGCATATACAGTATGCATCTAATGCAAGAGCGGCTGCAAAAGTTACCAAGAATGACCCCAGTCATAGGTGCTAAGACCACGTCTGCCTAGGGGCTCACAAACCTCCATCCTTAACCTTAAAGGAAAATACAATCCCCACAGATCTGCCACTCGGAGTGACCTGGAATTATGCACTCGGGTGGGTCACTCTTCCTCTGGCCTGTATTTTGTGATTTTGGGGTGTGGAGGATTTATTGAAGGTAGTGCCCCCTCCACTTGGCGCGTCACACAGTTGTCCTCATTCTGTGGGGTTGTTTATACAGTGAAGTGTCACGTCGCATCATGATTTTTGTGGGATTTTATAATTTGCTAGAAATATTGTTAAATCATAAACTGTGCAGCTCGTAATGATGATGGGCGACAGGTCGCGTTACGTTACCGCTGCCATCACTCATTATCTCGCACTGTGCAGGGTACGTAGGGTGAGACGTGGGTGATGTTATGTCAGCAAGTTCTACATCACCCCCCCCCATGTGACATCCCTCAGTCACCACATGTTACTAGATGATACAATGTAACAATATCATATTTACTGAGACATAAACATCCTGCACAGTGCAGCCTTAAAGGAGAACGCCATGAAAACACACAATGATACAATGTAACACAACATGTAAAAACACATAAACATCCTGCACAGTGCAGCCTTAAAGGAGAACGCCATGAAAACACACAATGATACAATGTAACACAACATGTAAAAACACATAAACATCCTGCACAGTGCAGCCTTAAAGGAGAACGCCATGAAAACACACAATGATACAATGTAACACAACATGTAAAAATACATAAACATCCTGCACAGTGCAGCCTTAAAGGAGAACGCCATGAAAACACACAATGATACAATGTAACACAACATGTAAAAACACATAAACATCCTGCACAGTGCAGACTTAAAGGGGAACGCCATGAAAACACACAATGATACAATGTAACACAACATGTAAAAACACATAAACATCCTGCACAGTGCAGACTTAAAGGAGAATGCCATGAAAACACACAATGATACAATGTAACAATATCATATTTACTGAGACATGAACATCCTGCACAGTGCAGCCTTAAAGGAGAATACCATGAAAACACACAATGATACAATGTAACATAACAACATGTAAAAATACATAAACATCCTGCACAGTGCAGCCTTAAAGGAGAATGCCATGAAAACACACAATGATACAATGTAACAATATCATATTTACTGAGACATGAACACCCTGCACAGTGCAGCCTTAAAGGAGAATACCATGAAAACACACAATGATACAATGTAACATAACAACATGTAAAAATACATAAACATCCTGCACAGTGCAGCCTTAAAGGGGAACGCCATGAAAACACACAATGATACAATGTAACACAACATGTAAAAACACATAAACATCCTGCACAGTGCAGCCTTAAAGGGGAATGCCATGAAAACACACAATGATACAATGTAACATAACAACATGTAAAAATACATAAACATCCTGCACAGTGCATGCTTAAAGGGGAATGCCATGAAAACACACAATGATACAATGTAACATAACAACATGTAAAAATACATAAACATCCTGCACAGTGCAGCCTTAAAGGGGAACGCCATGAAAACACACAATGATACAATGTAACAAAATCATATAATAATGTCTAAAGATCCATCAGAATTCATTCTTAAAGAGGAACTCCTCCGCTCCATTCTCCCAGCTGTTTACTCCAGCTGATTCCTCTGCTGATATTGGAAATTGCCACAATCTAGCCCACAAAAATATATTATTTATGAAAGCCAGTCAGTAACTCCAGAGAGAGCTCTCAATTATCAGCACCAGGAGACGTTTCACAATCTCGGTCTCCCAGAAATTCTCATATTCATGATTGAGAAGTTTTCCACCCGGGGCCGGCAGCGGCTCTGAGATCTCTTCTTATCATTTAGACTTAAATAAGTTTGAATATATGCAAAACACCGGGAGCAAAACTTAACAAAATCCCGTTTTACATGGACGAGGTGACTGAGAGCGATCGTCCTGATAATGTACCTCGTAGCAGAACCCGTTCTTAAAGGGGAACGCCACTGTGAAATGTTGATAACCTTATACATCTATATTTTATGTGGAGTAATTCAAGATTTTTTGCTCAAATCTTAAATGCAATTTTGTTTTATACGCAAGTCACATCCATCGCAGTAATCACAAATCTGCTGTTGCATAATGCTTTATGCTCCATTCACATTCAGAACTAAAGCCTCAATTTTGCTCTTAGATCATGTTTTACCCTCTAGTCACCTCCAGAGCTGCAGTCACTATTCTGCTGTTACATCATGTCTTATCCTCCAGTCACCTCCAGAGCTGCAGTCACTATTCTGCTGTTATATCATGTCTTAGCCTCTAGTCACCTCCAGAGCTGCAGTCACTATTCTGCTGTTACAATGTGTCTTAGCCTCAAGTCACCTCCAGAGCTGCAGTCACTATTCTGCTGTTACATCATGTTAGATCCTCCAGTCACATCCAGAGCTGCACTCACAAAAATACCCGGTACTGACACAGAATTGTGACTGCCGTTCTGGATGAGACTAAGATATAAAACAAGATATAACAGCAAAATTGTAGCGACCGCTCTGGATGTGAATGTCGTATAGGACCCAAGGTTACAGCAGAACTGTGAGTTCAGCTCTACATAAATTGAATATAGGACTAGTGTGGTGCATTACCTGGTCAGGTTATTGATGGCATATGCGGGGGAAAACTTTGTAGGAGAGGGTTAGATCCTAGAACTGCTGCTGCTGGTGAGGTGCGCCAGGCCAGATGCTATACACCACGCGTCTCAAACTCCGGCCCGCAGGGTGGTTTTATTTGGCCCTCGACACTGGAACCACCACCCCTATGTGGGGCCATTATACTGTATGGAGGACTATGTGGGGCCATTATACTGTATTGAGGACTATGTGGGGCCCATTATACTGTATGGAGGACAATGTGGGGCCATTATTCTGTATGGAGGACTATGTGGGGCCATGATGCTGTATGGAGGACTATGTGGGGCCCATTATACTGTATGGAGGACTATGTGGGGCCATTATACTGTATGGAGGACTATGTGGGGCCATTATACTGTATGGAGGACTATGTGGGGCCATTATGCTGTATGGAGGACTATGTGGGGCCCATTATACTGTATGGAGGACTATGTGGGGCCATTATACTGTATGGAGGACTCTGTGGGGCCATTATACTGTATGGAGGACTATGTGGGGCCATTATACTGTATGGTGGACTATGTGGGGCCATTATACTGTATGGAGGACTACGTGGGGCCATTATACTGTATGGAGGACTATGTGGGGCCATTATACTGTATGGAGGACTATGTGGGGCCATTATACTGTATGGAGGACTATGTGGGGCCATTATACTGTATTGAGGACTATGTGGGGCCCATTATACTGTATGGAGGACAATGTGGGGCCATTATTCTGTATGGAGGACTATGTGGGGCCATGATGCTGTATGGAGGACTATGTGGGGCCCATTATACTGTATGGAGGACTATGTGGGGCCATTATACTGTATGGAGGACTATGTGGGGCCATTATACTGTATGGAGGACTATGTGGGGCCATTATGCTGTATGGAGGACTATGTGGGGCCCATTATACTGTATGGAGGACTATGTGGGGCCATTATACTGTATGGAGGACTCTGTGGGGCCATTATACTGTATGGAGGACTATGTGGGGCCATTATACTGTATGGTGGACTATGTGGGGCCATTATACTGTATGGAGGACTACGTGGGGCCATTATACTGTATGGAGGACTATGTGGGGCCATTATACTGTATGGAGGACTATGTGGGGCACATTATACTGTATGGAGGACTATGTGTGGCCCATTATACTGTATGGAGGACTATGTGGTGCCATTATACTGTATGGAGGACTATGTGGGCCCATTATACTGTATGGAGGATTATGTGGGGCCATTATACTGTATGGAGGACTATGTGGGGCCCATTATACTGTATGGAGGACAATGTGGGGCCCATTATACTGTATGGAGGACTATGTGGGGCCATTATACTGTATGGAGGACTATGTGGGGCCCATTATACTGTATGGAGGACTATGTGGGGCCCATTATACTGTATGGAGGACAATGTGGGGCCCATTATACTGTATGGAGGACTATGTCGGGCCCATTATACTGTATGGAGGACTATGTGGGGCCATTATACTGTATGGAGGTGTATGGAGGTGTATGGAGGACTATGTGGGGCCATTATTCTGTATGGAGGACTATGTGGGGCCATTATACTGTATGGAGGACTATGTGGGGCCCATTATACTGTATGGAGGACAATGTGGGGCCCATTATACTGTATGGAGGACTATGTGGGGCCATTATACTGTATGGAGGTGTATGGAGGACTATGTGGGGCCATTATTCTGTATGGAGGACTATGTGGGGCCATTATTCTGTATGGAGGGCTATGTGGGGCCATTATACTGTATGGAGGACTATGTGGAGCCCATTATACTGTATGGAGGATAATGTGGGGTCCATTACACTGTATGGAGGACTATTTGGGGCCATTAAACTGTATACTGTCCAAGTTTTTCATTTTGGCCCTCTGTGCGTTTGCGACTGTATACTCAGGCGGTGCTACATACCCAGGCGGTGCTATATACACAGACGGTGCTGTGCTATATTCCCAGGCGGTGCTGTGCTATACACCCAGGCGGTGCTATATTCCAAGGCGATGCAGTATACCCAGGCAGCTCTGTATACCCAGGCGGTGCTGTGCTATATACCCAGGAGGTGCTGTATACACAGACGGTGCTGTGCTATATTCCCAGGCGGTGCTGTGCTATACACCCAGGCGGTGCTATATTCCAAGGCGATGCAGTATACCCAGGCGGTGCTGTGCTATATTCCCAGGCGGTGCTATATTCCAAGGCGATGCAGTATACCCAGGCGGTGCTGTGCTGCATTCCCAGACGGTGCTGTATACACATGCGATGCTGTGCTATGCACCCAGGCAGTGGTGTATACCCAGGCGGTGCTGTATATCCAGGCGGTGCTGTATACACAGGCGATGCTGTGCTATGCACCCAGGCGGTGGTGTATACCCAGGCGATGCTGTATATCCAGGCGGTGCTGTATATCCAGGTGGTGCAGTATACCCAGGCGGTGCTGTATATCCAGGCGGTGCAGTATACCCAGGCGGTGCAGTATACCCAGGCGGTGCTGTATATCCAGGCGGTGCAGTATACCCAGGCGGTGCTGTATACCCAGGCGGTGGTATATACCCAGGCGATGCTGTATATCCAGGTGGTGCTGTATATCCAGGCGGTGCAGTATACCCAGGCGGTGCTGTATATCCAGGCGGTGCAGTATACCCAGGAGGTGCTGTATAACGAGGCGGTGCTGTATAACTAGGCGGTGCAGTATACCCAGGCAGTGCAGTATACCCAGGCGGTGCTGTATACCCAGGCGGTGCAGTCTACCCAGGTGGTGCAGTCTACCCAGGCGTTGCTGTATACCCAGGCGGTGCTGTATACACATGCGATGCTGTATATCCAGGGGGTGCTGTATATCCAGGCGGTGCAGTATACCCAGGTGGTGCTGTATATCCAGGCGGTGCAGTATACCCAGGCGGTGCTGTATACCCAGGCGGTGGTATATACCCAGGCGATGCTGTATATCCAGGCAGTGCAGTATACCCAGGCGGTGCTGTATATCCAGGCGGTGCAGTATACCCAGGCGGTGCTGTATATCCAGGCGGTGCAGTATACCCAGGAGGTGCTGTATAACGAGGCGGTGCTGTATAACTAGGCGGTGCAGTATACCCAGGTAGTGCAGTATACCCAGGTGGTGCAGTATACCCAGGCGGTGCTATGCTATGCACCCAGGCGGTGCAGTATACCCAGGCGGTGAAGTATACCCAGGCGGTGGTGTATACCCAGGCGGTGCAGTATGCCCAGGCGGTGCAGTATACCCAGGCGGTGCAGTATACCCTGGCGGTGCTGTATACCCTGGCGGTGCAGTATACCCTGGCGGTGCTGTGCTATACACCCAGGCGGTGGTGTATACCCAGGCGGTGGTGTATACCCAGGTGGTGCAGAATACCCAGGCGGTGCCGTATACCCAGGCGGTGCTGTATACCCAGGCGGTGCAGTATACCCAGGCGGTGGTGTATACCCAGGCGGTGCAGAATACCCAGGCGGTGCAGTATACCCAGGCGGTGCTGTGCTATACACCCAGGCGGTGCAGTATACCCAGGCGGTGCTGTATACCCAGGCGGTGCTGTGCTATATACACAGGCAGTGCTGTATACACAGGCGGTGCTGTGCTATACACCCAGGTGGTGCTGTGCTATACACCCAGGCGGTGGTGTATACCCAGGCGGTGGTGTATACCCAGGCGGTGGTGTATACCTAGGCGGTGCAGTATAGCCAGGCGGTGCAGTATACCCAGGCGGTGCTGTGCTATACACCCAGGCGGTGCTGTATACCCAGGCGGTGCAGTATACCCAGGCGGTGGTGTATACCCAGGCGGTGCAGAATACCCAGGCGGTGCAGTATACCCAGGCGGTGCTGTGCTATACACCCAGGCGGTGCAGTATACCCAGGCGGTGCTGTATACCCAGGCGGTGCTGTATACCCAGGCGGTGCTGTGCTATACTCCCAGGCGATGCAGTATACCCAGGTGGTTCAGTATACCTAGGCGATGCTGTATATCCAGGCGGTGCTGTATACCCAGGCGGTGGTATATACCCAGGCGATGCTGTATATCCAGGCGGTGCTGTATACCCAGGCGGTGCAGTATACCCAGGCGGTGCTGTGCTATACACCCAGGCGGTGCTGTATACCCAGGCGGTGCAGTATACCCAGGTGGTGCAGTATACCCAGGCGGTGGTGTATACCCAGGCGGTGCTGTGCTATACACCCAGGCGGTGCTGTGCTATACACCCAGGCGATGCTGTGCTATACACCCAGGCGGTGGTGTATACCCAGGCGGTGCAGTATACCCAGGAGGTGCAGTATACCCAGGCGGTCCTGTGCTATACACCCAAGCGATGCTGTGCTATACACCTAGGCGGTGCTGTATACCCAGGCAGTGGTGTATATCCAGGCGGTGCTATATACACAGGCGATGCTGTATACCCAGGTGGTGCTGTATACCCAGGCGGTGGTGTATACCCAGGCGGTGCAGTATACCAAGGCGGTGCTGTGCTATACACCCAGGCGATGCTGTATACCCAGGCGGCGCTGTACAACAAGGCGGTGTAGTATACCCAGGCGGTGGTGTATAACCAGGCGGTGGTGTATACCCAGGTGGTGCAGTATACCCAGGAGGTGCTGTATACACAGGCGGTGCTGTGCTATATACCCAGGCGGTGCGGTATACCCAGGCGATGATGTGCTATACACCCAGGCGGTGCAGTATACCCAGGAGGTGCTGTATACACAGGCAGTGCTGTGCTATATACCCAGGCGGTGGTGTATACCCAGGCGGTGCAGTATACCCAGGCGGTGCTGTATACCCAGGCGGTGGTGTATACCCAGGCTGTACTATGCTATACACCCAGGCGGTGCAGTATACCCCGGCGGTGCTGTATACCCAGGCGGTGCTGTGCTATATACCCAGGCGGTGCTGTATACCCAGGCGGTGCTGTATACCCAGGCGATGCAGTATACCCAGGCGGTGCTGTATACTCAGGCGGTGCTGTATGCTCAGGCGGTGGTGTATACCCAAGCTGTGCTGTATGCCCAGGCGGTGCAGTATAGTCAGGCGGTGGTGTATACCCAGGCGGTGGTGTATACCCAGGTGGTGGTGTATACCCAGGCGGTGCTGTATACCCAGGTTGTGCTGTATACTCAGGCGGTGCAGTATACTCAAGCGGTGCTGTATACCCAGGCGGTGCAGTATACCGTGGCGGTGCTGTATACCCAGGCGGTGCTATATACACAGACGGTGCTGTGCTATACACCCAGGCGGTGGTGTGTACCCAGGCGGTGGTGTATACCCAGGTGGTGCAGAATACCCAGGCGGTGCTGTATACACAGGCAGTGCTGTATAAACAGGCGGTGCATTATACCCAGGCAGTGCTGTATACACAGGCAGTGCTGTATAAACAGGCGGTGCTGTGCTATACACCCAGGTGGTACTGTGCTATACACCCAGGCGGTGGTGTATACCCAGGCGGTGGTGTATACCTAGGCGGTGCAGTTTAGCCAGGCGGTGCAGTATACCCAGGCGGTGCTGTGCTATACACCCAGGCGGTGCTGTATACCCAGGCGGTGCAGTATACCCAGGCGGTGGTGTATACCCAGGCGGTGCTGTATACCCAGGCGGTGCTGTGCTACACAACCAGGCGGTGCTGTATACCCAGGCGATGCTGTATACCCAGGCGGTGCTGTGCTATATACCCAGGCGGTGCTGTATACCCAGGCGGTGCTGTATACCCAGGCGGTGGTGTATACCCAGGCGGTGCTGTATACCCAGGCGGTGCTGTATTCTCAGGCGGTGCTATATTCCCAGGCGGTGCTGTGCTACACAACCAGGCGGTGCTGTATACCCAGGCGATGCTGTATACCCAGGCGGTGCTGTGCTATATACCCAGGCGGTGCTGTATACCCAGGCGGTGGTGTATACCCAGGTGGTTCAGTATACCCAGGCGATGCTGTATATCCAGGCGGTGCTGTATACCCAGGCGGTGCAGTATACCCAGGCGGTGCTGTGCTATACACCCAGGCGGTGCTGTGCTATACACCCAGGCGATGCTGTGCTATACACCCAGGCGGTGCTGTATACTCAGGCGGTGTGGTATACTCAGGCGGTGGTGTATACCCAAGCTGTGCTGTATACCCAGGCGGTGCAGTATAGTCAGGCGGTGGTGTATACCCAGGCGGCGCAGTATACTCAGGCGGTGCAGTATACTCAGGCGGTGGTGTATACCCAGGCGGCGCAGTATACTCAGGCGGTGCAGTATACTCAGGCGGTGCAGTATACCCAGGCGGTGGTGTATACCCAGGCGATGCTGAATACTCAGGCGGTGCAGTATACTCAGGCGGTGCAGTATACTCAAGCGGTGCTGTATACCCAGGCGGTGCAGTATGCCCAGGCGGTGCAGTATACCCTGGCGGTGCAGTATACCCAGGCGGTGCTGTATACCCAGGTGGTGCAGAATACCCAGGCGGTGCAGTATACCCAGGCGGTGCTGTATACACAGGCAGTGCTGTATACACAGGCGGTGCTGTGCTATACACCCAGGCGGTGCTGTGCTATACACCCAGGCGGTGGTGTATACCCAGGCGGTGGTGTATACCTAGGCGGTGCAGTATAGCCAGGCGGTGCAGTATACCCAGGCGGTGCTGTGCTATACACCCTGGCGGTGCTGTATACCCAGGCGGTGCAGTATACCCAGGCGGTGCAGTATACCCAGGCGGTGCAGTATACCCAGGTGGTGCTGTGCTACACACCCAGGCGGTGCTGTATACCCAGGGGGTGCTGTATACCCAGGCGGTGCTATGCTATACACCCAGGCGGTGCAGTATACCCAGGCGGTGCTGTATACCCAGGCGGTGCTGTGCTATACTCCCAGGCGATGTAGTATACCCAGGTGGTTCAGTATACCCAGGCGATGCTGTATATCCAGGCGGTGCTGTATACCCAGGCCGTGCAGTATACCCAGGCGGTGCAGTATACCCAGGCGGTGATGTATACCCAGGCGGTGCTGTGCTATACTCCCAGGCGATGTAGTATACCCAGGTGGTTCAGTATACCCAGGCGATGCTGTATATCCAGGCGGTGCTGTATACCCAGGCCGTGCAGTATACCCAGGCGGTGCAGTATACCCAGGTGGTGCAGTATACCCAGGCGGTGGTGTATACCCAGGCGGTGCTGTGCTATACACCCAGGCGGTGCTGTGCTATACACCCAGGCGGTGCAGTATACCCAGGCGGTGCTGTATACCCAGGCGGTGCTGTGCTGTATACCCAGGCGGTGCTGTATACCCAGGCGGTGCTGTATACCCAGGCGGTGCTGTGCTATACTCCCAGGCGATGTAGCATACCCAGGTGGTTCAGTATACCCAGGCGATGCTGTATATCCAGGCGGTGCTGTATACCCAGGTCGTGCAGTATACCCTGGCGGTGCTGTGCTATACACCCAGGCAGTGCAGTATACCCAGGCGGTCCTGTGCTATACACCTAGGCGGTGCTGTATACCCAGGTGGTGGTGTATACCCAGGCGGTGGTGTATACCCAGGCGGTGCAGTATACCCAGGCGGTGCTGTGCTATACACCCAGGCGATGCTGTGCTATACACCCAGGCGGTGGTGTTTACCCAGGCTGTGGTGTATACCCAGGTGTTGGTGTATACCCAGGCGGTGGTTTATACCCAGGCGGTGGTGTATACCCAGGCTGTGCTGTATACCCAGGCGGTGCAGTATACCCAGGCGATGCTGTGCTATACACCCAGGCGGTGGTGTATACCCAGGCGGTGGTGTATACCCAGGTGGCGGTGTATACCCAGGCGGTGCTATATACCCAGGCGATGCTGTATACCCAGGCGGTGCTGTATACCCAGGCGGTGGTGTATACCCAGGCGGTGCTATATACACAGGCGGTGGTGTATACACAGGCGGTGGTGTATACCCAGGCGGTGCTGTATACCCAGGCGGTGGTGTATACCCAGGTGGTGCTGTATACACAGGCGGTGGTGTATACACAGGTGGTGGTGTATACCCAGGCGGTGCTGTATACCCAGGCGATGGTGTATACCCAGGCGGTGGTGTATTCCCAGGTGGTGGTGTATACCCAGGCGGTGCTGTATACCCAGGCGGTGCTATATACACAGGCGATGCTTATACCCAGGTGGTGGTGTATACCCAGGCGGTGCTGTATACCCAGGCGGTGCTATATACACAGGCGATGCTGTATACCCAGGTGGTGGTGTATACCCAGGCGGTGGTGTATACCCAGGCGGTGCAGTATACCCAGGCGGTGCTGTGCTATACACCCAGGCGATGCTGTGCTATACACCCAGGCGGTGATGTTTACCCAGGCAGTGGTGTATACCCAGGTGGTGGTGTATACCCAGGCGGTGGTGTATACCCAGGCGGTGCTATATACACAGACGATGCTGTATACCCAGGTGTTGTTGTATACCCAGGCGGTGGTTTATACCCAGGCGGTGGTGTATACCCAGGCTGTGCTGTATACCCAGGCGGTGCAGTATACCCAGGCGATGCTGTGCTATACACCCAGGCGGTGGTGTATACCCAGGCGGTGGTGTATACCCAGGTGGCGGTGTATACCCAGGCGGTGCTATATACCCATGCGATGCTGTATACCCAGGCGGTGCTGTATACCCAGGCGGTGGTGTATACCCAGGCGGTGCTATATACACAGGCGGTGGTGTATACACAGGCGGTGGTGTATACCCAGGCGGTGCTGTATACCCAGGCGGTGCTGTATACCCAGGTGGTGCTGTATACCCAGGCAATGCTGTATACCCAGGCGATGCTGTATACACAGGCGGTGGTGTATACACAGGTGGTGGTGTATACCCAGGCGGTGCTGTATACCCAGGCGGTGGTGTATACCCAGGCGGTGGTGTATTCCCAGGTGGTGGTGTATACCCAGGCGGTGCTGTATACCCAGGCGGTGCTGTGCTATACACCCAGGCGATGCTGTGCTATACACCCAGGCGGTGGTGTATACCCAGGCGGTGCTATATACCCAGGCGGTGCTATATACACAGGTGGTGGTGTATACCCAGGCGGTGCTGTATACCCAGGCGGTGGTGTATACCCAGGCGGTGGTGTATACCCAGGCGGTGCTGTATACCCAGGCGGTGGTGTATTTCCAGGCGGTGCTGTATACCCAGGCGGTGGTGTATACCCAGGCGGTGCTGTATACCCAGGTGGTGGTGTATACCCATGCGGTTCTATATACACAGGCGATGCTGTATACCCAGGCAGTGCTGTATACCCAGGCGGTGCTGTATACCCAGGCGGTGGTGTATTCCCAGGCGGTGCTGTATACCCAGGCGGTGGTGTATACCCAGGCGGTGCTGTATACCCAGGCGGTGGTGTATACCCATGCGGTGCTATATACACAGGCGATGCTGTATACCCAGGCGGTGCTGTATACCCAGGCGGTGGTGTATACCCATGCGGTTCTATATACACAGGCGATGCTGTATACCCAGGCAGTGCTGTATACCCAGGCGGTGCTATATACCCAGGCGGTGCTATATACACAGGTGGTGGTGTATACCCAGGCGGTGCTGTATACCCAGGCGGTGGTGTATACCCAGGCGGTGGTGTATACCCAGGCGGTGCTGTATACCCAGGCGGTGGTGTATTTCCAGGCGGTGCTGTATACCCAGGCGGTGGTGTATACCCAGGCGGTGCTGTATACCCAGGTGGTGGTGTATACCCATGCGGTTCTATATGCACAGGCGATGCTGTATACCCAGGCAGTGCTGTATACCCAGGCGGTGCTGTATACCCAGGCGGTGGTGTATTCCCAGGCGGTGCTGTATACCCAGGCGGTGGTGTATACCCAGGCGGTGCTGTATACCCAGGCGGTGGTGTATACCCATGCGGTGCTATATACACAGGCGATGCTGTATACCCAGGCGGTGCTGTATACCCAGGCGGTGCTGTATACCCAGGCGGTGGTGTATACACAGGCCATGCAGTCTTACTGTTGCTCTTCGCCACTGTTTTCTCTGGGACTGGACTGGGCCTCCCTCTGTCTATGCAGTCAGGGACTGATATTTGTTGGCGATTGGACAAAGATTTTGTGTTTATGATTTTGTTACTATAATCTACAATCTGAATAATTAAACAGAGGACAAGGCCATATTATTAACAAATAAAGTAGCACTCTGCACAGGGATTCGGCCGTTCTCTGAGCAGGGTGTCAAGCTGACACCCAGCTCACAGATTGTGCAGCACGCCGGCTCCCAGCGTCTTTCAGACGCACGTACAATTGAACCTCTGACTACCGGGTCAGAGCAACGTTAGCTGACATCACTGGTCGGCACGGCTGCACACAGAGATGGTGGTAAGTGCTCCACACTGGAGCTGAAGACATAGTGCTATTGTCCCTGTCTCTGATGCTTGGATGAGCCGGTGCCTGCAGTCATACGGGGGAGAGCCGGCCCGACATGTGGGGTCACACACTTATCACATTATGGGATATCAGGATGCATACAGACTGTTTGACAGCTTTAATACATGTGAGTAATGCCTGTTTGTTAGGCATTCCTCACGTATTAAAGCTTTCAAACAGTCGCAAATCATGCACATGGAGTGACTCAAACATTCGAGTACGCTGCAAATACTCGGCGAGCATGCTCGGGAAAGGGTTAACAACACGCTCGCTCATCACTGGTGGGGTCACATTATGGGATGTCAGGATACATACAGACACGTGGGGTTCATACACTACTGATCACATTATGGGATGTCAGGATACATGACTTCTGAAGTCTGCACTGCACTTCCATGCCTGTATCTCATTCATCTACATTTTTTAAGCCATGATGCTTTAAGGTCATCACACTTACTGGACCAAGTTTACTATCCATGTTGATCTGCCAGTCTGTTTTTGTTTCTCCAGTTTTATGGTCTCCTGCTGTCTTAGGCTAGCTGATTGATTGCTAACGAGTTACATTTGTATTAGATCTAAGCACATACTTCCCTATATATTGAGACGAAGCTAAGGGGCTGCATTTATGCATATTTTATCGAAGTCCCTTGTTTTTTTTTCAAAGTCCCGGCACAGTTAGGCATGGCAGTTGGACAGGGCAGGAGACAGATAAGACATGCAAGACAATTAAACAAACTTGCTTCCAGGTCATCTGCTTTGCAAACAGTGTTCACCATTTGTATTTGTGCCATTTACGTTCTGGCTGCTACAATCATCCACATTCACCATTCTCCCACAAACTTGGCACATTTCATCCATATTAACCACCCTCTCCTCTCTTCTCCTATGTACAGACCAAAAGTTTGGACACACCTTCTCATTTAAAGATTTTTCTGTATTTTCATGACTATGAAAATTGTACATTCACACTGAAGGCATCAAAACTATGAATTACCACATGTGGAATTATATACTTAACAAAAAAGTGTGAAACAACTGAAAATATGTCTTATATTCTAGGGTCTTCACAGTAGCCGCCTTTTGCTTTGATGACTGCTTTGCACACTCTTGGCATTCTCTTGATGAGCTTCAAGAGGTAGTCACCGGAAATGGTCTTCACTTCACAGGTTTGCCCTGTCAGGTTTAATAAGTGGGATTTCTTGCCTTATAAATGGGGTTGGGACCATCAGTTGTGTTGTGCAGAAGTCAGGTGGATACACAGCTGATAGTCCTACTGAATAGACTGTTAGAATTTGTATTATGCAAGAAAAAAGCAGCTAAGTAAAGAAAAACGAGTGGCCATCATTACTTTAAGAAATGAAGGTCAGTAAGTGCGGAAAATTGGGCAAACTTTGAATGTGTCCCCAAGTGCAGTTGCAAAAACCATCAAGCGCTAAAAAGAAACTGGCTCACATGAGGACCGCCCCAGGAAAGGAAGACCAAGAGTCACCTCTGCTTCTGAGGATAAGTTTATCCGAGTCACCAGCCTCAGAAATCGCAGGTTAACAGCAGCTCAGATTAGAGACCAGGTCAATGCCACACAGAGTTCTAGCAGCAGACACATCTCTACAACAACTGTTAAGAGGAGACTTTGTGCAGCAGGCCTTCATGGTAAAATAGCTGCTAGGAAACCACTGCTAAGGACAGGCAACAAGCAGAAGAGACTTGTTTGGGCTAAAGAACACAAGGAATGGACATTAGACCAGTGGAAATCTGTGCTTTGGTCTGATGAGTCCAAATTTGAGATCTTTGGTTCCAACCACCGTGTCTTTGTGCGACGCAGAAAAGGTGAACGGATGGACTCTACATGCCTGGTTCCCACCGTGAAGCATGGAGGAGGAGGTGTGATGGTGTGGGGGGGCTTTGCTGGTGACACTGTTGGGGATTTATTCAAAATTGAAGGCATACTGAACCAGCATGGCTACCACAGCATCTTGCAGCAGCATGCTATTCCATCCGGTTTGCGTTTAGTTGGACCTTCATTTATTTTTCAACAGGACAATGACCCCAAACACACCTCCAGGCTGTGTAAGGGCTATTTGACCAAGAAGGAGAGTGATGGGGGGCTACGCCAGATGACCTGGCCTTCACAGTCACCAGACCTGACCCCAATCGAGATGGTTTGTGGTGAGCTGGACGGCAGAGTGAAGGCAAAAGGGCCAACAAGTGCTAAGCATCTCTGGGAACTCCTTCAAGATTGTTGGAAGACCATTTCCGGTGACTACCTCTTGAAGCTCATCAAGAGAATGCCAAGAGTGTGCAAAGCAGTCATCAAAGCAAAAGGTGGCTACTTTGAAGAACCTAGAATATAAGACATATTTTCAGTTGTTTCACACTTTTTTGTTAAGTATATAATTCCACATGTGTTAATTCATAGTTTTGATGCTTTCAGTGTGAATGTACAATTTTCATAGTCATGAAAAAACAGAAAAATCTTTAAATGAGAAGGTGTGTCCAAACTTTTGGTCTGTACTGTATGTACAGGGCTCATGCTCTCTTCGCAAATATGTGTTATACCGCACAGACCCATTCATTCCCACCATACAACACAAGAAACGCTCTCACAAATCACTCAACCATCTGCTCACTTTCTCTATCTTCCTTCTCTTAGTCACAGGTAATATTTCTCCTAATCCAGGACCTTCTTGTAATAATAACACTAACTCTTTCCCTGCTACAATCAGAAACCCTGCTAATCTCATTAATATGCCCTGCATGCCTTCTGTCTCTTTTAATTGTGCCCTTTGGAATGTGCGGTCAGCATATAATAAACTCTCCTACATTCATGACTTCTTCCTCTCAAATTCCCTTAACCTTCTGGCTCTCATTGAAACCTGGATCCAGCAGTCGGACACCACCGCCACTGCTGCTCTCTCATATGATAGCCTACACTTCTCTCATATCCCGAGACCTGACAACAGATCAGGGGGAGGTGTTGGTCTGCTCCTTTCAACAAAATGTACTTTTCAGGTAATCCCTCCAGTACCCTCACTTATCTTCCCTTCTTTTGAGGCCCACACAGTCAGAATCTGCCTGACCTTCTCCCTGCGAGTGGCGATTTTGTATCGCCCTCCCGACCCCTCCCGTCAGTTTCTGGATCACTTTGCCACCTGGCTTCCAAACTTTCTATCCTGTGACATCCCCACTCTCATCATGGGGGACTTTAACATCCCAATTGGCGATCCCTTCTCTCCCCATCTGCAGCTCATATTTTATCACTATCTTCCTCCTTCGGTCTTTCACAGCTTACTAACTCTCCTACACATGAAGATGGAAATACTCTTGACCTGATCTTCATCCGGCTCTGTTCAATAGATGACTTTACTAACTCTCCTCTTCCTCTCTCTGACCACAACCTTCTTTCATTCTCCTTCAAGAACTGTCTCCCTGCTCAAGACACCCCCACTTTCCACACCTATAGAATTATACGTGCCATTAACACCCAGAAATTCATGAGAATGTTGCAATCATCATTGGCCCCGATCTCCTCCCTCTCATGTCCTGACTCTGCACTGGAGCATTATAATGAAACTTTCCAATGCGCCCTGGATGAAGTTGAACCTCCTACACAAAGAACAACTCGGCATAGATGGTAACAACCCTGGCACACGCTGCAAACACATTCTCTCCAGCGGTGTTCCAGGTGCGACGAACGGCTGTGGAGAAAATCTAATCTGCCCGAAGATTTCCTCCATTATAAATTTATGCTTAAAATCTATAACTCCACCCTTCACCTCTCCAAACAAACCTACTTTAACAACCTCATCATCTCACTTTCCAATAATCCTAAACGACTCTTCGACACTTTTCACTCTCTCCTTAATCAAACGGCACAGGCCCCGACCACCGACCTCAGCGCTGACGATCTGGCCAATTATTTCAAAGAAAAAAATGACCATATCCGACAGGAAATTTTCTCCTAATCCCCAAACGTTATGCATGCTCCTCCCTCCTACATTGCATCCTGCTCAGTTTCTGACTTCGAACCAGTCACAGAAGAAGAAGTGACCAGGCTCCTTGCATCTTCTCGCCCTACTACTTGCCCCAGTGACCCTATTCCCTCACATCTCCTTCAGTCCCTTGCTCCAGCTGTCACCACTCACCTAACTAAAATATTCAACCTCTTTCTCTCATCTGGTATTTTTCCCTCCTCATTTAAACATGCCAGCATACATCCATTACTTAAAAAAAACATCCCTGGACCAGAACTGTGCTGCTAACTACAGACCTGTTTCCAATCTTCCCTTTATCTCTAAACTCTTGGAACGCTTGGTCCACTCCTGTCTAATCCGCTATCTCTCAGATAACGCTCTTCTTCTCTTCTTGACTCTTTACAATCTGGTTTCCTCTCTTTATATTCTACTGAAACTTCCCTCACTAAAGTCTCTAATGATCTACTAACAGCTAAAGCCAAAGGTCACTGCTCCCTGCTGATCTCCTGGATCTCTCTGCAGTATTCGACACTGTGGATCACCAGCTCCTCCTCACTATGCTCCGCTCTATCGGCCTCAAGGACACTGTTCTCTCCTGGTTCTCCTCCTACCTCTCTGACCGCTCCTTCTCTGTGTCTTTTGCCGGCTCCTCCTCCCCTCTCCTTCCCCTTACTGTCGGGGTCCCTCAAGGATCAGTCCTAGGCCCCCTTCTTTTCTCCTTATACACCGCTCCCATTGGACAAACAATCAGTAGATTCGGTTTTCAGTACCATCTCTATGCTGATGATACCCAATTATACACCTCTGCTCCGGACATCACCCCTGCATTACTACAAAAGACCAGTGATTGTCTTTCTGCTGTGTCTAACATTATGTCCTCCCTCTGCCTAAAACTGAATCTGTCAAAAACTGAACTCCTCGTCTTTCCTCCCTCCACTAACCTACCTGTGCCCGATATTGCCATCTCCGTGTGTGGCTCCACCATTACTCCCCAGCAACAAGCCCGCTGTCTTGGGGTAATTTTTGACTCAGATCTTTCCTCACATCAAATCACTCGCTCGTTCATGTCATCTACACCTCAAAAACATCTCAAGAATCAGGACTTTTCTTACCTTTGACTCGGTAAAAACTCTTACTGTAGCTCTTATTCATTCTCATCTGGACTATTGCAACTCTCTACTGATCGGGCTCCCTCTTACTAAACTCTCCCCTCTCCAATCCGTCCTGAACGCAGCAGCCAGGATCATATTCCTCGCCAACCGCTACACCGATGCCTCTTCCCTGTGCCAGTCATTGCACTGGTTACCCATCCAATACAGAGTTCAATATAAACTTATCACTCTCACCCACTAAGCTCTCCACGATTCAGCACCGCCTTACGTCTCCTCCCTCATCTCCGTCTACCACCCTACCCGTGCCCTCCGTTCTGCCAATGACTTAAAACTAAAATTTTCCATAATCCGAACCTCCCACTCCCATCTCCAAGATTTCTCATGTGCTGCGCCAATTCTTTGGAATGCACAACGCAGGACAATTCGATTAATTCCCAATACCCACAGTTTTAGGCATGCCCTAAAAACTTATTTCTTTAGACTGGCATATCACCTCAACACACTTATCTAACTGTCCCAGTTTGGCCCATATTACAATTTTCTTCAAAATCCTGTTCATCCCATCCATGCACATAATAGCCTCTGTCTGTGCTGTACACATACTGGCTGGCAACCAGTTCATGTAGTGCTATGCATTCACCCTATTTAGCATATTATGGCTGTATTATACAATATATGTACATTTTACCTTTTGTGTCCCCCCTATTTCCTCATAGACTGTAAGCTTGTGAGCAGCCGGACCCTCACTCCTATTAATATCTGAATTATGCTTATTCTGTAGTGTCTGTATTGTCTGTATAAGGCCCCCCCCCCCTAAAATTGTAAAGTGCATGTGGGGTCATACAGTGATCACATTATGGGATGTCAGGATACATACAGACACGTGGGGTCATACAGTGATCACATTATGGGATGTCAGGATACATACAGACATGTGGGGTCACACACTGATCACATTATGGGATGTCAGGATGCATACAGACATGTGGGGTCATACACTGATCACATGGGATGTCAGGATACATACAGACATGACGATCTGTCTCTTCAGGGACCGGTGTTCAATCATCAGATCTGAATTGGACTTCATCTGTACTCCTTGGTACAAACTCTGGAGCCTCGGAACTTTAACAGTTGCTGGATGCTTTTGAAGCAACAGCACTACTTCTGCATGTCACACTCTTCCCTCCTTTTTGAATGTCGTCCTCGACATTCGTCTTAATTGGTCAATCTGACCAATTCTGAGACAGTGGTGAAAGTTGAGTAACTTTATATACAAATTGTATAACATTTATAACAACCTATTGTAAGACCTTTTTCTTGTAGTACTCCAGTAAGAAATAAACAATTAACACAATCAGCATCTCTTCAGCTGGAGCTTTTCGTACATCTTCCACCAGCTCTCTCTCTCTCACTAGGCCTTAACAGTTCTTTGTTTCTACAAAGTCTTTTAAGGAAAATCAAAGTATGAAAACAAGTCTTTCCACCAGGCAACATCTTCCATACTGCCTCTCGGTGGTGAATACCACTCCACTGTGCTTACCTGGTCCATAGGCAGAGATACCTGTTTCCAGTCAACAGTCCTTGGCACTAGACTCGTTTCACCAAGTATCTCATACGTCAGCATCGTGGGCCTCCTCACTTCTCGAGTCGACATCCTCCTGATGAGTTGTTCCTCAGATACCACGGGTTCTTCGGTCACAGGAGTTTCTTCCACCACACTCATTTCCTGTGCTTCCTCAGATGCTCCTGGAACTGCCTCTGTAAGTTCCTGTACTTCTCTGGAATTGCCTGGTTCTGCATGGTCTGGTAATTCCGCTCCTCCGGAGTGTCGATCGGTCTCTTCAGGGACCGGTGTTCGATCATCAGATCTGAATTGGACTTCATCTGTACTCCTTGGTACAAACTCTGGAGCCTTGGGACTTAGTTCACTCTCCTGAGGATGGTACATCCCTCTCCTTGCCAGTCTGAGAAATACAATGGTGTGCTCTTCCTCAACGGAACTTTCAAGGTCACTATCCACCACAGGAGCTTCAATCTCTGGTGGTCTCTTAGTGGATCTCGGTCTACTTCTGGGAAGTGTTGTTGTGGTGGGAGATAATCACAGGGTAGTAATAAATTCCGATGGACTATTCTGGTTTTCTTGTCCCCTCTTTCCAATCGGATTTCATACATTGGACTGTCATCGACTTTCCTCTTTACGACCACATACACCTTGTCTTCCCAGTACGAACAAAGTTTTCCTGGACCACCTTTCTCACGTACGTTCTTGACTAGCACCCGGTTTCCCTGTGACAATTCTGTTCCATAACATTTTCGATCATAGTACTCCTTACTCTTGCTCTGTCCTTGCGTAACCACTTTGGATGGTATGTTGTATGCCTCTGCCATCCGATCCTTCCATTTCCGAACGTACTCCGGATACATTCTGTAAGTCTCTGACATTGGAGTATCGAACATGATGTCGATTGGCAGTCTTGGTGATCGTCAATACCAGCTTTATTGATGGTGGCATATGCTTTGGCAAATCGAGTAAAATGATCCATCACCACCAATATGTATTCATAACCACCCTTGCACGTCTCGAGATGTAGAAAGTCTATTGAGATCATCTCAAATGGATACGTAGTTTGCATGTTGCCCATAGGTGCCCGGGTTGATGTGTTGGGACATTTATGTTTCAGACACCCTCACTCCCTGGTCACGTACCTCTCAATATCTTCCATCTTGATGCTGATACAGGGCAGCTCCCAGTCCAACTTGAGAAGCGTCACAATGAAGAACAAATGGTAAACTGAAATCAGGATATCCCAAGATGGGTGGTTTTACCAGGTAGTCTACTAGTTCTTCCAATACCTCCTGGTGTTCTTCTGTCCAGAGAATGGGCTGTTGAGACAAAACGGCATTGTTTCTTTTAAGCCCGGTCCTACCCGAGTTCCTCTTTTACTCCGTGGGTGTTGTTGACTCTGTCGTGCCCCCCAAGAGGAGGTTTAGCGGGGTGGAAATCCTGGAGAAGTTCCGAATGTAAGTACGATAGTAGGAGAGGAATCCTAAGATTTGCATCAACTCCCCGACAGTAGAGGGCCACTTGTCTTTGAAAGCCAGTACCGGAGCGATTTCTGCTGGGTCCATGGTATGTCCTTCTCCGGACACAATTTTCCCTAGAAATCGGACTTGCCTTTTGAACAGTTCACACTTCTTTGGGGTCAACTTAACTCCAAGCTGTTGATACTGCTGTAATAAGGTCCTCATGTGTTCAACATGCTCCTGGAAGGTTTTGCTGTGAACCACATTGTCATCCAAGTACAGCTGGCAGATATCGTCCCTCAATCCTTCTAAACATGTCTCCATGCTCCTCTGGAATTCTGCTGGAGCTGAACTGAGCCAAAACGGTATGTGGATCCACTCATATAACCCCCATGGTGTGATGAATGCTGTCAAAGGTCTACTGGACTCTTCGACAAACCTTTGGTGGTATGCCTTACCCTGATCGAGGACAGAGAACTAGGTACTTCCTGATAGGCTATCCAGCATATCTTGAATCTTTGGTATCGGGTGTTGATCAAGTACTGACTTTCGGCTTAGTTCCCGGTAATCACAACAGAGTCTCAACGTACCGTCCTTCTTCCTAACACATACAATAGGAGAGGAATAATACGACTTCGACTTTTGGACTCAACCTCTGTTGATTAGGTCTTGTAAATACTCTTTTACTTCATGGTGTAATGGTTTCGGCACAGACATGTAACTTCTGGTTACTGGGGTCGTGTCTTTCAAATTGATTTTCAACTGCAACGATGGGATACAGCCTATATCAGAGTCATCTTTAGAGAATGCATGACTCTCTTCTCTCAGCATCTGTTTTGCTATCGCTAGATCTTCAGCACACAAGTGATCCAGGGATACTGGGGGATCCCAGGGCCCTGAGGTTTGTCGTGCAATTTCTTCCCCGGGGAAACTCCTGTTCCTTGGTGGGGAGACTGAATTCACGGTAGACCCCTGGGCGGGTCTCACACTGGCTGGATATACCATTTTAATGGTTTCGATATGACCTAACACAGTCTTTGGATCCAGTCTAATTTCATGTTTCGTAGTATTCATCACCGGTATTGTCACTCGTACAAACCCACCAGTAGGGATCGTAAGCACAGTCTCACCTTGAACTAGGCCTTCCGGAAGTTCTGAGGAGTCTTTTGGCATGAACAATCTTTTCTGGACTTTTCTTCCCGGTTCTACCTGGACTCCACACCTCACCCCCACCATTTGGTTTCCAAGCATGATGGTTGGGTGCCAGCCTACCTTGACTTCTTATAGGTCCATTGTATTCTGTGCTTTCTTTACTCTATGAATGACATTTTCCGCCACGGCGTTGGGTATGGCAAGTGATGTGGCAATTGCATCCACCACCAGCGTCCCTGACTTGTGTTTCGTTATGACCTCACTGATTACATTATAATCCAGGATAGGATCCTCTGCCACGTTCTGATCACTGGTCACGAGAAAAGGTACCAAAAGCTCAATGGTGTTGCTGTTCTTTGTGGCCCTCAGTTGGAAAGTCACTTCCACCCACCTATGAAAGGGATTTCGGTCTGGTTGACGGCTTTGCCGTGGAGTTCCACTGGTCCTAAGAGTTCTTTTAGCGACCAAAGGCAAGTGTGTGGCAGGTAGCGCCTTCTCCATTCTTCATTTAAAAGGGTCGCTTGGGCTCCTGCATCCCACAGTGCTTTTACCAGGAGTCCATCTAGCTGGCACTGTATAAAGCACCTTTCACCGATTAGGCTGATCTTTGCTGACTGAGGAATCCTCCTCCCAGGAGTACATCGTTTGACCTCCGCACTGGGCACTAAGTAAGTGATGCCCCTGTCTCTCTTGCAGCTGTTGTAGATGGGAACACACTTGGGGATAGTACTGATGCAGCCGTTTTACCTCATGCACCGTTCTGGGGTTTGGATTTGCTTCTGGGGCCTCCTCCGTGTCGCGGTTACCAGTCGCCCCGCACTGGCAACCTCCTGTCTTTTAACCCAAACGATCGTGACCATTGGCATTCCTTGGCATAATGTCCTTCCTCACCACATCTTAGACAGTGGACACACACCGTACTCTGATTTGATGAACAGCACGCTTCACAAGCCGGGTATCTTCTGTTTTGGAGCCCACTCCTGGGACTGAGGGATACAAGTTCTGGCCTGGAACGAATCAACTTTTTCACCTCAATCAACTCGGCTCACAGTTCTCCTATTACTTCCTCCCCGTCAGCGCTGGCGGTCCTCTTTTTTTGGGTGATTTAAGGTTCCCTCTCGGAGGTGGCACTGGAGGGTCTCCATAGTGATCTTCGAACTGGTCACAGGGGGTCTCCAACTTCAGCTGACTCATTTTGGTGATTTTAGGAGCAGAGCCTTTTTTAACTTTTTTTGACTCCAAACTAGACGCCTCATTCATTTTTTCAATTAGGACTTCGTCCAGAATGTCAGGATCTTCTAGGTTCTGGTTCTGCTGCAACTTGATGTCTTTGCTGATTAATCCCGTTCCCAATGATCTCAAGAACTTCTTCTGGACTAGTCCAGCATCAAACTTCTCCTCCGCTTCTACATCTCTGGATGCAAACAACAGTCTATCCTTCAGTGCAATTGCTCTGAACAAGAAACTTTGGGGTGATTCATTATTTTTCTGTGAGAGATTAATGAGTCGGTGGAACAATTCTGAAGTACTCTCTTCTTTATAGTGTCCTTTTAAAATCATTTTCAGCTGTTGCAAGGTCAATTGACTCTTCATTTCTAGCATACTACGGAGGCTCAGTCCTGGGCTGATCGCTTTCACCACCCCCTCGACGATCTCATCTGGCTGGTAGCCTTTCTGTAAGATAGCATCGATCTGGTGCAACAAGTTCATATAAGACAGTTTCTCTTTCTGTTCACACTCTCCGATCTGTCCCAGGATCTTGAATTCTTTCCTTATGGTGATTTGTGGTGTTAGAGAAGACTGTCTCCCTGATTTATCTAACCCGAGCAGGTTAAAAGTCCTTTCTGAGTCTATCACCCGTTGAGAGGTTTTGGTCGCTTCCTGCAAGGCTGTTGTTAGGGCTTTGAATTGTTCTTTCCATTCCTGTAGTTCAGTGTGTGGACGGAGATTCCAGCTTTTGGTAATTGGTGCCACCCCTCCATCCTCCAACTTCAACCTAGTTAGAAACTGTGTTAGTTCCTGGAGGAACGTCCCCATGACGTCTTCAGCTTCTTTCTCCCCCAGCTCATCAATTTTTGCACTAATGGCAGCTAACAGTTTGCCTGTGGTTGTGTGCTTTAGAAATCTGTTCTTCTGACATCTTTATATGTTCTGCTGCTGTTCTCAATTCTTCACAGGTTAACTGAAGAAGCAGCTCACTAATTCTGTCCATTTGTATTTCCACATCCATTAGTGAGTTTTCTTTAGGGCTGGTCCCCTTTAACTGGTGTAGCAGAGTTGAATTTAGGTGCTCTGCTGCTGTGTTTTTCCAGAAACTTTTCCTCTTCTCCCTCTACATGCTAATTCCCGCTCAGGATTCCCCGTACGGGCCACCAATGTTACACGCACGCCGCTAGGTTCAGATAGGGGCGAGACAGGTTACATGAATTCTTTGGAATCCTGGGGGAACCGTTACTCAGGGCGACCATAGGCTGCAGGTTCTCTCAGGCACACGATAGATTCAATTGCTGACCAGACACATCTGACAAGAGTCGTTTTCAACAGTTTAACAGTGGAAATTAATTTGAAGCACGGCCAGTGCAATTCAGGGATATTACAGCAACAATCTTTATTACAGTAAAGTCTGAGTTTTTGGAGCAACCGGCTCCAGTAACAATACAGTAGTGTCTTCACAAGGCACAGTATTACAGTCTCTTCAGTAGCATAATTCAGCATAGATTAGATCTCTTAGCAGCACATTTCTATGCATACACAACCACAGGCTTTTCCTTCACAAGGACACAATAGTGCACAGCATTCTTTATCCTGCATGGAGATAGATGGGAGAGGGTTTGATGAGGGAGATGATCCCTGTGACACAATTCCTTCCAGTCCTTATCTTCCTGCCCGATAATACTCTGCACTGTTAGTTCAGGGAGTTTATCTGACCTGTGTTTAGTTTCTCTCCTGATCTGAATCCTGTTCGGTTGCCTTCTGTCAGATACAGATAACACACCACCTTTCTCTTCGGCTTCAGCCAGACCACAATAACAAGTTCCCCACAAGCCCCCTGGGGCTCTGCTAAAACACTCCCTGTCTCCTGTGACTGTGTTAACCCCTCTAGTTGCTGGATGCTTCTGAAACACAACACTTCCTGTCTCCTGTGCTTGTGTTATTTGTAACAGTTACTGGATGCTTTTGAAGCAACAGCATTACTTCTGCATGTGACACATGCTGACATGTGGGGTCATACACTGATCACATTATGGGATGTCAGGATACATACAGACATGTGGGGTCATACACTGATCACATTATGGGATGTCAGGATACATACAGACATGTGGGGTCATACACTGATCACATTATGGGATGTCAGGATACATACAGACATGTGGGGTCATACACTGATCACATTATGGGATGTCAGGATACATACAGACATGTGGGGTCATACACTAATCACATTATGGGATGTGAGGATACATACAGACACGTGGGGTCACATACTGATCACATTATGGGATGTCAGGATACATACAGACACGGTGGGTCATACGCTACTGATCAAATTATGGGATGTCAGGACACATACAGACATGTGGGGTCATACACTTATCACATTATGGGATGTCAGGATACATACAGACACGTGGGGTCACATACTGATCTCATTATGGGATGTCAGGATACATGCAGACACGTGGTGTCACATACTGATCACATTATTGGATGTCCGGATACATACAGACACATGGGGTCACATACTGATCTCATTATGGGATGTCAGGATACATACAAACACGTGGGGTCACATACTGATCACATTATGGGATGTCAGGATACATACCGACATGTGGGGTCATACACTGATCACATTATGGGATGTCAGGATACTTACAGACATGTGGGGTCACACACTGATCACATTATGGGATGTCAGGACACATACAGACACGTGGGGTCACATGATGATCACATTATGGGATGTCAGGATACATAGACATGTGGGTCACACACTGATCACATTATGGGATGTCAGGATACATACCGACATGTGTGGTGTCAGGAAAACTTGGTCAGACCTTGCTGCCCTCTGGCGCCCCCTTATCCTGCTGGTCAAACACGGTATTGACCGAGGATAAGCAACAGGGCGCAGCTGCTCTCATTTATGTTGACTATTGTGGCACGTGATGTGACAGGACGTATATATACCACCAGTTCCTTCCAGGAACGTATATATACCTCAATCCAGCCACCCACAACCACAATATCACATAAATACTGGTATACTGCCACCACCGATCGCTTAACAGGTGGATCGGGTACCCGTTAGGTAAGGTGAATTAGCGGGTGAGGAACGTGTTTGCTCGACATAGGACAAGAAGAACAAAGCTGGTAAATAATAATAATTTACTCCCGAAAGTGGGCAGTGTTTACAAAAGATATACAAGATATTATAGAAGAGACAATTTACATATATGCATAAAACAGTTATTAAAATAAAAGGGATAAGTGATAGCAAAACCTGCGCCACGAGGTGATGGTCTCAGATTCTGTGGGGGGGACGGCTCCCCGGAAATTAGGTGTGATTCCTCCACGCAGCGAGGAGTGCTTGCGTCTGACGTCCCTGGGTCGGAATAAGCCAACATGGACGTTCTGGTTTTTAGTAAGGAGGCAAAACACTAGGACACACCCATGTTGTTTACCTCACACGGGGGCTCGGTTTTGTGAACCCACCCAGCTGCACAAGACATAAAAATCCTTCATCTTCCATATCTTGGTATGGGGGGGGGGCCTCACATCCAAGATGGATACATCATGTTTGCCGCCACCAATATTCACGAAGATTGATATCAAATATGATATTTCTATGACGTTCAGAAGCTCAGAACCCATTTCCTAGGTTTCTGGTGGTTTCCCAGTTATGAAAGATACACCATCATAACTGGAAAAAGGTGAACATCCCAAAATGTGGTCCATGTGTTTGTGACAGTCATGTGCATTATTAAACTGGACACTAAAAGTTTGTACAGTTACATAATAGGCTTTGGAGGGGAAATCCAGTGTAGACCAGTATGCTTGCTCTGGGCTGAGGTTTATGGCGGTTATAAAAATTCCTTGTTTTGGGGAAGCAAGAGTAGAGTTCTATGGAGGTCCCTTCCAAGTGAACAGGGGGCGGAGATTTAAGACATCTTTGGCTGTCCTTTCAACATTTTTAAAACTAGGACAAAAATACATTTTGCCTGACATGGGGTCATACACTGATCACATTATGGGATGTAAGAATACATACAGACATGTGGGGTCACACACTGATCACATTATGGGATGTCAGGATACATACAGACACATGGGGTCATACACTGATCATATTATGGGATGTCAGTCAGGATACATGCAGACATATGGGGTCATACAGTGATCATGTTATGGGATGTCAGTCAGAATACATACAGACATGTGGGGTCACACACTGATCACATTATGGGATGTCAGGATATATACCGACATGTGGGGTCATACACTGATCACATTATGGGATGTCAGGATACATACAGATATGTGGGGTCACACACTGATCACATTATGAGATGTCAGGATACATACAGACATGTGGGGTCATACACTGATCACATTATGGGATGTCAGGATACATACAGACATGTGGGGTCATACACTGATCACATTATGGGATGTCAGGACACATATAGACATGTGGGGTCATACACTGATCACATTATGGGATGTCAGGATACATATAGACACGTGGGGTCATACACTAATCACATTATGGGATGTCAGGATACATACAGACATGTGGGGTCATACACTGATCACATTATGGGATGTCAGGACACATACAGACATGTGGGGTCACACACTGATCACATTATGGGATGTCAGGATACATACAGACACGTGGGGTCATACACTAATCACATTATGGGATGTCAGGATACATACTGACATGTGGGGTCATACACTGATCACATTATGGGATATCAGGATACATACAGACACATGGGGTCATACACTGATCACATTATGGGATGTCAGGATACATACAGACACATGGGGTCACACACTGATCACATTATGGGATGTCAGGATACATACAGACATGTGGGGTCACACACTGATCACATTATGGGATGTCAGTCAGGATACATACAGACATGTGGGGTCACACACTGATCACATTATGGGATATCAGGATACATACAGACATGTGGGGTCACACACTGATCACATTATGGGATGTCAGGATACATACAGACATGTGGGGTCACACACTGATCACATTATGGGATGTCAGGATACATACAGACATGTGGGGCCACATTATGGGATGTCAGGATACATACAGACACGTGGGGTCACACACTGATCACATTATGGGATGTCAGGATACATACAGACATGTGGGGTCACACACTGATCACATTATGGGATGTCAGGATACATACAGACACGTGGGGTCACACTGATGACATTATGGGATGTCAGGATACATACAGACATGTGGGGCCACACTGATCACATTATGGGATGTCAGGATACATACAGACACGTGGGGTCACACACTGATCACATTATGGGATGTCAGGATACATACAGATATGTGGGGTCACACACTGATCACATTATGGGATGTCAGGATACATGCAGACACGTGGGGTCACACACTGATCACATTATGGGATGTCAGGATACATACAGACATGTGGGGCCACACTGATCACATTATGGGATGTCAGGATACATACAGACATGTGAGGCCACACTGATCACATTATGGGATGTCAGGATACATACAGAAATGTGAGGCCACATTATGGGATGTCAGGATACATACAGACATGTGGGGCCACACTGATCACATTATGGGATGTCAGGATACATACAGACATGTGGGGCCACACTGATCACATTATGGGATGTCAGGATACATACAGACATGTGAGGCCACATTATGGGATGTCAGGATACATACAGACACGTGGGGTCATATACTAAGCACATTATGGGATGTCAGGATACATAGACACGTGGGGCCACGTTATGGGATGTCAGGATGACATCACGACCTGCTCTTAATCCTCTGTTTCCTCAGTGACATGTAAATGTTCCCTTCTCCGATGGCGGCAGTGAATGTCACTGGTTCTGGGCTCGTCACGTCGCGGGCAGGAGGCGCCGGCGCTGCTACAACCAGATAAATGTACAGTAATGAGGAGGAGATAAGCGGCTCCTATTATTGCATTAATTGCCCATTGTCAAATGTCCTTATGTTTCTCTTAATGAGCCGCCTTCACATTAGTTGCTAATCTTATCACACTCTTTTTGCTTATTTCATTTGTTCTTTTTTACAAGCCGGAGAGGTTCTTCGATGGCTGCTGAAAGTTTCAGTCCCCAAGACGTCTTCTCTTATGAACGCTGCTAACCACTCATCTCCCGATATATAGAAGTTATGTCAGTCTTCACTGCAGATATCGAATTCTATTCGTGTATCATGGGGCTCAAGATCAACTTCATAACTGTTATGATCTTATGGTAGGTTCTCAATGTTAGATCGGTGAGGGGCTGATTCCTTTCATCCCTCTGATCAGCTCTTTTCAGGGCTGCAGCCCTCCAGCGAGCACCAGGCACCGCTCAGTACTCAGGTAGTAGCGCAGCTCACGAGAGCAGGAATGCCGAGAGTCAGACACCCACTGAGCCAATAAGAGGGGACCATCCAGATTAAAGTTGTGGATAACCCCTTTAAATGCAGGAAGTTGTTGGATCACTGGAAGCTTCTGTGTGAGACGACTCTACCTCTGCTACATCGAGTATGAACATCCTCAGAGCCGGCTAACGAGGCGAAGGAATGAAACCTGATAAATGACACCACACGTGTCCTCCGAACCTCCAGAGACCGCTCCATAACACAGCCATCAACATTCTCTGCCATCATTATCAAAACCAGAATGTGTACATACATTACATTACTGATCCTGACTTACCTCCTGCATTATACTCCAGAGCTGCACTCACTATTCTGCTAGTGCAGTCACTGTGTGCATACATTACATTACTGATCCTGACTTACCTCCTGCATTATACTCCAGAGCTGCACTCACTATTCTGCTGGTGCAGTCACTGTGTACATACATTACATTAATGATCCTGAGTTACCTCCTGTATTATACTCCAGAGCTGCACTCACTATTCTGCTGGTGCAGTCACTGTGTACATACATTACATTACTGATCCTGAGTTGCATCCTGTATTATACCCCAGAGCTGCACTCACTATTCTGCTGGTGCAGTCACTGTGTACATACATTACATTACTGATCCTGAGTTACATCCTGTATTATACTCCAGAGCTGCACTCACTATTCTGCTGGTGTAGTCACTGTGTACATATATTACATTACTGATCCTGAGTTACCTCCTGTATTATACTCCAGAGCTGCGCTCACTATTCTGCTGGTGCAGTCACTGTGCACATACATTACATTACTGATCCTGAGTTACATCCTGTATTATACTCCAGAGCTGCACTCACTATTCTGCTGGTGCAGTCACTGTGTACATACAATACATTACTGATCCTGAGTTATATCCTGTATTATACTCCAGAGCTGCACTCACTATTCTGCTGGTGCAATCACTGTGTACATACATACATTACTGATCCTGAGTTACATCTGTATTATACTCCAGAGCTGCACTCACTTTTCTACTGGTGCAGTCACTGTGTACATACATTACATTACTGATCCTGAGTTACATCCTGTATTATACCCCAGAGCTGCACTCACTATTCTGCTGGTGCAGTCACTGTGTACATACATTACATTACTGATCCTGAGTTACCTCCTGTATTATACTCCAGAGCTGCACTCACTATTCTGCTGGTGCAGTCACTGTGTACATACATTACATTACTGATCCTGAGTTACATCATGTATTATACTCCAGAGCTGTGCTCACTATTCTGCTGGTGCAGTCACTGTGTACATACATTACTGATCCTGAGTTACATCCTGTATTATACCCCAGAGCTGCACTCAATATTCTGCTGGTGTAGTCACTGTGTACATATATTACATTACTGATCCTGAGTTACCTCCTGTATTATACTCCAGAGCTGCACTCACTATTCTACTGGTGCAGTCACTGTGTACATACATTACATTACTGATCCTGAGTTACCTCCTGTATTATACCCCAGAGCTGCACTCAATATTCTGCTGGTGTAGTCACTGTGTACATACATTACATTACTGATCCTGAGTTACCTCCTGTATTATACTCCAGAGCTGCACTCACTATTCTGCTGGTGCAGTCACTGTGTACATACATTACATTACTGATCCTGAGTTACATCATGTATTATACTCCAGAGCTGTGCTCACTATTCTGCTGGTGCAGTCACTGTGTACATACATTACATTACTGATCCTGAGTTACATCATGTATTATACTCCAGAGCTGTGCTCACTATTCTGCTGGTGCAGTCACTGTGTACATACATTACTGATCCTGAGTTACATCCTGTATTATACCCCAGAGCTGCACTCAATATTCTGCTGGTGTAGTCACTGTGTACATATATTACATTACTGATCCTGAGTTACATCCTGTATTATACTCCAGAGCTGCACTCACTATTCTGCTGGTGCAGTCACTGTGTACATACATTACATTACAGATCCTGAGTTACATCCTGTATTATACTCCAGAGCTGCACTCACTATCCTGCTGGTGCAGTCACAGTGCACATACATTACATTACTGATCCTGAGTTACCTCCTGTACTATACTCCAGAGCTGCACTCACTATTCTGCTGGTGCAGTCACTGTGTACATATATTACATTACTGATCCTGAGTTACCTCCTGTATTACACTCCAGAGCTGCACTCACTATTCTGCTGGTGCAGTCACAGTGCACATACATTACATTACTGATCCTGAGTTACCTCCTGTACTATACTCCAGAGCTGCACTCACTATTCTGCTGGTGCAGTCACTGTGTACATACATTACTGATCCTGAGTTACATCCTGTATTATCCTCCAGAGCTGCACTCACTATTCTGCTGGTGCAGTCACTGTCTACGTTCATTACATTACTGATCCTGAGTTACCTCCTGTATTATACTCCAGAGCTGCACTCACTATTTTGCTGGTGCAGTCACTGTGTACGTACATTACATTACTGATCCTGAGTAACCTCCTGCATTTTACTCCAGAGCTGCACTCACTATTCTGCTGGTGCAGTCACTGTGTACGTACATTACATTACTGATCCTGAGTTACCTCCTGTATTATACTCCAGAGCTGCACTCACTATTCTGCTGGTGGAGTCACTGTGTACATACATTACATTACTGATCCTGAGTTACATCCTGTATTATCCTCCAGAGCTGCACTCACTATTCTGCTGAGCAGTCACTGTGTACATACATTACATTACTGATCCTGAGTTACCTCCTGTATTATACTCCAGAGCTGCACTCACTATTCTGCTGGTGCAGTCACTGTGTACATACATTACATTACTGATCCTGAGTTACATCCTGTATTATACTCCAGAGCTGTACTCACTATTCTGCTGGTGCAGTCACTGTGTACGTACATTACACTACTGATCCTGAGTTACATCCTGTATTATACTCCAGAGCTGCACTCACTATTCTGCTGGTGCAGTCACTGTGTACATACATTACACTACTGATCCTGAGTTACATCCTGTATTATACTCCAGAGCTGCACTCACTATTCTGCTGGTGCAGTCACTGTGTACATACATTACATTACTGATCCTGAGTTACATCCTGTATTATACTCCAGAGCTGCACTCACTATTCTGCTGGTGCAGTCACTGTGTACATACATTACATTACTGATCCTGAGTTACATCCTGTATTATACTCCAGAGCTGCACTCAATATTCTGCTGGTGTAGTCACTGTGTACATACATTACATTACTGATCCTGAGTTACCTCCTGTATTATACTCCAGAGCTGCACTCACTATTCTGCTGGTGCAGTCACTGTGTACATACATTACATTACTGATCCTGAGTTACATCATGTATTATACTCCAGAGCTGTGCTCACTATTCTGCTGGTGCAGTCACTGTGTACATACATTACATTACTGATCCTGAGTTACATCATGTATTATACTCCAGAGCTGTGCTCACTATTCTGCTGGTGCAGTCACTGTGTACATACATTACTGATCCTGAGTTACATCCTGTATTATACCCCAGAGCTGCACTCACTATTCTGCTGGTGCAGTCACTGTGTACATACATTACATTACTGATCCTGAGTTACATCCTGTATTATACTCCAGAGCTGCACTCACTATTCTGCTGGTGCAGTCACTGTGTACATACATTACATTACTGATCCTGAGTTACATCCTGTATTATACTCCAGAGCTGCACTCACTATTCTGCTGGTGCAGTCACTGTGTACATACATTACATTACTGATCCTGAGTTACATCCTGTATTATACCCCAGAGCTGCACTCACTATTCTGCTGGTGCAGTCACTGTGTACATACATTACATTACTGATCCCGAGTTACATCCTGTATTATACTCCAGAGCTGCACTCACTATTCTGCTGGTGTAGTCACTGTGTACATACATTACATTACTGATCCTGAGTTACCTCCTGTATTATACTCCAGAGCTGCACTCACTATTCTGCTGGTGGAGTCACTGTGCACATACATTACATTACTGATCCTGAGTTACATCCTGTATTATACTCCAGAGCTGCACTCACTATTCTGCTGGTGCAGTCACTGTGTACATACATTACATTACTGATCCTGAGTTACATCCTGTATTATACCCCAGAGCTGCACTCACTATTCTGCTGGTGCAGTCACTGTGTACATACATTACATTACTGATCCTGAGTTACCTCCTGTATTATACTCCAGAGCTGCACTCACTATTCTGCTGGTGGAGTCACTGTGCACATACATTACATTACTGATCCTGAGTTACATCCTGTATTATACTCCAGAGCTGCACTCACTATTCTGCTGGTGCAGTCACTGTGTACATACATTACATTACTGATCCTGAGTTACATCCTGTATTATACACCAGAGCTGCACTCACTATTCTGCTGGTGCAGTCACTGTGTACATATATTAAATTAGTGATCCTGAGTTACCTCCTGTATTATACTCCAGAGCTGCGCTCACAATTCTGCTGGTGTAGTCACTGTGTACATATATTACATTACTGATCCTGAGTTAGATCCTGTATTATACCCCAGAGCTGCACTCACTATTCTGCTGGTGCAGTCACTGTGTACATGCATTACATTACTGATCCTGAGTTACATCCTGTATTATACTCCAGAGCTGCACTCACTATTCTGCTGGTGCAGTCACTGTGTACATATATTATATTACGGATCCTGAGTTACCTCCTGCATTATACTCTAGAGCTGCACTCACTATTCTGCTGGTGCAGTCACTGTGTACATACATTACTGATCCTGAGTTACATCCTGTATTATACGCCAGAGCTGCACTCACTATTCTGCTGGTGCAGTCACTGTGTACATACATTACATTACTGATCCTGAGTTACATCCTGTATTATACTCCAGAGCTGCACTCACTATTCTGCTGGTGCAGTCACTGTGTACATACATTACATTACTGATCCTGAGTTACATCCTGTATTATACTCCAGAGCTGCACTCACTATTCTGCTGGTGCAGTCACTGTGTACATACATTACATTACTGATCCTGAGTTACATCCTGTATTATACTCCAGAGCTGCACTCACTATTCTGCTGGTGCAGTCACTGTGTACATACATTACATTACTGATCCTGAGTTACATCCTGTATTATACTCCAGAGCTGCACTCACTCTTCTGCTGGTGCAGTCACAGTGCACATACATTACATTACTGATCCTGAGTTACCTCCTGTACTATACTCCAGAGCTGCACTCACTATTCTGCTGGTGTAGTCACTGTGTACATACATTACTGATCCTGAGTTACATCCTGTATTATACTCCAGAGCTGCACTCACTATTCTGCTGGTGCAGTCACTGTGTACGTACATTACATTACTGATCCTGAGTTACCTCCTGCATTATACTCCAGAGCTGCACTCACTATTCTGCTGGTGCAGTCACTGTGTACGTACATTACATTACTGATCCTGAGTTACCTCCTGTATTATACTCCAGAGCTGCACTCACTATTCTGCTGGTGGAGTCACTGTGTACATACATTACATTACTGATCCTGAGTTACATCCTGTATTATCCTCCAGAGCTGCACTCACTATTCTGCTGAGCAGTCACTGTGTACATACATTACATTACTGATCCTGAGTTACCTCCTGTATTATACTCCAGAGCTGCACTCACTATTCTGCTGGTGCAGTCACTGTGTACATACATTACATTACTGATCCTGAGTTACATCCTGTATTATCCTCCAGAGCTGCACTCACTATTCTGCTGAGCAGTCACTGTGTACATACATTACATTACTGATCCTGAGTTACCTCCTGTATTATACTCCAGAGCTGCACTCACTATTCTGCTGGTGCAGTCACTGTGTACATACATTACATTACTGATCCTGAGTTACATCCTGTATTATACTCCAGAGCTGCACTCACTATTCTGCTGGTGCAGTCACTGTGTACATACATTACATTACTGATCCTGAGTTACCTCCTGTATTATACTCCAGAGCTGCACTCACTATTCTGCTGGTGCAGTCACTGTGTACATACATTACATTAGTGATCCTGAGTTACATCCTGTATTATACTCCAGCGCTGCACTCACTATTCTGCTGGTGCAGTCACTGTGTACATACATTACATTACTGATCCTGAGTTATATCCTGTATTATACCCCAGAGCTGCACTCACTATTCTGCTGGTGCAGTCACTGTGTACATACATTACATTACTGATCCTGAGTTATATCCTGTATTATACCCCAGAGCTGCACTCACTATTCTGCTGGTGCAGTCACTGTGTACATACATTACATTACTGATCCTGAGTTACCTCCTGTATTATACTCCAGAGCTGCGCTCACTATTCTGCTGGTGCAGTCACTGTGTACATAAATTACATTACTGATCCTGAGTTATATCCTGTATTATACTCCGGAGCCGCACTCACTATTCTGCTGGTGCAGTCACTGTGTACATACATTACATTACTGATCCTGAGTTACATCCTGTATTATACTCCAGCGCTGCACTCACTATTCTGCTGGTGCAGTCACTGTGTACATACATTACATTACTGATCCTGAGTTACATCCTGTATTATACTCCAGAGCTGTACTCACTATTCTGCTGGTGCAGTCACTGTGTACGTACATTAAACTACTGATCCTGAGTTACATCCTGTATTATACTCCAGAGCTGCACTCACTATTCTGCTGGTGCAGTCACTGTGTACATACATTACATTACTGATCCTGAGTTACCTCCTGTATTATACTCCAGAGCTGCACTCACTATTCTGCTGGAGCAGTCACTGTGTACATACATTACATTACTGATCCTGAGTTACCTCCTGTATTATACTCCAGAGCTGCGCTCACTATTCTGCTGGTGCAGTCACTGTGTACATACATTACATTACTGATCCTGAGTTACATACTGTATTATACTCCAGAGCTGCACTCACTATTCTGCTGGTGCAGTCACTGTGTACATACATTACATTACTGATCCTGAGTTACATCCTGTATTATACCCCAGAGCTGCACTCACTATTCTGCTGGTGCAGTCACTGTGTACATACATTACATTACTGATCCCGAGTTACATCCTGTATTATACTCCAGAGCTGCACTCACTATTCTGCTGGTGTAGTCACTGTGTACATACATTACATTACTGATCCTGAGTTACCTCCTGTATTATACTCCAGAGCTGCACTCACTATTCTGCTGGTGGAGTCACTGTGCACATACATTACATTACTGATCCTGAGTTACATCCTGTATTATACTCCAGAGCTGCACTCACTATTCTGCTGGTGCAGTCACTGTGTACATACATTACATTACTGATCCTGAGTTACATCCTGTATTATACCCCAGAGCTGCACTCACTATTCTGATGGTGTAGTCACTGTGTACATATATTAAATTAGTGATCCTGAGTTACCTCCTGTATTATACTCCAGAGCTGCGCTCACTATTCTGCTGGTGTAGTCACTGTGTACATATATTACATTACTGATCCTGAGTTAGATCCTGTATTATACCCCAGAGCTGCACTCACTATTCTGCTGGTGCAGTCACTGTGTACATACATTACATTACTGATCCTGAGTTACCTCCTGTATTATACTCCAGAGCTGCACTCACTATTCTGCTGGTGCAGTCACTGTGTACATACATTACATTACTGATCCTGAGTTACATCCTGTATTATACCCCAGAGCTGCACTCACTATTCTGCTGGTGCAGTCACTGTGTACATACATTACATTACTGATCCTGAGTTACATCCTGTATTATACCCCAGAGCTGCACTCACTATTCTGCTGGTGCAGTCACTGTGTACATACATTACATTACTGATCCTGAGTTACATTCTGTATTATACTCCAGAGCTGCACTCACTATTCTGCTGGTGCAGTCACTGTGTACATATATTATATTACGGATCCTGAGTTACCTCCTGCATTATACTCTAGAGCTGCACTCACTATTCTGCTGGTGCAGTCACTGTGTACCTACATTACTGATCCTGAGTTACATCCTGTATTATACGCCAGAGCTGCACTCACTATTCTGCTGGTGCAGTCACTGTGTACATACATTACATTACTGATCCTGAGTTACATCCTGTATTATACTCCAGAGCTGCACTCACTATTCTGCTGGTGCAGTCACTGTGTACATACATTACATTACTGATCCTGAGTTACATCCTGTATTATACTCCAGAGCTGCACTCAATATTCTGCTGGTGCAGTCACTGTGTACATACATTACATTACTGATCCTGAGTTACATCCTGTATTATACTCCAGAGCTGCACTCACTCTTCTGCTGGTGCAGTCACAGTGCACATACATTACATTACTGATCCTGAGTTACCTCCTGTACTATACTCCAGAGCTGCACTCACTATTCTGCTGGTGTAGTCACTGTGTACATACATTACTGATCCTGAGTTACATCCTGTATTATCCTCCAGAGCTGCACTCACTATTCTGCTGGTGCAGTCATGGTGTACGTTCATTACATTACTGATCCTGAGTTACCTCCTGTATTATACTCCAGAGCTGCACTCACTATTCTGCTGGTGCAGTCACTGTGTACGTACATTACATTACTGATCCTGAGTTACCTCCTGCATTATACTCCAGAGCTGCACTCACTATTCTGCTGGTGGAGTCACTGTGTACATACATTACATTACTGATCCTGAGTTACATCCTGTATTATCCTCCAGAGCTGCACTCACTATTCTGCTGAGCAGTCACTGTGTACATACATTACATTACTGATCCTGAGTTACCTCCTGTATTATACTCCAGAGCTGCACTCACTATTCTGCTGGTGCAGTCACTGTGTACATACATTACATTACTGATCCTGAGTTACATCCTGTATTATACTCCAGCGCTGCACTCACTATTCTGCTGGTGCAGTCACTGTGTACATACATTACATTACTGATCCTGAGTTACCTCCTGTATTATACTCCAGCGCTGCACTCACTATTCTGCTGGTGCAGTCACTGTGTACATACATTACATTACTGATCCTGAGTTACATCCTGTATTATACTCCAGAGCTGTACTCACTATTCTGCTGGTGCAGTCACTGTGTACGTACATTAAACTACTGATCCTGAGTTACATCCTGTATTATACTCCAGAGCTGCACTCACTATTCTGCTGGTGCAGTCACTGTGTACATACATTACATTACTGATCCTGAGTTACCTCCTGTATTATACTCCAGAGCTGCGCTCACTATTCTGCTGGTGCAGTCACTGTGTACATACATTACATTACTGATCCTGAGTTACATCCTGTATTATACTCCAGAGCTGCACTCACTATTCTGCTGGTGCAGTCACTGTGTACATACATTACATTACTGATCCCGAGTTACATCCTGTATTATACTCCAGAGCTGCACTCACTATTCTGCTGGTGCAGTCACTGTGTACATACATTACATTACTGATCCCGAGTTACATCCTGTATTATACTCCAGAGCTGCACTCACTATTCTGCTGGTGCAGTCACTGTGTACATACATTACATTACTGATCCTGAGTTACATCTTGTATTATACCCCAGAGCTGCACTGACTATTCTGCTGGTGCAGTCACTGTGTACATACATTACATTACTGATCCTGAGTTACCTCCTGTATTATACTCCAGAGCTGCGCTCACTATTCTGCTGGTGCAGTCACTGTGTACATACATTACTGATCCTGAGTTACCTAATGTATTATACTCCAGAGCTGCACTCACTATTCTGCTGGTGCTGTCACTGTGTACATACATTATATTACTGATCCTGAGTTACATCCTGTATTATCCTCCAGAGCTGCACTCACTATTCTGCTGGTGCAGTCACTGTGTACATACATTACATTACTGATCCTGAGTTACCTCCTGTATTATACTCCAGAGCTGCACTCACTATTCTGCTGGTGCAGTCACTGTGTACATACATTACATTACTGATTCTGAGTTACCTCCTGTATTATCCTCCAGAGCTGCACTCACTATTCTGCTGAGCAGTCTCTGTGTACATACATTACATTACTGATCCTGAGTTACCTCCTGTATTATACTCCAGCGCTGCACTCACTATTCTGCTGGTGCAGTCACTGTGTACATACATTACATTACTGATCCTGAGTTACATCCTGTATTATACTCCAGAGCTGTACTCACTATTCTGCTGGTGCAGTCACTGTGTACTTACATTACACTACTGATCCTGAGTTACATCCTGTATTATACTCCAGAGCTGCACTCACTATTCTGCTGGTGCAGTCACTGTGTACATACATTACATTACTAATCCTGAGTTACCTCCTGTATTATACTCCAGAGCTGCGCTCACTATTCTGCTGGTGCAGTCACTGTGTACATACATTACATTACTGATCCTGAGTTACATCCTGTATTATACTCCAGAGCTGCACTCACTATTCTGCTGGTGCAGTCACTGTGTACATACATTACATTACTGATCCCGAGTTACATCCTGTATTATACTCCAGAGCTGCACTCACTATTCTGCTGGTGCAGTCACTGTGTACATACATTACATTACTGATCCTGAGTTACATCCTGTACTAAACTGCAGAGCTGCACTCACTATTCTGCTGGTGCAGTCACTGTGTACATACATTACACTACTGATCCTGAGTTACCGCCTGTATTATACTCCAGAGCTGCACTCACTATTCTGCTGGTGCAGTCACTGTGTACATACATTACATTACTGATCCTGAGTTACCTCCTGTATTATACTCCAGAGCTGCACTCACTATTCTGCTGGTGCAGTCACTGTGTACATACATTACTGATCCTGAGTTACCTCCTGTATTATACTCCAGAGCTGCACTCACTATTCTGCTGGTGCTGTCACTGTGTACATACATTATATTACTGATCCTGAGTTACATCCTGTATTATCCTCCAGAGCTGCACTCACTATTCTGCTGGTGCAGTCACTGTGTACATACATTACATTACTGATCCTGAGTTACCTCCTGTATTATACTCCAGAGCTGCACTCACTATTCTGCTGGTGCAGTCACTGTGTACATACATTACATTACTGATTCTGAGTTACCTCCTGTATTATACTCCAGAGCTGCACTCACTATTCTGCTGGTGCAGTCACTGTGTACATACATTACATTACTGATCCTGAATTACCTCCTGTATTATACTCCAGAGCTGCGCTCACTATTCTGCTGGTGCAGTCACTGTGTACATACATTACGTTACTGATCCTGAGTTACCTCCTGGATTATACTCCAGAGCTGTACTCACTATTCTGCTGGTGCAGTGACTGTGTACATACATTACATTACTGATCCGGAGTTACCTCCTGTATTATACTCCAGAGCTGCACTCACTATTCTGCTGGTGCAGTCACTGTGTACATACATTACATTACTGACCCTGAGTTACATCCTGTATTATACTCCAGAGCTGCACTCACTATTCTGCTGGTGCAGTCACTGTGTACATACATTACATTACTGATCCTAAGTTACATCCTGTATTATACTCCAGTGCTGCACTCACTATTCTGCTGGTGCAGTCACTGTGTACATACATTACTGATCCTGAGTTAACTCCTGTATTATACTCCAGAGCTGTACTCACTATTCTGCTGGTGCAGTCACTGTGTACATACATTACATTACTGATCCGGAGTTACCTCCTGTATTATACTCCAGAGCTGCACTCACTATTCTGCTGGTGCAGTCACTGTGTACATACATTACATTACTGACCCTGAGTTACATCCTGTATTATACTCCAGAGCTGCACTCACTATTCTGCTGGTGCAGTCACTGTGTACATACATTACATTACTGATCCTGAGTTACCTCCTGTATTATACTCCAGAGCTGCACTCACTATTCTGCTGGTGCAGTCACTGTGTACATAAATTACATTACTGATCCTGAGTTACATCCTGTATTATACTCCAGAGCTGCACTCACTATTCTGCTGGTGCAGTCACTGTGTACATACATTACATTACTGATCCTGAGTTACCTCCTGTATTATACTCCAGAGCTGCACTCACTATTCTGCTGGTGCTGTCACTGTGTACATACATTACATTACTGATCCTGAGTTACATCCTGTATTATCCTCCAGAGCTGCACTCACTATTCTGCTGGTGCAGTCACTGTGTACATACATTATATTACTGATCCTGAGTTACATCCTGTATTATCCTTCAGAGCTGCACTCACTATTCTGCTGGTGCAGTCACTGTGTACATACATTACATTACTGATCCTGAGTTACCTCCTGTATTATACTCCAGAGCTGCACTCACTATTCTGCTGGTGCAGTCACTGTGTACATACATTACATTACTGATTCTGAGTTACCTCCTGTATTATACTCCAGAGCTGCACTCACTATTCTGCTGGTGCAGTCACTGTGTACATACATTACATTACTGATCCTGAATTACCTCCTGTATTATACTCCAGAGCTGCGCTCACTATTCTGCTGGTGCAGTCACTGTGTACATACATTACGTTACTGATCCTGAGTTACCTCCTGGATTATACTCCAGAGCTGTACTCACTATTCTGCTGGTGCAGTGACTGTGTACATACATTACATTACTGATCCGGAGTTACCTCCTGTATTATACTCCAGAGCTGCACTCACTATTCTGCTGGTGCAGTCACTGTGTACATACATTACATTACTGACCCTGAGTTACATCCTGTATTATACTCCAGAGCTGCACTCACTATTCTGCTGGTGCAGTCACTGTGTACATACATTACATTACTGATCCTAAGTTACATCCTGTATTATACTCCAGTGCTGCACTCACTATTCTGCTGGTGCAGTCACTGTGTACATACATTACATTACTGATCCTAAGTTACATCCTGTATTATACTCCAGAGCTGCACTCACTATTCTGCTGGTGCAGTCACTGTGTACATACATTACTGATCCTGAGTTACCTCCTGTATTATACTCCAGAGCTGTACTCACTATTCTGCTGGTGCAGTCACTGTGTACATACATTACATTACTGATCTGGAGTTACCTCCTGTATTATACTCCAGAGCTGCACTCACTATTCTGCTGGTGCAGTCACTGTGTACATACATTACATTACTGACCCTGAGTTACATCCTGTATTATACTCCAGAGCTGCACTCACTATTCTGCTGGTGCAGTCACTGTGTACATTCATTACTGATCCTGAGTTACATCCTGTATTATACTCCAGAGCTGCTCTCACTATTCTGCTGGTGCAGTCACTGTGTACATACATTACATTACTGATCCTTAGTTACATCCTGTATTATACTCCAGAGCTGCACTCACTATTCTGCTGGTGCAGTCACTGTGTACATACATTACGTTACTGATCCTGAGTTACCTCCTGTATTATACTCCAGAGCTGCACTCACTATTCTGCTGGTGCTGTCACTGTGTACATACATTACATTACTGATCCTGAGTTACATCCTGTATTATCCTCCAAAGCTGCACTCACTATTCTGCTGGTGCAGTCACTGTGTACATACATTACATTACTGATCCGGAGTTACATCCTGTATTATACTCCAGAGCTGCACTCACTATTCTGTTGGTGCAGTCACTGTGTACATACATTACATTACTGATCCTGAGTTACATCCTGTATTATACTCCAGAGCTGCACTCACTATTCTGCTGGTGCAGTCACTGTGTACATACATTACATTACTGATCCTGAGTTACCTCCTTTATTATACTCCAGAGCTGCGCTCACTATTCTGCTGGTGCAGTCACTGTGTACATACATTACATTACTGATCCTGAGTTACCTCCTGTATTATACTCCAGAGCTCCACTCGCTATTCTGCTGGTGCAGTCACTGTGTACATACATTACATTACTGATCCTGAGTTACATCCTGTATTATACTCCAGAGCTGCACTCACTATTCTGCTGGTGCAGTCACCGTGTACATACATTACATTACTGATCCCGAGTTACTTCCTGTATTATACTCCAGAGCTGCACTCACTATTCTGCTGGTGCAGTCACTGTGTACATACATTACATTACTGATCCTGAGTTACATCCTGTATTATACTCCAGAGCTGCACTCACTATTCTGCTATTGCAGTCACTGTGTACGTACATTACATTACTGATCCTGAGTTACATCTTATATTATACCCCAGAGCTGCACTCACTATTCTGCTGGTGCAGTCACTGTGTACATACATTACATTACTGATCCTGAGTTACCTCCTGTATTATACTCCAGAGCTGCGCTCACTATTCTGCTGGTGCAGTCACTGTGTACATACAATACATTACTGATCCTGAGTTACATCCTGTATTATACTGCAGAGCTGCACTCACTATTCTGCTGGTGCAGTCACTGTGTACATACATTACATTACTGATCCTGAGTTACATCCTGTTTTATACTCCAGAGCTGCACTCACTATTCTGCTGGTGCAGTCACTGTGTACATACATTACATTACTGATCCTGAGTTACATCCTGTATTATACTCGAGAGCTGCACTCACTTTTCTGCTGGTGCAGTCACTGTGTACATACATTACATTACTGATCCTGAGTTACCTCCTGTATTATACTCCAGAGCTGCACTCACTATTCTGCTGGTGCAGTCACTGTGTACATACATTACATTACTGATCTTGAGTTACCTCCTGTATTATCCTCCAGAGCTGCACTCACTATTCTGCTGGTGCAGTCACTGTGTACATACATTACATTGCTGATCCTGAGTTACATCCTGTATTATACTCCAGAGCTGCACTCACTATTCTGCTGGTGCAGTCACTGTGTACATACATTACATTACTGATCCTGAGTTACATCCTATATTATACTCCAGAGCTGCACTCACTTATTCTGCTGGTGCAGTCACTGTGTACATACATTACATTACTGATCCTGAGTTACATCCTATATTATACTCCAGAGCTGCACTCACTATTCTGCTGGTGCAGTCACTGTGTACATACATTACATTACTGATCCTGAGTTACATCCTGTATTATACTCCAGAGCTGCACTCACTATTCTGCTGGTGCAGTCACTGTGTACATACATTATATTACTGATCCTGAGTTACATCCTGTATTATAATCCAGAGCTGCACTCACTATTCTGCTGGTGCAGTCACTGTGTACATACATTACACTACTGATCCTGAGTTACCTCCTGTATTATACTCCAGAGCTGCACTCACTATTCTGCTGGTGCAGTCACTATGTACATACATTACATTACTGATCCTGAGTTACCTCCTGTATTATACTCCAGAGCTGCACTCACTATTCTGCTGGTGCAGTCACTATGTACATACATTACATTACTGATCCTGTGTTACATCCTGTATTATACTCCAGAGCTGCACTCACTATTCTGCTGGTGCAGTCACTGTGTACATACATTACACTACTGATCCTGAGTTACCTCCTGTATTATACTCCAGAGCTGCACTCACTATTCTGCTGGTGCAGTCACTATGTACATACATTACATTACTGATCCTGAGTTACCTCCTGTATTATACTCCAGAGCTGCACTCACTATTCTGCTGGTGCAGTCACTGTGTACATACATTACATTACTGACCCTGAGTTACCTCCTGTATTATACTCCAGAGCTGCACTCACTATTCTGCTGGTGCAGTCACTGTGTACATACATTACACTACTGATCCTGAGTTACCTCCTGTATTATACTCCAGAGCTGCACTCACTATTCTGCTGGAGCAGTCACTGTGTACATACATTACATTACTGATCCTGAGTTACATCCTGTATTATACTCCAGAGCTGCACTCACTATTCTGCTGGTGCAGTCACTGTGTACATACATTACATTACTGATCCTGAGTTACCTCCTGTATTATACTCCAGAGCTGCACTCACTATTCTGCTGGTGCAGTCACTGTGTACATACATTACATTACTGATCCTGAGTTACCTCCTGTATTATAATCCAGAGCTGCACTCACTATTCTGCTGGTGCAGTCACTGTGTACATACATTACACTACTGATCCTGAGTTACCTCCTGTATTATACTCCAGAGCTGCACTCACTATTCTGCTGGTGCAGTCACTATGTACATACATTACATTACTGATCCTGAGTTACCTCCTGTATTATACTCCAGAGCTGCACTCACTATTCTGCTGGTGCAGTCACTGTGTACATACATTACATTACTGACCCTGAGTTACCTCCTGTATTATACTCCAGAGCTGCACTCACTATTCTGCTGGTGCAGTCACTGTGTACATACATTACACTACTGATCCTGAGTTACCTCCTGTATTATACTCCAGAGCTGCACTCACTATTCTGCTGGAGCAGTCACTGTGTACATACATTACATTACTGATCCTGAGTTACATCCTGTATTATACTCCAGAGCTGCACTCACTATTCTGCTGGTGCAGTCACTGTGTACATACATTACATTACTGATCCTGAGTTACCTCCTGTATTATACTCCAGAGCTGCACTCACTATTCTGCTGGTGCAGTCACTATGTACATACATTACATTACTGATCCTGAGTTACCTCCTGTATTATAGTCCAGAGCTGCACTCACTATTCTGCTGGTGCAGTCACTGTGTACATACATTACATTACTGATCCTGAGTTACCTCCTGTATTATACTCCAGAGCTGCGCTCACTATTCTGCTGGTGCAGTCACTGTGTACATACATTACATTACTGATCCTGAGTTACCTCCTGTATTATACTCCAGAGCTCCATTCACTATTCTGCTGGTGCAGTCACTATGTACATACATTACATAACTGATCCTGAGTTACCTCCTGTATTATAGTCCAGAGCTGCGCTCACTATTCTGCTGGTGCAGTCACTGTGTGTATACATTACATTACTGATCCTGAGTTATATCCTGTATTATACTCCAGAGCTGCACTCACTATTCTGCTGGTGCAGTCACTGTGTACATACATTACATTACTGATCCGGAGTTAACTCCTGTATTATACTCCAGAGCTGCACTCACTATTCTGCTGGTGCAGTCACTGTGTACATACATTACATTACTGACCCTGAGTTACATCCTGTATTATACTCCAGAGCTGCACTCACTATTCTGCTGGTGCAGTCACTGTGTACATACATTACATTACTGACCCTGAGTTACATCCTGTATTATACTCCAGAGCTGCACTCACTATTCTGCTGGTGCAGTCACTGTGTACATACATTACATTACTGATCCTGAGTTACATCCTATATTATACCCCAGAGCTGCACTCACTATTCTGCTAGTGCAGTCACTGTGTACATACATTACTGATCCTGAGATACCTCCTGTATTATACTCCAGAGCTGCACTCACTATTCTGCTGGTGCAGTCACTGTGTACATACATTACATTACTGATCCTGAGTTACATCCTGTATTATACTCTAGAGCTGCACTCACTATTCTGCTAGTGCAGTCACTCTGTACATATATTACATTACTGATCCTGAGTTACCTCCTGTATTATACTCCAGAGCTGCACTCACTATTCTGCTGGTGCAGTCACTGTGTACATACATTACATTACTGATTCTGAGTTACATCCTGTATTATACCCCAGAGCTGCACTCACTATTCTGCTAGTGCAGTCATTGTGTACATACATTACATTACTGATCCTGAGTTACATCCTGTATTGTACCCCAGAGCTGCACTCACTATTCTGCTAGTGCAGTCACTGTGTACATACATTACATTACTGAGCCTGAGTTACCTCCTGTATTATACTCCAGAGCTGCACTCACTATTCTGCTGGTGCAGTCACTGTGTACATACATTACATTACTGATCCTGAGGTACCTCCTGTATTATACTCCAGAGCTGCACTCACTATTCTGCTGGTGCAGTCACTGTGTACATACATTACTGATCCTGAGTTACCTCCAGTATTATACTCCAGAGCTGCACTCACTATTCTGCTGGTGCTGTCACTGTGTACATACATTACATTACTGATCCTGAGATACATCCTGTATTATACCCCAGAGCTGCACTCACTATTCTGCTAGTGCAGTCACTGTGTACATACATTACATTACTGATCCTGAGTTACATCCTATATTATACCCCAGAGCTGCACTCACTATTCTGCTAGTGCAGTCACTGTGTACATACATTACATTACTGATCCTGAGATACCTCCTGTATTATACTCCAGAGCTGCACTCACTATTCTGCTGGTGCAGTCACTGTGTACATACATTACATTACTGATCCTGAGTTACATCCTGTATTATACTCTAGAGCTGCACTCACTATTCTGCTAGTGCAGTCACTCTGTACATATATTACATTACTGATCCTGAGTTACCTCCTGTATTATACTCCAGAGCTGCACTCACTATTCTGCTGGTGCAGTCACTGTGTACATACATTACATTACTGATTCTGAGTTACATCCTGTATTATACCCCAGAGCTGCACTCACTATTCTGCTAGTGCAGTCATTGTGTACATACATTACATTACTGATCCTGAGTTACATCCTGTATTGTACCCCAGAGCTGCACTCACTATTCTGCTAGTGCAGTCACTGTGTACATACATTACATTACTGATCCTGAGTTACCTCCTGTATTATACTCCAGAGCTGCACTCACTATTCTGCTGGTGCAGTCACTGTGTACATACATTACATTACTGATCCTGAGGTACCTCCTGTATTATCCTCCAGAGCTGCACTCACTATTCTGCTGGTGCAGTCACTGTGTACATACATTACATTACTGATCCTGAGTTACCTCCTGTATTATACTCCAGAGCTGCACTTACTATTCTGCTGGTGCAGTCACTGTGTACATACATTACATTACTGATCCTGAGTTACATCCTGTATTATACTCCAGAGCTGCATTCACTATTCTGCCGGTGCAGTCACTGTGTGCATACATTACATTACTGATCCTGAGTTACATCCTATATTATACTCCAGAGCTGCACTCACTATTCTGCTGGAGCAGTCACTGTGTACATACATTACTGATCCTGAGTTACATCCTGTATTATACTCCAGAGCTGCACTCACTATTCTGCTGGTGCAGTCACTGTGTACATACATTACATTACTGATCCTGAGTTACCTCCTGTATTATACTCCAGAGCTGCACTCACTATTCTGCTGGTGCAGTCACTATGTACATACATTACATTACTGATCCTGAGTTACCTCCTGTATTATACTCCAGAGCTGCACTCACTATTCTGCTGGTGCAGTCACTGTGTACATACTTTACATTACTGATCCTGAGTTACCTCCTGTATTATACTCCAGAGCTGCACTCACTATTCTGCTGGTGCAGTCACTGTGTACATACATTACATTACTGATCCTGAGTTACCTCCTGGATTATACTCCAGAACTGCACTCACTATTCTGCTGGTGCAGTCACTGTGTACATACATTACATTACTGATCCTGAGTTATATCCTGTATTATACTCCAGAGCTGCACTCACTATTCTGCTGGTGCAGTCACTGTGTACATACATTACATTACTGATCCGGAGTTAACTCCTGTATTATACTCCAGAGCTGCACTCACTATTCTGCTGGTGCAGTCACTGTGTACATACATTACATTACTGATCCTGAGTTACCTCCTGGATTATACTCCAGAACTGCACTCACTATTCTGCTGGTGCAGTCACTGTGTACATACATTACATTACTGATCCTGAGTTATATCCTGTATTATACTCCAGAGCTGCACTCACTATTCTGCTGGTGCAGTCACTGTGTACATACATTACATTACTGATCCGGAGTTAACTCCTGTATTATACTCCAGAGCTGCACTCACTATTCTGCTGGTGCAGTCACTGTGTACATACATTACATTACTGATCCTGAGTTATATCCTGTATTATACTCCAGAGCTGCACTCACTATTCTGCTGGTGCAGTCACTGTGTACATACATTACATTACTGATCCGGAGTTAACTCCTGTATTATACTCCAGAGCTGCGCTCACTATTCTGCTGGTGCAGTCACTGTGTACATACATTACATTACTGACCCTGAGTTTCATCCTGTATTATACTCCAGAGCTGCACTCACTATTCTGCTGGTGCAGTCACTGTGTACATACATTACATTACTGATCCTGAGTTACATCCTGTATTATACTCCAGTGCTGCACTCACTATTCTGCTGGTGCAGTCACTGTGTACATACATTACTGATCCTGAGTTACCTCCAGTATTATACTCCAGAGCTGCACTCACTATTCTGCTGGTGCTGTCACTGTGTACATGTAGCACCCTGAGGATTCGGCTGCTACAGGAGTATTGCACCTCAACCCAGAGGTGTGATATTCCACTCCCGGGTAAGGAAGGAGTGTGGAACTGAGCTCAGATAGACTGCATGCACTACATACATCCCATTCCAGAGGAGCAGGCCGACAGCACTCCCACTTAGAAATGTGCAGGTGCGACCGAGCCTGTTCCTGGCTGGAGTGGGAGGGGGAGGAACATCCCATGTAGTGTAGGGGCAGATAGGGGGAGCAGTCTGGGTAGTGATAGGAGCTCATTGGGTGCTGGTCACCTGAGCTCACACATAGAGGGTGTATATAAGGTGGGCACCATCAAAGATCAGGGTCAGACGCAGAGAGGAAGTCAGATGCAGAGGACAAGCCTGCAGCAAGAGAGAGAAAGAAACAACAGCCCTGGAGAGAGAGAGTGGAGTGCAGGAAGACCCAGAGGGGGACAAAGAAGGGACCCAAGAACCCAAATAAGAACACCGGGTGAGGAGTCAGCAGAAGGGTACCGGAACCCAAGCTGGTGGGGGCAAAGACATTCCCCAGCCAGAGACCGGAGACCGTGGGCAGTGTCTGTCACGGTCACCCACTACATTCACCCTGAAGGCACACCACATGGAGGGTCAGGGAACCTTAGGCCAAAGGTTGCCCAACAGAAGGCCCGAGGGAGCTGGATTTAGGTGAATCACTGGTGGGGACGGCTGAAGAAAGGACAGAGGGAGAGCTCAGGGCCACGCTCCGGACTTGTTTGGGGGTTGGCTGGATCCAGGACCTGGTGGACGCAGCACGGCTCGGGAGGTCACTTGGAGCTAGAGTGACCAGGAACATCTGCAGTAAGTAAAGACCCTTAACTGCACAACCCGAGTCTGTCATCATTACCGGCTGCACCGCACCACCACAACCCCCATCCTCTGCGCCTGTCCCCTCTGAGGCTATACCCCTCCCGTTGGGGGTTATCCCACCAAGCTGCGCACCCACCATCAGCCTCAGCGGACCCTGCAGCAGCGGCGGCCACAGTGACCGCATCACAACGGGTGGCGTAGTCGACACAACGAACTTTAATAACATCAGTAAGGACTGCCACATAACACTTAGCTTGACGCCCTGGGCACGGGACCGGGTCACAGCCGCTCGGAGACTACAACTCCCCCATCTGATCCGGTGCCGGGTATTCCCCTCACAAAGGAATATGTCTCAGGGGGCGCGTCAACTTTGGCGTAGTCGGCAGGATGAACTTTAATAACATCAGTAAAGACTGCCACATAACACTGAGCTTGACGCCCTGGGCACGGGACCGGGTCACAGCCGCTCGGAGACTACAACCCCCCATCTGATCCGGTGCCGGGTATTCCCCTCAGAAAGGAATATGTCCCAGGGGGCGCGTCAACTTTGGCGTAGTCGGCAGGATTACGTGCCCGCAACACCCGGGTACTGCGTGCCTGAAGAAAAGTGCAAGTTTACCTCAGAAAGAAGACTCCTGCCGGTTCCGGAGGGTCCACGCCATCGGACTCCATCACCAGTCGTTTCCCGCCGATTGTCCGCCATTTCCAGCTTGTTCCCGCCATCTGCAGAGTTTCCCGCCACTGGGAAGCGATTCCCGCCAAAACCGCAGATTTCCCGCCTTGGAAGAGCAGCGGACGCCATTATGGGCGTGCCAAAGGAGGGCAAGAGGCCACCTCCCATCGTGGGCCGGGACAGAAAATGGCGCCAAAAGTGGAAACCGCCCCCACCAACAGAGACTGTGATGCTGGAGGTGTCTGTCAGCGTGAAAGAACTCCCCCTGGAGCTGACAGTCACCGAGTTGCCCCGGGACCGCCCTCGAAGTAGGAGGAGACGAAAGAAAAGAGAAAAGATGGGTGTCGCTTGGAGCAGTGTAGAACGAGCGCACCCGGAGGCAAGAGGTCTAATGAGGAGTAGCGGAGAAGCTCACCCGGAGTCGAGGAGAGAAAGAGTGGACCCGGGAATGGAGCGGCAGCAGAGCAGCACCGGCCCGCTGGCCAGGAGCCTGCTGGAGGAAGAAGGAGGAGAGCAGAGCAGCACCGGCCCGCTGGCCAGGAGCCTGCCGGAAGCAGAGCAGAGCAGCACCGACCCGATGGTCAGGAGCCTGCTGGAGTCAACAACCCCGCTAGGCTTAGCGGAGATCCTGGCGCAGCTTCCCCGAGATCGGGAGTGCGCGCGGAGTGCCCTGGAGGGCCTCGCGGGAAGGATGGCCCGAGTGCAGAGGGAGATCCTGGCGGAGTGGGGCCGGGAGATGGCCCAGCAAGCTGGAACCCGTCCACTTAACCCGCTCCCTTGGAAGAAGACATCGACTGCCTCTGCGGATGACGCGGGAGGACCCAAGGCCGGAGACGGCGCAGAAGAGGGAGCGAGACGCATGGCAGCAGGTAAGGGGGATGCCTATACCCCATACCGGAAGACCGCTTACCTGCCCCAGCTCCCCGTCGCAGAGCCCGAAGGTCCCCCGGCCGTACCCGAGACCGCCATGACATCGCCACCGACTAGGCCCCGACCGGAAGCCGCCGTCGCGACCCCGATGACGTCACGCATCGTGACCCGGAGCGTGGCGCCGGAAGAGGAGCCTGTCAGACGCAGAGAGTAAGTCAGATGCAGAGGACAAGCCTGCAGAAAGAAACAACAGCCCTGGAGAGAGAGTGGAGTAAAGAAGGAGACCCAGAGGGGGACAAAGAAGGGACCCAAGAACCCAAATAAGAACACCGGGTGAGGAGTCAGCAGAAGGGTACCGGAACCCAAGCTGGTGGGGGTAAAGACATTCCCCAGCCAGAGACCGGAGACCGTGGGCAGAGTCTGTCACGGTCACCCACTACATTCACCCTGAAGGCACACCACATGGAGGGTCAGGGAACCTGAGGCCAAAGGTTGCCCAACAGAAGGCCCGAGGGAGCTGGATTTAGGTGAATCACTGGTGGGGACGGCTGAAGGAAGGACAGAGGGAGAGCTCAGGGCCACGCTCCGGACTTGTTTGGGGGTTGGCCGGATCCAGGACCTGGTGGACGCAGCACGGCTCGGGAGGTCACTTGGAGCTAGAGTGACCAGGAACATCTGCAGTAAGTAAAGACCCTTAACTGCACTACCCGAGTCTGTCATCATTACCGGCTGCACCGCACCACCACAACCCCCATCCTCTGCGCCTGTCCCCTCTGAGGCTATACCCCTCCCGTTGGGGGTTATCCCACCAAGCTGCGCATTCACCATCAGCCTCAGCGGACCCTGCTGCAGCGGCGGCCACAGTGACCGCATCACAACGGGTGGCGTAGTCGACACAACGAACTTTAATAACATCAGTAAAGACTGCCACATAACACTGAGCTTGACGCCCTGGGCACGGGACCGGGTCACAGCCGCTCGGAGACTACAACCCCCCATCTGATCCGGTGCCGGGTATTCCCCTCAGAAAGGAATATGTCCCAGGGGGCGCGTCATACATACATTACATTACTGATCCTGAGATACATCCTGTATTATACCCCAGAGCTGCACTCACTATTCTGCTAGTGCAGTCACTGTGTACATACATTACATTACTGATCCTGAGTTACATCCTGTATTATACCCCAGAGCTGCACTCACTATTCTGCTAGTGCAGTCACTGTGTACATACATTATATTACTGATCCTGAGTTACCTCCTGTATTATACTCCAGAGCTGCACTCACTATTCTGCTGGTGCAGTCACTGTGTACATACATTACATTACTGATCCTGAGTTACATCCTGTATTATACTCCAGAGCTGCACTCACTATTCTGCTAGTGGAGTCACTCTGTACATACATTACATTACTGATCCTGAGTTACCTCCTGTATTATACTCCAGAGCTGCACTCACTATTCTGCTGGTGCAGTCACTGTGTACATACATTACATTACTGATCCTGAGTTACATCCTGTATTATACCCCAGAGCTGCACTCACTATTCTGCTAGTGCAGTCACTGTGTACATACATTACATTACTGATCCTGAGTTACATCCTGTATTATACCCCAGAGCTGCACTCACTATTCTGCTAGTGCAGTCACTGTGTACATACATTACAATACCGATCCTGAGTTACCTCCTGTATTATACTCCAGAGCTGCACTCACTATTCTGCTGGTGCAGTCACTGTGTACATACATTACATTACTGATCCTGAGTTACATCCTGTATTATACTCCAGAGCTGCACTCACTATTCTGCTAGTGCAGTCACTCTGTACATACATTACATTACTGATCCTGAGTTACCTCCTGTATTATCCTCCAGAGCTGCACTCACTATTCTGCTGGTGCAGTCACTGTGTACATACATACATTAATGATCCTGAGTTACCTCCTGTATTATACTCCAGAGCTGCACTCACTATTCTGCTGGTGCAGTCACTGTGTACATACATTACATTACTGATCCTGAGTTACATCCTGTATTATACTCCAGAGCTGCACTCACTATTCTGCTGGTGCAGTCACTGTGTACATACATTACTGATCCTGAGTTACCTCCTGTATTATACTGCAGAGCTACGCTCACTATTCTGCTGGTGCAGTCACTGTGTACATACATTACATTACTGATCCTGAGTTACATCCTGTATTATACTGCAGAGCTGCACTCACTATTCTGCTGGTGCAGTCACTGTGTACATACATTACATTACTGATCCTGAGTTACATCCTGTATTATACCCCAGAGCTGCACTCACTATTCTGCTAGTGCAGTCACTGTGTACATACATTACATTACTGATCCTGAGTTACATCCTGTATTATACCCCAGAGCTGCACTCACTATTCTGCTAGTGCAATCACTGTGTACATACATTACATTACTGATCCTGAGTTACATCCTGTATTATACTCCAGAGCTGCACTCACTATTCTCCTGGTGCAGTCACTGTGTACATACATTACATTACTGATCCTGAGTTACCTCCTGTATTATACTCCAGAGCTGCACTCACTATTCTGCTGGTGGAGTCACTGTGTACATACATTACATTACTGATCCTGAGTTACATCCTGTATTATACTCCAGAGCTGCACTCACTATTCTGCTGGTGCAGTCACTGTGTACATACATTACATTACTGATCCTGAGTTACATCCTGTATTATACTCCAGAGCTACACTCACTATTCTGCTGGTGCAGTCACTGTGAACATATATTACATTACTGATCCTGAGTTACGTCCTGTATTATACTCCAGAGCTGCATTCACTATTCTGCTGGTGCAGTCACTGTGTACATACATTACATTACTGATCCTGAGTAACCTCCTGTATTATACTCCAGAGCTGCACTCACTATTCTGCTGGTGCAGTCACTGTGTACATACATTACATTACTGATCCTGAGTTACCTCCTGTATTATACTCCAGAGCTGCATTCACTATTCTGCTGGTGCAGTCACTGTGTACATACATACATTACTGATCCTGAGTTACATCCTGTATTATACTGCAGAGCTGCACTCACTATTCTGCTGGTGCAGTCACTGTGTACATACATTACATTAATGATCCTGAGTTACATCCTGTATTATCCTCCAGAGCTGCGCTCACTATTCTGCTGGTGGAGTCACTGTGTACATACATTACATTACTGATCCTGAGTTACATCCTGTATTATACCCCAGAGCTGCACTCACTATTCTGCTAGTGCAATCACTGTGTACATACATTACATTACTGATCCTGAGTTACATCCTGTATTATACTCCAGAGCTGCACTCACTATTCTGCTGGTGCAGTCACTGTGTACATACATTACATTACTGATCCTGAGTTACATCCTGTATTATACTCCAGAGCTGCACTCACTATTCTGCTGGTGCAGTCACTGTGTACTTACATTACATTACTGATCCTGAGTTACATCCTGTATTATAATCCAGAGCTGCACTCACTATTCTGCTGGTGCAGTCACTGTGTACATACATTACATTACTGATCCTGAGTTACGTCCTGTATTATACTCCAGAGCTGCATTCATTATTCTGCTGGTGCAGTCACTGTGTACATACATTACATTACTGATCCTGAGTAACATCCTGTATTATACTCCAGAGCTGCACTCACTATTCTGCTGGTGCAGTCACTGTGTACATACATTACATTACTGATCCTGAGTTACCTCCTGTATTATACCCCAGAGCTGCACTCACTATTCTGCTGGTGCAGTCACTGTGTACATACATACATTACTGATCCTGAGTTACCTCCTGTATTATACTCCAGAGCTGCACTCACTATTCTGCTGGTGCAGTCACTGTGTACATACATTACATTACTGATCCTGAGTTACATCCTGTATTATACTCCAGAGCTGCACTCACTATTCTGCTGGTGCAGTCACTGTGTACATACATTACTGATCCTGAGTTACCTTCTGTATTATACTGCAGAGCTGCGCTCACTATTCTGCTGGTGGAGTCACTGTGTACATACATTACATTACTGATCCTGAGTTACATCCTGTATTATACTCCAGAGCTGCATTCACTATTCTGCTGGTGCAGTCACTGTGTACATACATTACATTACTGATCCTGAGTTACCTCCTGCATTATACTCCAGAGCTGCACTCACTATTCTGCTGGTGCAGTTACTGTGTACATACATTACATTACTGATCCTTAGTTACCTCCTGTATTATCCTCCAGAGCTGCACTCACTATTCTGCTGGTGCAGTCACTGTGTACATACATTACATTACTGATCCTGAGTTACATCCTGTATTATACTCCAGAGCTGCACTCACTATTCTGCTGGTGCAGTCACTGTGTACATACATTACATTAATGATCCTGAGTTACCTCCTGTATTAAACTCCAGAGCTGCGCTCAGTATTCTGCTGGTGCAGTCACTGTGTACATACATTACGTTACTGATCCTGAGTTACCTCCTGGATTATACTCCAGAGCTGTACTCACTATTCTGCTGGTGCAGTCACTGTGTACATACATTACATTACTGATCCAGAGTTACCTCATGTATTATACTCCAGAGCTGCGCTCACTATTCTGCTGGTGCAGTCACTGTGTACATACATTACATTACTGATCCTGAGTTACATCCTGTATTATACTTCAGAGCTGCACTCACTATTCTGCTGGTGCAGTCACTGTGTACATACATTACTGATCCTGAGTTACCTCCTGTATTATACTGCAGAGCTGCGCTCACTATTCTGCTGGTGCAGTCACTGTGTACATACATTACATTACTGATCCTGAGTTACCTCCTGTATTATACTCCAAAGCTGCGCTCACTATTCTGCTGGTGCAGTCACTGTGTACATACATTACATTACTGATCCTGAGTTACATCCTGTATTATACTCCAGAGCTGCACTCACTATTCTGCTGGTGCAGTCACTGTGTACATACATTACATTACTGATCCTGAGTTACATCCTGTATTATACTCCAGTGCTGCACTCACTATTCTGCTGGTGCAGTCACTGTGTACATACATTACATTACTGATCCTGAGTTACCTCCTGTATTATACTCCAGAGCTGCACTCACTATTCTGCTGGTGCAGTCACTGTGTACATACATTGCATTACTGATCCTGAGTTACCTCCTGTATTATACCCCAGAGCTGCACTCACTATTCTGCTGGTGCAGTCACTGTGTACATACATTACGTTACTGATCCTGAGTTACCTCCTGGATTATACTCCAGAGCTGTACTCACTATTCTGCTGGTGCAGTCACTGTGTACATACATTACATTACTGATCCGGAGTTACATCCTGTATTATACTCCAGAGCTGCACTCACTATTCTGCTGGTGCAGTCACTGTGTACATACATTACATTACTGATCCTGAGTTACATCCTGTATTATACTCCAGGGCTGCACTCACTATTCTGCTGGTGCAGTCACTGTGTACAGATATTACATTACTGATCCTGAGTTACCTCCTGTATTATACTGCAGAGCTGCACTCACTATTCTGCTAGTGCAGTCACTATGTACATACATTACATTACTGATCCTGAGTTACCTCCTGTATTATACTCCAGAGCTGCACTCACTATTCTGCTGGTGCAGTCACTGTGTACATACATTACATTACTGATCCTGAGTTACATCCTGTATTATACTCCAGAGCTGCACTCACTATTCTGCTGGTGCAGTCACTGTGTACATACATTACATTACTGATCCTGAGTTACATCCTGTATTATACCCCAGAGCTGCACTCACTATTCTGCTGGTGCAGTCACTGTGTACCTACATTACATTACTGATCCTGAGTCACATCCTGTATTATACTCCAGAGCTGCACTCACTATTCTGCTGGTGCAGTCACTGTGTACATACATTACATTACTGATCCTAAGTTACATCCTGTATTATACCCCAGAGCTGCACTCACTAGTCTGCTGGTGCAGTCACTGTGCACATACATTACATTACTGATCCTGAGTTACATCCTGTATTATACTCCAGGGCTGCACTCACTTTTCTGCTGGTGCAGTCACTGTGTACATACATTACATTACTGATCCTGAGTTACATCCTGTATTATACTCCAGAGCTGCACTCACTATTCTGCTGGTGCAGTCACTGTGTACATACATTACATTACTGATCCTGAGTTACATCCTGTATTATACCACAGAGCTGCACTCACTATTCTGCTGGTGCAGTCACTGTGTACCTACATTACAATACTGATCCCGAGTTACATCCTGTATTATACTCCAGAGCTGCACTCACTATTCTGCTGGTGCAGTCACTGTGTACATACATTACATTACTGATCCTGAGTTACATCCTGTATTATACCCCAGAGCTGCACTCACTATTCTGCTGGTGCAGTCACTGTGTACATACATTACATTACTGATCCTGAGTTACCTCCTGTATTATACTCCAGAGCTGCGCTCACTATTCTGCTGGTGCAGTCACTGTGTACATACATTACGTTACTGATCCTGAGTTACCTCCTGGATTATACTCCAGAGCTGTACTCACTATTCTGCTGGTGCAGTCACTGTGTACATACATTACATTACTGATCCTGAGTTACATCCTGTATTATACTCCAGAGCTGCACTCACTATTCTGCTGGTGCAGTCACTGTGTACATACATTACGTTACTGATCCTGAGTCACATCCTGTATTATACCCCAGAGCTGCACTCACTATTCTGCTGGTGCAGTCACTGTGTACAAACATTACAATACTGATCCCGAGTTACATCCTGTATTATACTCCAGAGCTGCACTCACTATTCTGCTGGTGCAGTCACTGTGTACATACATTACATTACTGATCCTGAGTTACCTCCTGTATTATACCCCAGAGCTGCACTCACTATTCTGCTGGTGCAGTCACTGTGTACATACATTACATTACTGATCCTGAGTTACCTCCTGTATTATACTCCAGAGCTGCGCTCACTATTCTGCTGGTGCAGTCACTGTGTACATACATTACGTTACTGATCCTGAGTTACCTCCTGGATTATACTCCAGAGCTGTACTCACTATTCTGCTGGTGCAGTCACTGTGTACATACATTACATTACTGATCCGGAGTTACCTCCTGTATTATACTCCAGAGCTGCACTCACTATTCTGCTAGTGTAGTCACTGTGTACATACATTACATTACTGATCCTGAGTTACATCCTGTGTTATACTTCAGGGCTGCACTCACTATTCTGCTGGTGCAGTCACTGTGTACATACATTACATTACTGATCCTGAGTTACATCCTGCATTATACTCCAGAGCTGCACTCACTATTCTGCTGGTGCAGTCACTGTGTACATACATTACATTACTGATCCTGAGTTACCTCCTGTATTATACCCCAGAGCTGCACTCACTATTCTGCTGGTGCAGTCACTGTGTACATACATTACATTACTGATCCTGAGTTACATCCTGTATTATACTCCAGAGCTGCACTCACTATTCTGCTGGTGCAGTCACTGTGTACATACATTACATTACTGATCCTGAGTTACATCCTGTATTATACTCCAGAGCTGCACTCACTATTCTGCTGGTGGAGTCACTGTATACAAAGATTACATTACTGATCCTGAGTTACATCCTGTATTATACTCCAGAGCTGCACTCACTATTCTGCTGGTGCAGTCACTGTGTACATACATTACATTACTGATCCAGAGTTACCTCCTGTATTATACTCCAGAGCTGCGCTCACTATTCTGCTGGTGCAGTCACTGTGTACATACATTACATTACTGATCCGGAGTTACATCCTGTATTATACTCCAGAGCTGCACTCACTATTCTGCTGGTGCAGTCACTGTGTACATACATTACATTACTGATCCTGAGTTACATCCTGTATTATACTCCAGAGCTGCACTCACTATTCTGCTGGTGGAATCACTGTATACAAAGATTACATTACTGATCCTGAGTTACATCCTGTATTATACTCCAGAGCTGCACTCACTATTCTGCTGGTGCAGTCACTGTGTACATACATTACATTACTGATCCAGAGTTACCTCCTGTATTATACTCCAGAGCTGCGCTCACTATTCTGCTGGTGCAGTCACTGTGTAAATACATTACATTACTGATCCTGAGTTACATCCTGTATTATACTCCAGAGCTGCACTCACTATTCTGCTGGTGGAGTCACTGTATACAAAGATTACATTACTGATCCTGAGTTACATCCTGTATTATACTCCAGAGCTGCACTCACTATTCTGCTGGTGCAGTCACTGTGTACATACATTACATTACTGATCCAGAGTTACTTCCTGTATTATACTCCAGAGCTGCGCTCACTATTCTGCTGGTGCAGTCTCTGTGTACATACATTACATTACTGATCCGGAGTTACATCCTGTATTATACTCCAGAGCTGCACTCACTATTCTGCTGTGCAGTCACTGTGTACATACATACATTACTGATCCTGAGTTACATCCTGTATTATACTGCAGAGCTGCACTCACTATTCTGCTGGTGCAGTCACTGTGTACATACATTACATTAATGATCCTGAGTTACATCCTGTATTATCCTCCAGCGCTGCGCTCACTATTCTGCTGGTGGAGTCACTGTGTACATACATTACATTACTGATCCTGAGTTACCTCCTGTATTATACCCCAGAGCTGCACTCACTATTCTGCTGGTGCAGTCACTGTGTACATACATTACATTACTGATCCTGAGTTACATCCTGTATTATACCCCAGAGCTGCACTCACTATTCTGCTAGTGCAGTCACTGTGTACATACATTACATTACTGACCCTGAGTTACCTCCTGTATTATACTCCAGAGCTGCACTCACTATTCTGCTGGTGCAGTCACTGTGTACATACATTACATTACTGATCCTGAGTTACATCCTGTATTATACTCCAGAGCTGCACTCACTATTCTGCTGGTGCAGTCACTGTATACTTACATTACATTACTGATCCTGAGTTACATCCTGTATTATACTCCAGAGCTGCACTCACTATTCTGCTGGTGCAGTCACTGTGTACATACATTACATTACTGATCCTGAGTTACGTCCTGTATTATACTCCAGAGCTGCACTCACTATTCTGCTGGTGCAGTCACTGTGTACATACATTACATTACTGATCCTGAGTTACCTCCTGTATTATACCCCAGAGCTGCACTCACTATTCTGCTGGTGCAGTCACTGTGTACATACATTACATTACTGATCCTGAGTGACATCCTGTATTATACTCCAGAGCTGCACTCACTATTCTGCTGGTGCAGTCACTGTGTACATACATTACATTACTGATCCTGAGTTACCTCCTGTATTATACCCCAGAGCTGCGCTCACTATTCTGCTGGTGCAGTCACCGTGTACATACATTACATTACTGATCCTGAGTGACATCCTGTATTATACTCCAGAGCTGCACTCACTATTCTGCTGGTGCAGTCACTGTGTACATACATTACTGATCCTGAGTTACCTCCTGTAATATACTGCAGAGCTGCGCTCACTATTCTGCTGGTGGAGTCACTGTGTACATACATTACATTACTGATCCTGAGTTACATCCTGTATTATACTCCAGAGCTGCATTCACTATTCTGCTGGTGCAGTCACTGTGTACATACATTACATTACTGATCCTGAGTTACCTCCTGCATTATACTCCAGAGCTGCACTCACTATTCTGCTGGTGCAGTTACTGTGTACATACATTACATTACTGATCCTTAGTTACCTCCTGTATTATCCTCCAGAGCTGCACTCACTATTCTGCTGGTGCAGTCACTGTGTACATACATACATTACTGATCCTGAGTTACCTCCTGTATTATACTCCAGAGCTGCAGTCACTATTCTGCTGGTGCAGTCACTGTGTACATACATTACTGATCCTGAGTTACCTCCTGTATTATACTGCAGAGCTGCACTCACTATTCTGCTGGTGCAGTCACTGTGTACATACATTACATTAATGATCCTGAGTTACCTCCTGTATTAAACTCCAGAGCTGCGCTCACTATTCTGCTGGTGCAGTCACTGTGTACATACATTACGTTACTGATCCTGAGTTACCTCCTGTATTAAACTCCAGAGCTGCACTCACTATTCTGCTGGTGCAGTCACTGTGTACATACATTACATTAATGATCCTGAGTTACCTCCTGTATTAAACTCCAGAGCTGCACTCACTATTCTGCTGGTGCAGTCACTGTGTACATACATTACATTACTGATCCAGAGTTACCTCATGTATTATACTCCAGAGCTGCGCTCACTATTCTGCTGGTGCAGTCACTGTGTACATACATTACATTACTGATCCTGAGTTACATCCTGTATTATACTTCAGAGCTGCACTCACTATTCTGCTGGTGCAGTCACTGTGTACATACATTACTGATCCTGAGTTACCTCCTGTATTATACTGCAGAGCTGCGCTCACTATTCTGCTGGTGCAGTCACTGTGTACATACATTACATTACTGATCCTGAGTTACCTCCTGTATTATACTCCAAAGCTGCGCTCACTATTCTGCTGGTGCAGTCACTGTGTACATACATTACATTACTGATCCTGAGTTACATCCTGTATTATACTCCAGAGCTGCACTCACTATTCTGCTGGTGCAGTCACTGTGTACATACATTACATTACTGATCCTGAGTTACCTCCTGTATTATACTCCAGTGCTGCACTCACTATTCTGCTGGTGCAGTCACTGTGTACATACATTACATTACTGATCCTGAGTTACATCCTGTATTATACTCCAGAGCTGCACTCACTATTCTGCTGGTGCAGTCACTGTGTACATACATTACTGATCCTGAGTTACATCCTGTATTATACTCCAGAGCTCAACTCACTATTCTGCTGGTGGAGTCACTGTATACAAAGATTACATTACTGATCCTGAGTTACCTCCTGTATTATACTCCAGTGCTGCACTCACTATTCTGCTGGTGCAGTCACTGTGTACATACATTACATTACTGATCCTGAATTACCTCCTGTATTATACTCCAGAGCTGCGCTCACTATTCTACTGGTGCAGTCACTGTGTACATACATTACATTACTGATCCTGAGTTACATCCTGTATTATACTCCAGAGCTGCACTCACTATTCTGCTGGTGGAGTCACTGTATACAAAGATTACATTACTGATCCTGAGTTACATCCTGTATTATACTCCAGAGCTGCACTCACTATTCTGCTGGTGCAGTCACTGTGTACATACATTACATTACTGATCCAGAGTTACCTCCTGTATTATACTCCAGAGCTGCGCTCACTATTCTGCTGGTGCAGTCTCTGTGTACATACATTACATTACTGATCCGGAGTTACATCCTGTATTATACTCCAGAGCTGCACTCACTATTCTGCTGTGCAGTCACTGTGTACATACATTACATTACTGATCCTGAGTTACATCCTGTATTATACTCCAGAGCTGCACTCACTATTCTGCTGGTGCAGTCATTGTGCACATACATTACATTACTGATCCTGAGTTACCTCCTGTATTATACTCCAGAGCTGCACTCACTATTCTGCTGGTGCAGTCACTGTGTACATACATTACATTACTGATCCTGAGTTACCTCCTGTATTATACTCCAGAGCTGCACTCACTATTCTGCTGGTGCAGTCACTGTGTACATACATTACATTACTGATCCTGAGTTACCTCCTGTATTATACTCCAGAGCTGCATTCACTATTCTGCTGGTGCAGTCACTGTGTACATACATACATTACTGATCCTGAGTTACATCCTGTATTATACTGCAGAGCTGCACTCACTATTCTGCTGGTGCAGTCACTGTGTACATACATTACATTACTGATCCTGAGTTACCTCCTGTATTATACTCCAGAGCTGCACTCACTATTCTGCTGGTGCAGTCACTGTGTACATACATTGCATTACTGATCCTGAGTTACCTCCTGTATTATACCCCAGAGCTGCACTCACTATTCTGCTGGTGCAGTCACTGTGTACATACATTACGTTACTGATCCTGAGTTACCTCCTGGATTATACTCCAGAGCTGTACTCACTATTCTGCTGGTGCAGTCACTGTGTACATACATTACATTACTGATCCGGAGTTACATCCTGTATTATACTCCAGAGCTGCACTCACTATTCTGCTGGTGCAGTCACTGTGTACATACATTACATTACTGATCCTGAGTTACATCCTGTATTATACTCCAGGGCTGCACTCACTATTCTGCTGGTGCAGTCACTGTGTACATACATTACATTACTGATCCTGAGTTACCTCCTGTATTATACTCCAGAGCTGCACTCACTATTCTGCTGGTGCAGTCACTGTGTACATACATTACATTACTGATCCTGAGTTACATCCTGTATTATACTCCAGAGCTGCACTCACTATTCTGCTGGTGCAGTCACTGTGTACATACATTACATTACTGATCCTGAGTTACATCCTGTATTATACCCCAGAGCTGCACTCACTATTCTGCTGGTGCAGTCACTGTGTACCTACATTACATTACTGATCCTGAGTCACATCCTGTATTATACTCCAGAGCTGCACTCACTATTCTGCTGGTGCAGTCACTGTGTACATACATTACATTACTGATCCTAAGTTACATCCTGTATTATACCCCAGAGCTGCACTCACTAGTCTGCTGGTGCAGTCACTGTGCACATACATTACATTACTGATCCTGAGTTACATCCTGTATTATACTCCAGGGCTGCACTCACTTTTCTGCTGGTGCAGTCACTGTGTACATACATTACATTACTGATCCTGAGTTACATCCTGTATTATACTCCAGAGCTGCACTCACTATTCTGCTGGTGCAGTCACTGTGTACATACATTACATTACTGATCCTGAGTTACATCCTGTATTATACCACAGAGCTGCACTCACTATTCTGCTGGTGCAGTCACTGTGTACCTACATTACAATACTGATCCCGAGTTACATCCTGTATTATACTCCAGAGCTGCACTCACTATTCTGCTGGTGCAGTCACTGTGTACATACATTACATTACTGATCCTGAGTTACATCCTGTATTATACCCCAGAGCTGCACTCACTATTCTGCTGGTGCAGTCACTGTGTACATACATTACATTACTGATCCTGAGTTACCTCCTGTATTATACTCCAGAGCTGCGCTCACTATTCTGCTGGTGCAGTCACTGTGTACATACATTACGTTACTGATCCTGAGTTACCTCCTGGATTATACTCCAGAGCTGTACTCACTATTCTGCTGGTGCAGTCACTGTGTACATACATTACATTACTGATCCTGAGTTACATCCTGTATTATACTCCAGAGCTGCACTCACTATTCTGCTGGTGCAGTCACTGTGTACATACATTACGTTACTGATCCTGAGTCACATCCTGTATTATACCCCAGAGCTGCACTCACTATTCTGCTGGTGCAGTCACTGTGTACAAACATTACAATACTGATCCCGAGTTACATCCTGTATTATACTCCAGAGCTGCACTCACTATTCTGCTGGTGCAGTCACTGTGTACATACATTACATTACTGATCCTGAGTTACCTCCTGTATTATACCCCAGAGCTGCACTCACTATTCTGCTGGTGCAGTCACTGTGTACATACATTACATTACTGATCCTGAGTTACCTCCTGTATTATACTCCAGAGCTGCGCTCACTATTCTGCTGGTGCAGTCACTGTGTACATACATTACGTTACTGATCCTGAGTTACCTCCTGGATTATACTCCAGAGCTGTACTCACTATTCTGCTGGTGCAGTCACTGTGTACATACATTACATTACTGATCCGGAGTTACCTCCTGTATTATACTCCAGAGCTGCACTCACTATTCTGCTAGTGTAGTCACTGTGTACATACATTACATTACTGATCCTGAGTTACATCCTGTGTTATACTTCAGGGCTGCACTCACTATTCTGCTGGTGCAGTCACTGTGTACATACATTACATTACTGATCCTGAGTTACATCCTGCATTATACTCCAGAGCTGCACTCACTATTCTGCTGGTGCAGTCACTGTGTACATACATTACATTACTGATCCTGAGTTACCTCCTGTATTATACCCCAGAGCTGCACTCACTATTCTGCTGGTGCAGTCACTGTGTACATACATTACATTACTGATCCTGAGTTACATCCTGTATTATACTCCAGAGCTGCACTCACTATTCTGCTGGTGCAGTCACTGTGTACATACATTACATTACTGATCCTGAGTTACATCCTGTATTATACTCCAGAGCTGCACTCACTATTCTGCTGGTGGAGTCACTGTATACAAAGATTACATTACTGATCCTGAGTTACATCCTGTATTATACTCCAGAGCTGCACTCACTATTCTGCTGGTGCAGTCACTGTGTACATACATTACATTACTGATCCAGAGTTACCTCCTGTATTATACTCCAGAGCTGCGCTCACTATTCTGCTGGTGCAGTCACTGTGTACATACATTACATTACTGATCCGGAGTTACATCCTGTATTATACTCCAGAGCTGCACTCACTATTCTGCTGGTGCAGTCACTGTGTACATACATTACATTACTGATCCTGAGTTACATCCTGTATTATACTCCAGAGCTGCACTCACTATTCTGCTGGTGGAATCACTGTATACAAAGATTACATTACTGATCCTGAGTTACATCCTGTATTATACTCCAGAGCTGCACTCACTATTCTGCTGGTGCAGTCACTGTGTACATACATTACATTACTGATCCAGAGTTACCTCCTGTATTATACTCCAGAGCTGCGCTCACTATTCTGCTGGTGCAGTCACTGTGTAAATACATTACATTACTGATCCTGAGTTACATCCTGTATTATACTCCAGAGCTGCACTCACTATTCTGCTGGTGGAGTCACTGTATACAAAGATTACATTACTGATCCTGAGTTACATCCTGTATTATACTCCAGAGCTGCACTCACTATTCTGCTGGTGCAGTCACTGTGTACATACATTACATTACTGATCCAGAGTTACTTCCTGTATTATACTCCAGAGCTGCGCTCACTATTCTGCTGGTGCAGTCTCTGTGTACATACATTACATTACTGATCCGGAGTTACATCCTGTATTATACTCCAGAGCTGCACTCACTATTCTGCTGTGCAGTCACTGTGTACATACATACATTACTGATCCTGAGTTACATCCTGTATTATACTGCAGAGCTGCACTCACTATTCTGCTGGTGCAGTCACTGTGTACATACATTACATTAATGATCCTGAGTTACATCCTGTATTATCCTCCAGCGCTGCGCTCACTATTCTGCTGGTGGAGTCACTGTGTACATACATTACATTACTGATCCTGAGTTACCTCCTGTATTATACCCCAGAGCTGCACTCACTATTCTGCTGGTGCAGTCACTGTGTACATACATTACATTACTGATCCTGAGTTACATCCTGTATTATACCCCAGAGCTGCACTCACTATTCTGCTAGTGCAGTCACTGTGTACATACATTACATTACTGACCCTGAGTTACCTCCTGTATTATACTCCAGAGCTGCACTCACTATTCTGCTGGTGCAGTCACTGTGTACATACATTACATTACTGATCCTGAGTTACATCCTGTATTATACTCCAGAGCTGCACTCACTATTCTGCTGGTGCAGTCACTGTATACTTACATTACATTACTGATCCTGAGTTACATCCTGTATTATACTCCAGAGCTGCACTCACTATTCTGCTGGTGCAGTCACTGTGTACATACATTACATTACTGATCCTGAGTTACGTCCTGTATTATACTCCAGAGCTGCACTCACTATTCTGCTGGTGCAGTCACTGTGTACATACATTACATTACTGATCCTGAGTTACCTCCTGTATTATACCCCAGAGCTGCACTCACTATTCTGCTGGTGCAGTCACTGTGTACATACATTACATTACTGATCCTGAGTGACATCCTGTATTATACTCCAGAGCTGCACTCACTATTCTGCTGGTGCAGTCACTGTGTACATACATTACATTACTGATCCTGAGTTACCTCCTGTATTATACCCCAGAGCTGCGCTCACTATTCTGCTGGTGCAGTCACCGTGTACATACATTACATTACTGATCCTGAGTGACATCCTGTATTATACTCCAGAGCTGCACTCACTATTCTGCTGGTGCAGTCACTGTGTACATACATTACTGATCCTGAGTTACCTCCTGTAATATACTGCAGAGCTGCGCTCACTATTCTGCTGGTGGAGTCACTGTGTACATACATTACATTACTGATCCTGAGTTACATCCTGTATTATACTCCAGAGCTGCATTCACTATTCTGCTGGTGCAGTCACTGTGTACATACATTACATTACTGATCCTGAGTTACCTCCTGCATTATACTCCAGAGCTGCACTCACTATTCTGCTGGTGCAGTTACTGTGTACATACATTACATTACTGATCCTTAGTTACCTCCTGTATTATCCTCCAGAGCTGCACTCACTATTCTGCTGGTGCAGTCACTGTGTACATACATACATTACTGATCCTGAGTTACCTCCTGTATTATACTCCAGAGCTGCAGTCACTATTCTGCTGGTGCAGTCACTGTGTACATACATTACTGATCCTGAGTTACCTCCTGTATTATACTGCAGAGCTGCACTCACTATTCTGCTGGTGCAGTCACTGTGTACATACATTACATTAATGATCCTGAGTTACCTCCTGTATTAAACTCCAGAGCTGCGCTCACTATTCTGCTGGTGCAGTCACTGTGTACATACATTACGTTACTGATCCTGAGTTACCTCCTGGATTATACTCCAGAGCTGTACTCACTATTCTGCTGGTGCAGTCACTGTGTACATACATTACATTACTGATCCAGAGTTACCTCATGTATTATACTCCAGAGCTGCGCTCACTATTCTGCTGGTGCAGTCACTGTGTACATACATTACATTACTGATCCTGAGTTACATCCTGTATTATACTTCAGAGCTGCACTCACTATTCTGCTGGTGCAGTCACTGTGTACATACATTACTGATCCTGAGTTACCTCCTGTATTATACTGCAGAGCTGCGCTCACTATTCTGCTGGTGCAGTCACTGTGTACATACATTACATTACTGATCCTGAGTTACCTCCTGTATTATACTCCAAAGCTGCGCTCACTATTCTGCTGGTGCAGTCACTGTGTACATACATTACATTACTGATCCTGAGTTACATCCTGTATTATACTCCAGAGCTGCACTCACTATTCTGCTGGTGCAGTCACTGTGTACATACATTACATTACTGATCCTGAGTTACCTCCTGTATTATACTCCAGTGCTGCACTCACTATTCTGCTGGTGCAGTCACTGTGTACATACATTACATTACTGATCCTGAGTTACATCCTGTATTATACTCCAGAGCTGCACTCACTATTCTGCTGGTGCAGTCACTGTGTACATACATTACTGATCCTGAGTTACATCCTGTATTATACTCCAGAGCTCAACTCACTATTCTGCTGGTGGAGTCACTGTATACAAAGATTACATTACTGATCCTGAGTTACCTCCTGTATTATACTCCAGTGCTGCACTCACTATTCTGCTGGTGCAGTCACTGTGTACATACATTACATTACTGATCCTGAATTACCTCCTGTATTATACTCCAGAGCTGCGCTCACTATTCTACTGGTGCAGTCACTGTGTACATACATTACATTACTGATCCTGAGTTACATCCTGTATTATACTCCAGAGCTGCACTCACTATTCTGCTGGTGGAGCCACTGTATACAAAGATTACATTACTGATCCTGAGTTACATCCTGTATTATACTCCAGAGCTGCACTCACTATTCTGCTGGTGCAGTCACTGTGTACATACATTACATTACTGATCCAGAGTTACCTCCTGTATTATACTCCAGAGCTGCGCTCACTATTCTGCTGGTGCAGTCTCTGTGTACATACATTACATTACTGATCCGGAGTTACATCCTGTATTATACTCCAGAGCTGCACTCACTATTCTGCTGTGCAGTCACTGTGTACATACATTACATTACTGATCCTGAGTTACATCCTGTATTATACTCCAGAGCTGCACTCACTATTCTGCTGGTGCAGTCATTGTGCACATACATTACATTACTGATCCTGAGTTACCTCCTGTATTATACTCCAGAGCTGCACTCACTATTCTGCTGGTGCAGTCACTGTGTACATACATTACATTACTGATCCTGAGTTACCTCCTGTATTATACTCCAGAGCTGCACTCACTATTCTGCTGGTGCAGTCACTGTGTACATACATTACATTACTGATCCTGAGTTACCTCCTGTATTATACTCCAGAGCTGCATTCACTATTCTGCTGGTGCAGTCACTGTGTACATACATACATTACTGATCCTGAGTTACATCCTGTATTATACTGCAGAGCTGCACTCACTATTCTGCTGGTGCAGTCACTGTGTACATACATTACATTACTGATCCTGAGTTACATCCTGTATTATCCTCCAGAGCTGCATTCACTATTCTGCTGGTGCAGTCACTGTGTACATACATACATTACTGATCCTGAGTTACATCCTGTATTATACTCCAGAGCTGCACTCACTATTCTGCTGGTGCAGTCACTGTGTACATACATTACATTACTGATCCTGAGTTACATCCTGTATTATCCTCCAGAGCTGCACTCACTATTCTGCTGGTGCACTCACTGTGTACATACATTGCATTACTGATCCTGAGTTACATCCTGTATTATACTCCAGAGCTGCACTCACTATTCTGCTGGTGCAGTCACTGTGTACATACATTACATTACTAATCCTGAGTTACATCCTGTATTATACCCCAGAGCTGCACTCACTATTCTGCTAGTGCAGTCACTGTGTACATACATTACATTACTGATCCTGAGTTACATCCTATATTATACTCCAGAGCTGCACTCACTATTCTGCTGGTGCAGTCACTGTGTACATACATTACATTAATGATCCTGAGTTACATCCTGTATTATCCTCCAGCGCTGCGCTCACTATTCTGCTGGTGGAGTCACTGTGTACATACATTACATTACTGATCCTGAGTTACATCCTGTATTATACCCCAGAGCTGCACTCACTATTCTGCTAGTGCAGTCACTGTGTACATACATTACATTACTGATCCTGAGTTACATCCTATATTATACTCCAGAGCTGCACTCACTATTCTGCTGGTGCAGTCACTGTGTACATACATTACATTAATGATCCTGAGTTACATTCTGTATTATCCTCCAGCGCTGCGCTCACTATTCTGCTGGTGGAGTAACTGTGTACATACATTACATTACTGATCCTGAGTTACCTCCTGTATTATACTCCAGTGCTGCACTCACTATTCTGCTGGTGCAGTCACTGTGTACATACATTACATTACTGATCCTGAGTTACCTCCTGTATTATATTCCAGAGCTGCACTCACTATTCTGCTGGTGCAGTCACTGTGTACATACATTACGTTACTGATCCTGAGTTACCTCCTGGATTATACTCCAGAGCTGTACTCACTATTCTGCTGGTGCAGTCACTGTGTACATACATTACATTACTGATCCGGAGTTACCTCCTGTATTATACTCCAGAGCTGCACTCACTATTCTACTTGTGCAGTCACTGTGTACATACATTACATTACTGATCCTGAGTTACATCCTGTATTATACTCCAGGGCTGCACTCACTATTCTGCTGGTGCAGTCACTGTGTACATACATTACATTACTGATCCTGAGTTACATCCTGTATTATACCTCAGAGCTGCACTCACTATTCTGCTGGTGCAGTCACTGTGTACCTACATTACATTACTGATCCTGAGTCACATCCTGTATTATACTCCAGAGCTGCACTCACTATTCTGCTGGTGCAGTCACTGTGTACATACATTACATTACTGATCCTAAATTACATCCTGTATTATACTCCAGAGCTGCACTCACTATTCTGCTGGTGCAGTCACTGTGTACATACATTACATTACTGATCCTGAGTTACATCCTGTATTATACTCCAGAGCTGCACTCACTATTCTGCTGGTGCAGTCACTGTGTACATACATTACATTACTGATCCTGAGTTACCTCCTGTATTATACTCCAGAGCTGCACTCACTATTCTGCTGGTGCAGTCACTGTGTACATACATTACATTACTGATCCAGAGTTACCTCCTGTATTATACTCCAGAGCTGCGCTCACTATTCTGCTGGTGCAGTCACTGTGTACATACATTACATTACTGATCCGGAGTTACATCCTGTATTATACTCCAGAGCTGCACTCACTATTCTGCTGGTGCAGTCACTGTGTACATACATTACATTACTGATCCTGAGTTATATCCTGTATTATACTCCAGAGCTGCACTCACTCTTCTGCTGGTGTAGTCACTGTGTACGTACATTACATTACTGATCCTGAGTTACATCCTGTATTATACTCCAGAGCTGCACTCACTATTCTGCTGGTGCAGTCACTGTGTACATACATTACATTACTGATCCAGAGTTACCTCCTGTATTATACTCCAGAGCTGCGCTCACTATTCTGCTGGTGCAGTCACTGTGTACATACATTACATTACTGATCCTGAGTTACATCCTGTATTATACCCCAGAGCTGCACTCACTATTCTGCTGGTGCAGTCACCGTGTACATAGATTACATTACTGATCTGGAGTTACATCCTGTATTATACTCCAGAGCTGCGCTCACTATTCTGCTGTGCAGTCACTGTGTACATACATTACATTACTGATCCTGAGTTACATCCTGTATTATACTCCAGAGCTGCACTCACTCTTCTGCTGGTGCAGTCACTGTGTACGTACATTACATTACTGATCCTGAGTTACATCCTGTATTATACTCCAGAGCTGCACTCACTATTCTGCTGGTGCAGTCACTGTGCACATACATTACATTACTGATCCTGAGTTACCTCCTGTACTATACTCCAGAGCTGCACTCACTATTCTGCTGGTGCAGTCACTGTGTACATACATTACTGATCCTGAGTTACATCCTGTATTATCCTCCAGAGCTGCACTCACTATTCTGCTGGTGCAGTCACTGTGTACATACATTACATTACTGATCCTGAGTTACATCCTGTATTATACCCCAGAGCTGCACTCACTATTCTGCTGGTGCAGTCACTGTGTACATACATTACATTACTGATCCTGATATACTCCAGAGCTGCACTCACTATTCTGCTGGTGGAGTCACTGTGTACATACATTACATTACTGATCCTGAGTTACATCCTGTATTATACTCCAGAGCTGCACTCACTATTCTGCTGGTGCAGTCACTGTGTACATACATTACATTACTGATCCAGAGTTACCTCCTGTATTATACTCCAGAGCTGCGCTCACTATTCTGCTGGTGCAGTCACTGTGTACATACATTACATTACTGATCCTGAGTTACATCCTGTATTATACCCCAGAGCTGCACTCACTATTCTGCTGGTGCAGTCACCGTGTACATAGATTACATTACTGATCTGGAGTTACATCCTGTATTATACTCCAGAGCTGCGCTCACTATTCTGCTGTGCAGTCACTGTGTACATACATTACATTACTGATCCTGAGTTACATCCTGTATTATACTCCAGAGCTGCACTCACTCTTCTGCTGGTGCAGTCACTGTGTACGTACATTACATTACTGATCCTGAGTTACATCCTGTATTATACTCCAGAGCTGCACTCACTATTCTGCTGGTGCAGTCACTGTGCACATACATTACATTACTGATCCTGAGTTACCTCCTGTACTATACTCCAGAGCTGCACTCACTATTCTGCTGGTGCAGTCACTGTGTACATACATTACTGATCCTGAGTTACATCCTGTATTATCCTCCAGAGCTGCACTCACTATTCTGCTGGTGCAGTCACTGTGTACATACATTACATTACTGATCCTGAGTTACATCCTGTATTATACCCCAGAGCTGCACTCACTATTCTGCTGGTGCAGTCACTGTGTACATACATTACATTACTGATCCTGATATACTCCAGAGCTGCACTCACTATTCTGCTGGTGGAGTCACTGTGTACATACATTACATTACTGATCCTGAGTTACATCCTGCATTATACTCCAGAGCTGCACTCACTATTCTGCTGGTGCAGTCACTGTGTACATACATTACATTACTGATCCTGAGTTTCTTCCTGTATTATACTCCAGAGCTGCACTCACTATTCTGCTGGTGCAGTCACTGTGTACATACATTACATTACTGATCCTGAGTTACCTCCTGTATTATCCTCCAGAGCTGCACTCACTATTCTGCTGGTGCAGTCACTGTGTACATACATTACATTACTGATCCTGAGTTACATCCTCCATTATACTCCAGAGCTGCACTCACTATTCTGCTGGTGCAGTCACTGTGTACATACATTACATTACTGATCCTGAGTTACATCCTGTATTATCCTCCAGAGCTGCACTCACTATTCTGCTGGTGCACTCACTGTGTACATACATTGCATTACTGATCCTGAGTTACATCCTGTATTATACTCCAGAGCTGCACTCACTATTCTGCTGGTGCAGTCACTGTGTACATACATTACATTACTAATCCTGAGTTACATCCTGTATTATACCCCAGAGCTGCACTCACTATTCTGCTAGTGCAGTCACTGTGTACATACATTACATTACTGATCCTGAGTTACATCCTATATTATACTCCAGAGCTGCACTCACTATTCTGCTGGTGCAGTCACTGTGTACATACATTACATTAATGATCCTGAGTTACATCCTGTATTATCCTCCAGCGCTGCGCTCACTATTCTGCTGGTGGAGTCACTGTGTACATACATTACATTACTGATCCTGAGTTACATCCTGTATTATACCCCAGAGCTGCACTCACTATTCTGCTAGTGCAGTCACTGTGTACATACATTACATTACTGATCCTGAGTTACATCCTATATTATACTCCAGAGCTGCACTCACTATTCTGCTGGTGCAGTCACTGTGTACATACATTACATTAATGATCCTGAGTTACATTCTGTATTATCCTCCAGCGCTGCACTCACTATTCTGCTGGTGGAGTAACTGTGTACATACATTACATTACTGATCCTGAGTTACCTCCTGTATTATACTCCAGTGCTGCACTCACTATTCTGCTGGTGCAGTCACTGTGTACATACATTACATTACTGATCCTGAGTTACCTCCTGTATTATATTCCAGAGCTGCACTCACTATTCTGCTGGTGCAGTCACTGTGTACATACATTACGTTACTGATCCTGAGTTACCTCCTGGATTATACTCCAGAGCTGTACTCACTATTCTGCTGGTGCAGTCACTGTGTACATACATTACATTACTGATCCGGAGTTACCTCCTGTATTATACTCCAGAGCTGCACTCACTATTCTACTTGTGCAGTCACTGTGTACATACATTACATTACTGATCCTGAGTTACATCCTGTATTATACTCCAGGGCTGCACTCACTATTCTGCTGGTGCAGTCACTGTGTACATACATTACATTACTGATCCTGAGTTACATCCTGTATTATACCTCAGAGCTGCACTCACTATTCTGCTGGTGCAGTCACTGTGTACCTACATTACATTACTGATCCTGAGTCACATCCTGTATTATACTCCAGAGCTGCACTCACTATTCTGCTGGTGCAGTCACTGTGTACATACATTACATTACTGATCCTAAATTACATCCTGTATTATACTCCAGAGCTGCACTCACTATTCTGCTGGTGCAGTCACTGTGTACATACATTACATTACTGATCCTGAGTTACATCCTGTATTATACTCCAGAGCTGCACTCACTATTCTGCTGGTGCAGTCACTGTGTACATACATTACATTACTGATCCTGAGTTACCTCCTGTATTATACTCCAGAGCTGCACTCACTATTCTGCTGGTGCAGTCACTGTGTACATACATTACATTACTGATCCAGAGTTACCTCCTGTATTATACTCCAGAGCTGCGCTCACTATTCTGCTGGTGCAGTCACTGTGTACATACATTACATTACTGATCCGGAGTTACATCCTGTATTATACTCCAGAGCTGCACTCACTATTCTGCTGGTGCAGTCACTGTGTACATACATTACATTACTGATCCTGAGTTATATCCTGTATTATACTCCAGAGCTGCACTCACTCTTCTGCTGGTGTAGTCACTGTGTACGTACATTACATTACTGATCCTGAGTTACATCCTGTATTATACTCCAGAGCTGCACTCACTATTCTGCTGGTGCAGTCACTGTGTACATACATTACATTACTGATCCAGAGTTACCTCCTGTATTATACTCCAGAGCTGCGCTCACTATTCTGCTGGTGCAGTCACTGTGTACATACATTACATTACTGATCCTGAGTTACATCCTGTATTATACCCCAGAGCTGCACTCACTATTCTGCTGGTGCAGTCACCGTGTACATAGATTACATTACTGATCTGGAGTTACATCCTGTATTATACTCCAGAGCTGCGCTCACTATTCTGCTGTGCAGTCACTGTGTACATACATTACATTACTGATCCTGAGTTACATCCTGTATTATACTCCAGAGCTGCACTCACTCTTCTGCTGGTGCAGTCACTGTGTACGTACATTACATTACTGATCCTGAGTTACATCCTGTATTATACTCCAGAGCTGCACTCACTATTCTGCTGGTGCAGTCACTGTGCACATACATTACATTACTGATCCTGAGTTACCTCCTGTACTATACTCCAGAGCTGCACTCACTATTCTGCTGGTGCAGTCACTGTGTACATACATTACTGATCCTGAGTTACATCCTGTATTATCCTCCAGAGCTGCACTCACTATTCTGCTGGTGCAGTCACTGTGTACATACATTACATTACTGATCCTGAGTTACATCCTGTATTATACCCCAGAGCTGCACTCACTATTCTGCTGGTGCAGTCACTGTGTACATACATTACATTACTGATCCTGATATACTCCAGAGCTGCACTCACTATTCTGCTGGTGGAGTCACTGTGTACATACATTACATTACTGATCCTGAGTTACATCCTGCATTATACTCCAGAGCTGCACTCACTATTCTGCTGGTGCAGTCACTGTGTACATACATTACATTACTGATCCTGAGTTTCTTCCTGTATTATACTCCAGAGCTGCACTCACTATTCTGCTGGTGCAGTCACTGTGTACATACATTACATTACTGATCCTGAGTTACCTCCTGTATTATCCTCCAGAGCTGCACTCACTATTCTGCTGGTGCAGTCACTGTGTACATACATTACATTACTGATCCTGAGTTACATCCTCCATTATACTCCAGAGCTGCACTCACTATTCTGCTGGTGCAGTCACTGTGTACATACATTACATTACTGATCCTCAGTTACCTCCTGTATTCTACTCCAGAGCTGCACTCACTATTCTGCTGGTGCAGTCACTGTGTACATACTTTACTGATCCTGAGTTACCTCCTGTATTATACTCCAGAGCTGCACTCACTATTCTGCTGGTGCAGTCACTGTGTACATACATTACATTACTGATCCTGAGTTACATCCTGTATTATACTCCAGAGCTGCACTCACTATTCTGCTGGTGCAGTCACTGTGTACATACATTACATTACTGATCCTGAGTTACCTCCTGTATTATACTCCAGAGCTGCACTCACTATTCTGCTGGTGCAGTCACTGTGTACATACATTACATTACTGATCCAGAGTTACCTCCTGTATTATACTCCAGAGCTGCGCTCACTATTCTGCTGGTGCAGTCACTGTGTACATACATTACATTACTGATCCGGAGTTACATCCTGTATTATACTCCAGAGCTGCACTCACTATTCTGCTGGTGCAGTCACTGTGTACATACATTACATTACTGATCCTGAGTTATATCCTGTATTATACTCCAGAGCTGCACTCACTCTTCTGCTGGTGTAGTCACTGTGTACGTACATTACATTACTGATCCTGAGTTACATCCTGTATTATACTCCAGAGCTGCACTCACTATTCTGCTGGTGCAGTCACTGTGTACATACATTACATTACTGATCCAGAGTTACCTCCTGTATTATACTCCAGAGCTGCGCTCACTATTCTGCTGGTGCAGTCACTGTGTACATACATTACATTACTGATCCTGAGTTACATCCTGTATTATACCCCAGAGCTGCACTCACTATTCTGCTGGTGCAGTCACCGTGTACATAGATTACATTACTGATCTGGAGTTACATCCTGTATTATACTCCAGAGCTGCGCTCACTATTCTGCTGTGCAGTCACTGTGTACATACATTACATTACTGATCCTGAGTTACATCCTGTATTATACTCCAGAGCTGCACTCACTCTTCTGCTGGTGCAGTCACTGTGTACGTACATTACATTACTGATCCTGAGTTACATCCTGTATTATACTCCAGAGCTGCACTCACTATTCTGCTGGTGCAGTCACTGTGCACATACATTACATTACTGATCCTGAGTTACCTCCTGTACTATACTCCAGAGCTGCACTCACTATTCTGCTGGTGCAGTCACTGTGTACATACATTACTGATCCTGAGTTACATCCTGTATTATCCTCCAGAGCTGCACTCACTATTCTGCTGGTGCAGTCACTGTGTACATACATTACATTACTGATCCTGAGTTACATCCTGTATTATACCCCAGAGCTGCACTCACTATTCTGCTGGTGCAGTCACTGTGTACATACATTACATTACTGATCCTGATATACTCCAGAGCTGCACTCACTATTCTGCTGGTGGAGTCACTGTGTACATACATTACATTACTGATCCTGAGTTACATCCTGCATTATACTCCAGAGCTGCACTCACTATTCTGCTGGTGCAGTCACTGTGTACATACATTACATTACTGATCCTGAGTTTCTTCCTGTATTATACTCCAGAGCTGCACTCACTATTCTGCTGGTGCAGTCACTGTGTACATACATTACATTACTGATCCTGAGTTACCTCCTGTATTATCCTCCAGAGCTGCACTCACTATTCTGCTGGTGCAGTCACTGTGTACATACATTACATTACTGATCCTGAGTTACATCCTCCATTATACTCCAGAGCTGCACTCACTATTCTGCTGGTGCAGTCACTGTGTACATACATTACATTACTGATCCTCAGTTACCTCCTGTATTCTACTCCAGAGCTGCACTCACTATTCTGCTGGTGCAGTCACTGTGTACATACTTTACTGATCCTGAGTTACCTCCTGTATTATACTCCAGAGCTGCACTCACTATTCTGCTGGTGCAGTCACTGTGTACATACATTACATTACTGATCCTGAGTTACCTCCTGTATTATACTCTAGAGCTGCACTCACTATTCTGCTGGTGCAGTCACTGTGTACATACATTACATTACTGATCCTGAGTTACCTCCTGTATTATACTCCAGAGCTGCACTCACTATTCTGCTGGTGCAGTCACTTTGTACATACATTACATTACTGATCCTGAGTTACATCCTGTATTATACTCCAGAGCTGCACTCACTATTCTGCTGGTGCACTCACTGTGTACATACATTACATTACTGATCCTGAGTTACACCCTGTATTATACTCCAGAGCTGCACTCACTATTCTGCTGGTGCAGTCACTATGTACATACATTACATTACTGATCCTGAGTTACATCCTCCATTATACTCCAGAGCTGCACTCACTATTCTGCTGGTGCAGTCACTGTGTATATACATTACATTACTGATCCTGAGTTACATCCTGTATTATACTCCATAGCTGCACTCACTATTCTGCTGGTGCAGTCACTGTGTACATACATTACATTACTGATCCTGAGTTACCTCCTGTATTATACTCCAGAGCTGCACTCACTATTCTGCTGGTGCAGTCACTGTGTACATACATTACATTACTGATCCTGAGTTACCTCCTGTATTATACTCCAGAGCTGCACTCACTATTCTGCTGTTGCAGCCACTGTGTACATACATTACATTACTGACCCTGAGTTACATCCTGTATTATACTCCAGAGCTGTGCTCACTATTCTGCTGGTGCAGTCACTGTGTGCATACATTACATTACATTACTGATCGTGAGTTGCATCCTGTATTATACCCCAGAGCTGCACTCACTATTCTGCTGGTGCAGTCACTGTGTACATACATTACATTACTGATCCTGAGTTACATCCTGTATTATACTCCAGAGCTGCACTCACTATTCTGCTGGTGCAGTCACTGTGTACATACATTACATTACTGATCCTGAGTTACCTCCTGTATTATACTCCAGAGCTGCACTCACTATTCTGCTGTTGCAGCCACTGTGTACATACATTACATTACTGACCCTGAGTTACATCCTGTATTATACTCCAGAGCTGTGCTCACTATTCTGCTGGTGCAGTCACTGTGTGCATACATTACATTACATTACTGATCGTGAGTTGCATCCTGTATTATACCCCAGAGCTGCACTCACTATTCTGCTGGTGCAGTCACTGTGTACATACATTACATTACTGATCCTGAGTTACATCCTGTATTATACTCCAGAGCTGCACTCACTATTCTGCTGGTGCAGTCACTGTGTACTTACATTACATTACTGATCCTGAGTTACATCCTGTATTATACCCCAGAGCTGCACTCACTATTCTGCTGGTGCAGTCACTGTGTACATACATTACATTACTGATCCTGAGTTACATCCTGTATTATACTCCAGAGCTGCACTCACTATTCTGCTGGTGCAGTCACTGTGTACATACATTACATTACTGATCCTGAGTTACATCCTGTATTATACTCCAGAGCTGCACTCACTATTCTGCTGGTGCAGTCACTGTGTACATACATTACATTACTGATCCTGAGTTACCTCCTGTATTTTACTCCAGAGCTGCACTCACTATTCTGCTGCTGCAGTCACTGTGTACATACATTACATTACTGATCCTGAGTTACATCCTGTATTATACTCCAGAGCTGCACTCACTATTCTGCTGGTGCAGTCACTGTGTACATACATTACATTACTGATCCTGAGTTACCTCCTGTATTATACTCCAGAGCTGCACTCACTATTCTGCTGGTGCAGTCACTGTGTACATACATTACATTACTGATCCCGAGTTACATCCTGTATTATACTCCAGAGCTGCACTCACTATTCTGCTGGTGCAGTCACTGTGTACATACATTACATTACTGACCCTGAGTTACCTCCTGTATTATACTCCAGAGCTGCACTCACTATTCTGCTGGTGCAGCCACTGTGTACATACATTACATTACTGACCCTGAGTTACATCCTGTATTATACTCCAGAGCTGCACTCACTATTCTGCTGGTGCAGTCACTGTGTACATACATTACATTACTGATCCTGAGTTACATCCTGTATTATACTCCAGAGCTGCACTCACTATTCTGCTGGTGCAGTCACTGTGTACATACATTACATTACTGATCCTGAGTTACATCCTGTATTATACCCCAGAGCTGCACTCACTATTCTGCTGGTGCAGTCACTGTGTACATACATTACATTACTGATTCTGAGTTACCTCCTGTATTATACTCCAGAGCTGCACTCACTATTCTGCTGGTGCAGTCACTGTGTACATACATTACAGTACTGATCCTGAGTTACCTCCTGCATTATACTCCAGAGCTGCACTCACTATTCTGCTGGTGCAGTCACTGTGTACATACATTACATTACTGATTCTGAGTTACCTCCTGTATTATACTCCAGAGCTGCACTCACTATTCTGCTGGTGCAGTCACTGTGTACATACATTACATTACTGATCCTGAGTTACATCCTGTATTATACTCCAGAGCTGCACTCACTATTCTGCTGGTGCAGTCACTGTGTACATACATTACATTACTGATCCTGAGTTACCTCCTGTATTTTACTCCAGAGCTGCACTCACTATTCTGCTGCTGCAGTCACTGTGTACATACATTACATTACTGATCCTGAGTTACATCCTGTATTATACTCCAGAGCTGAACTCACTATTCTGCTGGTACAGTCAGTGTGTACATACATTACATTACTGATCCTGAGTTACATCCTGTATTATACCCCAGAGCTGCACTCACTATTCTGCTGGTGCAGTCTCTGTGTACATACATTACATTACTGATCCTGAGTTACATCCTGTATTATACTCCAGAGCTGCACTCACTATTCTGCTGGTGCAGTCACTGTGTACATACATTACATTACTGATCCTGAGTTACATCCTGTATTATACTCCAGAGCTGCACTCACTATTCTGCTGGTGCAGTCACTGTGTACATACATTACATTACTGATCCTGAGTTACATCCTGTATTATACTCCAGAGCTGCACTCACTATTCTGCTGGTGCAGTCACTGTGTACATACATTACATTACTGATCCTGAGTTACATCCTATATTATACTCCAGAGCTGCACTCACTATTCTGCTGGTGCAGTCACTGTGTACATACATTACATTACTGATCCTGAGTTATACCCTGTATTATACTCCAGAGCTGCACTCACTATTCTGCTGGTGCAGTCACTGTGTACATACATTACATTACTGATCCTGAGTTACATCATGTATTATACTCCAGAGCTGCGCTCACTATTCTGCTGGTGCAGTCACTGTGTACATACATTACATTACTGATCCTGAGTTACATCCTGTATTTTACTCCAGAGCTGCACTCACTATTCTGCTGCTGCAGTCACTGTGTACATACATTACATTACTGATCCTGAGTTACATCCTGTATTATACTCCAGAGCTGCACTCACTATTCTGCTGGTGCAGTCACTGTGTACATACATTGCATTACTGATCCTGAGTTACCTCCTGTATTATACTCCAGAGCTGCGCTCACTATTCTGCTGGTGCAGTCACTGTGTACATACATTACATTACTGATCCTGAGTTACCTCTTTTATTTTACTCCAGAGCTGCACTCACTATTCTGCTGCTGCAGTCACTGTGTACATAAATTACATTACTGATCCTGAGTTACATCTTGTATTATACTCCAGAGCTGCACTCACTATTCTGCTGGTGCAGTCACTGTGTACATACATTACATTACTGATCCTGAGTTACATCCTGTATTATACCCCAGAGCTGCACTCACTATTCTGCTGGTGCAGTCACTGTGTACATACATTACATTACTGATCCTGAGTTACCTCCTGTATTATACTCCAGAGCTGCACTCACTATTCTGCTGGTGCAGTCACTGTGTACATACATTACATTACTGATCCTGAGTTACCTCCTGTATTATACTCCAGAGCTGCACTCACTATTCTGCTGGTGCAGTCACTGTGTACATACATTACATTACTGATCCTGAGTTACCTCCTGTATTATACTCCAGAGCTGCACTCACTATTCTGCTGGTTGTTTCAGTTCTCTGTGTGGACATTCACTATGCAGGGAATGATGGAAGAGTTCAGCTGTGAAGCTGCAGAAGTTTTCTTATGCCCCCGATGCTCAGCTTCGTGTTAGCGGCGTTTTGATTTCTCTTTTTAATCAATTCCACATTATTGAGACGTCGCGGACACTTTGGGGTCCGAGGTTCTGTCAGCGCTGACCCCGGATTTAGGTTTTAATTAAATATAGAATACAGGAAATGCTGCAAATCAGCGGAGAGGGTCCATAAATCTCGCTTTTCTGCCTAATCTGCAGTTCTGTGGATAAATCTCCTCGTCTTTCTTCTCAGAAATTTATTGATTCTAAAATTGAAATTCCGCTTAACCCTTCATCTGCTGGAATAAAATTCTCTCGTCTTCTCGGTCTGCAGACGTTCCCCATCTTGTATTGCAGATAACTGATACATTGTCACAAAACCCAGCTGTTATAGTTCAAAAATCCGGAAAAAAAAAGCTCCAGTAAGGACTCCTTTGTGATTGGCCGAGAATCAGGAGCGATGATACAAGTAACATTGTATCGTTTCCGCCTCGTACATGTGTGTTTGGCTCAATAATCGGACGCGGTGATGACGGCTCCATCCTCGGGGATCTTGTATTCGCCGCGTTCGCTTTCTTCATTTAGCAGCGCGCGTTGTGTAAGTCCAGGTTATTACTAGAGGAGAAACCTGCTGGAGATCGCCGGCGTCCATTAGAGCTTCGGAGCTGTAATCGCTGACCGCAGCCTCCATCAGCGCTTTTAAATAATGCCTCAAATTAACTCACAAACATAATGTTTCCAAAGCGTTGCCGTCACCCGAGGTTACGGGACTGAGATTCTCCCGACGTAGCAGCGCTGGGATTGAATTATCCTCAGCGGATGGAGGTGGGAAGGAAAAACTGCAAGGAGGAAAGGTCTGCCGCCACCTGCGCCAAAAGCTGAGCGCACGAATATAGCGGCATGACATAAGATGGACAATAATGTCAGATACAGACGATGCTTCATCGTATAAGATCCATAATTCCGTGGTGCTGACGTAGACCGTGGCGCGGTGACACCTGTGTAATGGTGTGACACCACGGTGACGGCCATCCCTCAGGGTTTGTGCACACAATGTTTTTGATGATGAATTTTCCTGTAGAAACCGCTGCAGAAAACGTCCATAACTTCCCAAAGACGGACGAGGTATTTGCAGCCTTCTCATTGGCCAGTGCCTAGTTTGGAGCGTTGTCCGTCAAGAGCCACCTCAAAGTACTGACACGCGCCTCCTCAACCTCCGGGAACTGACGCGCGCTCCCTCGTCCTCCAGGAACTGACGCGCGCTCCCTCATCCTCCAGGAACTGACGCGCGCTCCCTCATCCTCCAGGAACTGACGCTCGCTTCCTCGTCCTCCAGGAAAGGACGCGCGCCCCCTCGTCCTCCAGGAACTGACGCGAGTTCCCTCGTCCTCCAGGAACTGACGCGCGCTTCCTCGTCCTCCAGGAACTAACGCGCGCTCCCTCGTCCTCCAGGAACTGACGCGCGCTCCCTCATCCTCCAGGAACTGACGCGCGCTCCCTCGTCCTCCAGGAACTGACGCGCGTTCCCTCGTCCTCCAGAAACTGACGCGCGTTCCCTCGTCCTCCAGGAACTGACACGCGCTCCCTCGTCCTCCAGGAACTGACGCGCGCTCCCTCGTCCTCCAGGAACTGACGCGCGCTCCCTCGTCCTCCAGGAACTGACGCGCGCTCCCTCGTCCTCCAGGAACTGTTCAAATCTAACGCAGAAAAAAACAAAGATATGAACAGAATAGAAGTGAATGGCAAGAGTCTTTCATGCATCTTGAAGCAATTGTTTTTCAGGCATTTGTGAAGTGGACCTGCTCTAAAAAAACTCCAAGTGCACATATCCCATAGCTCCTAACTGTCCGTGATCCATCCAGACAGTCCTGATTTGGGGGAGCTGTCCTGCTGTCCCGGGAGGTCAGAGCTATGTCCTGACTCCCACTCTGTGTGGTGTCTCCTGCAGACATCACTGCTCCGTAGCTCCTCATCCCCTGACTCTGCAGAGCATCTCTGCTCTCTACATACATTCAGTTACATACAGCGGACAGTATTGGACTCGTCACCAATGTTCTCAGCAAATCTACTGGTAAAGGTGCTATTGACATGAGATTCTCCCCAGATGTCAATAAAAACTCATCCAATCCACACAGGAAAGAAATCCCCATTGATCCATAAATTATGTGTAATAATGAGAGATGACACCGGGAGAAGTACTGAAGAAAGAGGAGCAAAAAGCCCTGGAAAATCGTGACACTGGCTGAGATCTATCAGTAATTAGAAAGCGATTTTGCCACTTAGTGACCAATAATATCAGCTGGTTCACCTAATGCCTATAAAAAGGTATCTTATTACCAAGGGGTCACACAGGAAACATCTCATGATGGGTAATACCAGTGAGATGTCTCAAGACCTTCACAACCTTATTGCTACAAAGCATCCTGATAGCATTGGTTAGAGAAGAATTTCTAAACTACTGGAGGTTCCAGTGAGCACTGATGGGACGATAATCCGGAAATGGAAAGAACATCATTTCACCATAAACCAATCATAACCAGGTGCTCCCTGCAAGATTTCACCATAAACTGGCCACGACCAGGTGCTCCCCGAAAAATTTCACCAAAAAACAGCCACAACCAGGTGCTCCCCGCAAGATTTCACCATAAACCAACCACAACCAGGTGCTCCCCACAAAATTTCACCAAAAACTGGCCACGACCAGGTGCTCCCCGTAAGATTTCACCATAAACCGTCCATGACCAGGTGCTTCCCGCAAGATTTCACCATAAACTGGCCACGACCAGGTGCTCCCCACAAAATTTCACCAAAAACTGGCCACGACCAGGTGCTCCCCGCAAGATTTCACCATAAACCAACCACAACCAGGTGCTCCCCACAAAATTTCACCAAAAACTGGCCACGACCAGGTGCTCCCCACAAAATTTCACCAAAAACTGGCCACGACCAGGTGCTCCCCGCAAGATTTCACCATAACCCGGCCCCAACCAGGTGCTCCCCGCAAGATTTCACCATAAACCGGCCACGACCAGGTGCTCCTCGCAAGATTTCACTGTAAACCGGCCACGACCAGGTGCTCCCCGCAAGATTTCACCATAAACCGGCCACGACCAGGTGCTCCCCGCAAGATTTCACTGTAAACCGGCCACGACCAGGTGCTCCCCGCAAGATTTCACTGTAAACCGGCCACGACCAGGTGCTCTTCGCAAGATTTCACTGTAAACCGGCCACGACCAGGTGCTCCCCGCAAGATTTCACCATAAACCGTCCATGACCAGGTGCTCCCCGCAAGATTTCACCATAAACCGTCCATGACCAGGTGCTCCCCGCAAGATTTCACCATAAACCGTCCATGACCAGGTGCTCCCCGAAAGATTTCACCATAAACCGGCCACGACCAGGTGCTCCCTGCAAGATTTCACCATAAACCGGCCACGACCAGGTGCTTCCCGCAAGATTACACCATAAACCGGCCACGACCAGGTGCTTCCCGCAAGATTACACCATAAACCGGCCACGACCAGGTGCTCCCTGCAAGATTTCACCATAAACCGGCCACGACCAGGTGCTTCCCGCAAGATTACACCATAAACCGGCCACGACCAGGTGCTTCCCGCAAGATTTCACCATAAACCGGCCACGACCAGGTGCTTCCCGCAAGATTTCACCATAAACCGTCCATGACCAGGTGCTCCCCGAAAGATTTCACCATAAACCGTCCATGACCAGGTGCTCCCCGAAAGATTTCACCATAAACCGGCCACGACCAGGTGCTCCCTGCAAGATTTCACCATAAACCGGCCACGACCAGGTGCTCCCCGAAAGATTTCACCATAAACCGTCCATGACCAGGTGCTCCCCGAAAGATTTCACCATAAACCGGCCACGACCAGGTGCTCCCTGCAAGATTTCACCATAAACCGGCCACGACCAGGTGCTCCCCGCAAGATTACACCATAAACCGGCCACGACCAGGTGCTCCCCGCAAGATTTCACCAAATTGGCCATGACCAGGTGCTCCCCGCAAGATTTCACCATACACCGACCACGACCAGGTGCTCCCCGCAAGATATCACCATAAACCGGCCACGACCAGGTGCGCTCAGCAAGATTACACCATAAACCGGCCACGACCAGGTGCGCTCAGCAAGATTACACCATAACCGGTCTCAACCAGGTGCTCCCCGCAAGATTTCAGACAGAGGAGTGAAACAAATTATCAGAAGAATTGTCCAAGAGCCAAAGACACCTGTGGAGAACTACAGAAAGACCTGGAATCAGCAGGTACAAACAAACTATAAGTAATGCACACACCCTCCATGGCCTGTATGCATGCTCACCACACACCCTCCATGGCCTGTATGCATGCTCACCACACACCCTCCATGGCCTGTATGCATGCTCACCACACAACCTCCATGGCCTGTATGCACGCTCACCACACACCCTCCATGGCCTGTATGCACGCTCACCACACACCCTCCATGGCCTGTATGCACGCTCACCACTCACCCTCCATGGCCTGTATGCATGCTCACCACACAACCTCCATGGCCTGTATGCACGCTCACCACACAACCGCCATGGCCTGTATGCACGCTCACCACACAACCGCCATGGCCTGTATGCACGCTCACCACACAACCGCCATGGCCTGTATGCACGCTCACCACACAACCTCCATGGCCTGTATGCACGCTCACCACACACCCTCCATGGCCTGTATGCATGCTCACCACACAACCTCCATGGCCTGTATGCATGCTCACCACGCAACCTCCATGACCTGTATGCACGCTCACCACGCAACCTCCATGACCTGTATGCACGCTCACCACACAACCTTCATGACCTGTATACACGCTCACCACACAACCTCCATGACCTGTATACACGCTCACCACGCAACCTCCATGACCTGTATGCACGCTCACCACACAACCTCCATGGCCTGTATACACGCTCACCACACAACCTCCATGACCTGTATACACGCTCACCACGCAACCTCCATGACCTGTATGCACGCTCACCACGCAACCTCCATGACCTGTATGCACGCTCACCACACAACCTCCATGGCCTGTATACATGCTCACCACACAACCTCCATGACCTGTATGCACGCTCACCACACAACCTCCATGTTCTGTATGCACGCTCACCACGCAACCTCCATGACCTGTATGCACGCTCTCCACACAACCTCCATGGCCTGTATGCACGCTCACCACACAACCTTCATGACCTGTATACACGCTCACCACACAACCTCCATGGCCTGTATACACGCTCAACACACAACCTCCATGGCCTGTATGCACGCTCACCACACAACCTTCATGACCTGTATGCACGCTCACCACACAACCTCCATGACCTGTATGCACGCTCACCACACAACCTTCATGACCTGTATGCACGCTCACCACACAACCTCCATGGCCTGTATACACGCTCACCACACAACCTCTATGGCCTGTATGCACGCTCAACACACACCCTCCATGGCCTGTATGCACGCTCACCACGCAACCTCCATGACCTGTATGCACGCTCACCACACAACCTCCATGGCCTGTATACACGCTCACCACACAACCTCCATGACCTGTATGCACGCTCACCACACAACCTTCATGACCTGTATGCACGCTCACCACACAACCTCCATGGCCTGTATACACGCTCAACACACAACCTCTATGGCCTGTATGCACGCTCACCACACAACCTCCATGGCCTGTATGCACGCTCACCACACAACCTCCATGGCCTGTATGCACGCTCACCACACAACCTTCATGACCTGTATGCACGCTCACCACACAACCTCCATGGCCTGTATACATGCTCACCACACAACCTCCATGACCTGTATACACGCTCACCACACAACCTCCATGACCTGTATACACGCTCACCACACAACCTCCATGACCTGTATACACGCTCACCACACAACCTCCATGACCTGTATACACGCTCACCACACAACCTCCATGACCTGTATGCACGCTCACCACACAACCTCCATGACCTGTATACACGCTCACCACACAACCTCCATGGCCTGTATGCACGCTCACCACACAACCTCCATGTCCTGTATGCACGCTCACCACGAAACCTCCATGACCTGTATGCACGCTCACCACACAACCTCCATGGCCTGTATACATGCTCACCACACAACCTCCATGACCTGTATGCACGCTCACCACACAACCTCCATGTCCTGTATGCACGCTCACCACGCAACCTCCATGACCTGTATGCACGCTCTCCACACAACCTCCATGGCCTGTATGCACGCTCACCACACAACCTTCATGACCTGTATACACGCTCACCACACAACCTCCATGGCCTGTATACACGCTCAACACACAACCTCCATGGCCTGTATGCACGCTCACCACACAACCTTCATGACCTGTATGCACGCTCACCACACAACCTCCATGGCCTGTATACACGCTCACCACACAACCTCTATGGCCTGTATGCACGCTCAACACACACCCTCCATGGCCTGTATGCACGCTCACCACGCAACCTCCATGACCTGTATGCACGCTCACCACACAACCTCCATGGCCTGTATACACGCTCACCACACAACCTCCATGACCTGTATGCACGCTCACCACACAACCTTCATGACCTGTATGCACGCTCACCACACAACCTCCATGGCCTGTATACACGCTCAACACACAACCTCTATGGCCTGTATGCACGCTCACCACACAACCTCCATGGCCTGTACGCACGCTCACCACACAACCTCCATGTCCTGTATGCACGCTCACCACACAACCTTCATGACCTGTATGCACGCTCAACACACAACCTCCATGGCCTGTATGCACGCTCACCACACAACCTCCATGACCTGTATGCATGCTCACCACACAACCTTCATGACCTGTATGCACGCTCAACACACAACCTCCATGGCCTGTATGCACGCTCACCACACAACCTCCATGGCCTGTATGCACGCTTACCACACAACCTCCATGGCCTGTATGCACGCTCACCACACAACCTCCATGGCCTGTATGCACGCTTACCACACAACCTCCATGGCCTGTATACACGCTCACCACACAACCTCCATGGACTGTATGCACGCTCACCACACAACCTCCATGGCCTGTACGCACGCTCACCACACAATCGCCATGGCCTGTATGGACGCTCACCACGCAACCTCCATGGCCTGTATGCACGCTCACCACACAACCTCCATGGCCTGTATACACGCTCACCACACAACCTCCATGGCCTGTATGCACGCTCACCACACAACCTCCATGGCCTGTATACACGCTCACCACACAACCTCCATGGCCTGTATGCACGCTCACCACACAACCTCCATGGCCTGTACGCACGCTCACCACACAATCGCCATGGCCTGTATGGACGCTCACCACGCAACCTCCATGGTCTGTATGCACGCTCACCACACAACCTCCATGGCCTGTATGCATGCTCACCACGCAACCTCCATGGCCTGTATGCATGCTCACCACGCAACCTCCATGTTCTGTATGCACGCTCACCACACAACCTCCATGGCCTGTATGCAAGCTCACCACACAACCTCCATGGCCTGTATGTACGCTCACCACACACCCTCAATGTCCTGTATGGACACTCACCTTGCATCCTCCATGGCCTGTATGCACGCTCACCACACAACCTCCATGGCCTGTATGCACGCTCACCACGCAACCTCCATGGCCTGTATGCACGCTCACCACACAACCTCCATGACCTGTATGCACGCTCACCATACAACCTCCATGGCCTGTATGCACGCTCACCACGCAACCTCCATGGCCTGTATGCACGCTCACCACACAACCTCCATGACCTGTATGCACGCTCACCATACAACCTCCATGGCCTGTATGCACGCTCACCACACAACCGCCATGTCCTGTATGCACGCTCACCACACACCCTCTATGGCCTGTATGCACGCTTACCATACAACCTCCATGGCCTGTATGCACGCTCACCACACAACCTCCATGACCTGTATGCATGCTCACCACACAACCTCCATGGCCTGTATGCATGCTCACCACACAACCTCCATGGCCTGTATGCACGCTCACCACACAACCTCCATGGCCTGTATGCACGCTCACCACACAACCTCCATGGCCTGTATGCACGCTCACCACACAACCTCCATGGCCTGTATGCACGCTCACCACACAACCTCCATGGCCTGTATGCACGTTCACCACACATCCTCCATGGCCTGTATGCACGCTCACCACACAACCTCCATGGCCTGTATGCACGCTCACCCCGCACCCTCCATGGCCTGTATGCACGCTCACCACACAACCTCCATGGCCTGTATGCACGCTCACCACACAACCTCCATGGACTGTATGCACGCTCACCACACAACCTCCATGGCCTGTATGCACGCTCACCATACAACCTCCATGGCCTGTATGCACGCTCACCACACAACCTCCATGGCCTGTATGCATGCTCACCACATAACCTCCATGGCCTGTATGCACGCTCACCATACAACCTCCATGGCCTGTATGTACGCTCACCACACAACCTCCATGGCCTGTATGCACGCTCACCACACAACCTCCATGGCCTGTATGCACGCTCACCACACAACCTCCATGGCCTGTATGCACGCTCACCACACAACCTCCATGACCTGTATACACGCTCACCACACAACCTCCATGGCCTGTATGCACGCTCACCACACAACCTCCATGGCCTGTATACACGCTCACCACACAACCTCCATGACCTGTATGCACACTCACCACACAACCTCCATGACCTGTATGCACACTCACCACACAACCTCCATGGCCTGTATGCACGCTCACCACACAACCTCCATGGCCTGTATACACGCTCTCCACACAACCTCCATGACCTGTATGCACACTCACCACACAACCTCCATGGCCTGTATGCACGCTCACCACACAACCGCCATGGCCTGTATGCACGCTCACCACACAACCGCCATGGCCTGTATGCACGCTCACCACACACCCTCCATGGCCTGTATGCATGCTCACCACACAACCTCCATGGCCTGTATGCATGCTCACCACGCAACCTCCATGACCTGTATGCACGCTCACCACGCAACCTCCATGACCTGTATGCACGCTCACCACACAACCTTCATGACCTGTATACACGCTCACCACACAACCTCCATGACCTGTATACACGCTCACCACGCAACCTCCATGACCTGTATGCACGCTCACCACACAACCTCCATGGCCTGTATACACGCTCACCACACAACCTCCATGACCTGTATACACGCTCACCACGCAACCTCCATGACCTGTATGCACGCTCACCACGCAACCTCCATGACCTGTATGCACGCTCACCACACAACCTCCATGGCCTGTATACATGCTCACCACACAACCTCCATGACCTGTATGCACGCTCACCACACAACCTCCATGTTCTGTATGCACGCTCACCACGCAACCTCCATGACCTGTATGCACGCTCTCCACACAACCTCCATGGCCTGTATGCACGCTCACCACACAACCTTCATGACCTGTATACACGCTCACCACACAACCTCCATGGCCTGTATACACGCTCAACACACAACCTCCATGGCCTGTATGCACGCTCACCACACAACCTTCATGACCTGTATGCACGCTCACCACACAACCTCCATGGCCTGTATACACGCTCACCACACAACCTCTATGGCCTGTATGCACGCTCAACACACACCCTCCATGGCCTGTATGCACGCTCACCACGCAACCTCCATGACCTGTATGCACGCTCACCACACAACCTCCATGGCCTGTATACACGCTCACCACACAACCTCCATGACCTGTATGCACGCTCACCACACAACCTTCATGACCTGTATGCACGCTCACCACACAACCTCCATGGCCTGTATACACGCTCAACACACAACCTCTATGGCCTGTATGCACGCTCACCACACAACCTCCATGGCCTGTATGCACGCTCACCACACAACCTTCATGACCTGTATGCACGCTCACCACACAACCTCCATGGCCTGTATACATGCTCACCACACAACCTCCATGACCTGTATACACGCTCACCACACAACCTCCATGACCTGTATACACGCTCACCACACAACCTCCATGACCTGTATACACGCTCACCACACAACCTCCATGACCTGTATGCACGCTCACCACACAACCTCCATGGCCTGTACGCACGCTCACCACACAACCTCCATGTCCTGTATGCACGCTCACCACGAAACCTCCATGACCTGTATGCACGCTCACCACACAACCTCCATGGCCTGTATACATGCTCACCACACAACCTCCATGACCTGTATGCACGCTCACCACACAACCTCCATGTCCTGTATGCACGCTCACCACGCAACCTCCATGACCTGTATGCACGCTCTCCACACAACCTCCATGGCCTGTATGCACGCTCACCACACAACCTTCATGACCTGTATACACGCTCACCACACAACCTCCATGGCCTGTATACACGCTCAACACACAACCTCCATGGCCTGTATGCACGCTCACCACACAACCTTCATGACCTGTATGCACGCTCACCACACAACCTCCATGGCCTGTATACACGCTCACCACACAACCTCTATGGCCTGTATGCACGCTCAACACACACCCTCCATGGCCTGTATGCACGCTCACCACGCAACCTCCATGACCTGTATGCACGCTCACCACACAACCTCCATGGCCTGTATACACGCTCACCACACAACCTCCATGACCTGTATGCACGCTCACCACACAACCTTCATGACCTGTATGCACGCTCACCACACAACCTCCATGGCCTGTATACACGCTCAACACACAACCTCTATGGCCTGTATGCACGCTCACCACACAACCTCCATGGCCTGTACGCACGCTCACCACACAACCTCCATGTCCTGTATGCACGCTCACCACACAACCTTCATGACCTGTATGCACGCTCAACACACAACCTCCATGGCCTGTATGCACGCTCACCACACAACCTCCATGACCTGTATGCATGCTCACCACACAACCTTCATGACCTGTATGCACGCTCAACACACAACCTCCATGGCCTGTATGCACGCTCACCACACAACCTCCATGGCCTGTACGCACGCTCACCACACAATCGCCATGGCCTGTATGGACGCTCACCATACAACCTCCATGGCCTGTATGCACGCTCACCACGCAACCTCCATGGCCTGTATGCACGCTCACCACACAACCTCCATGGCCTGTATACACGCTCACCACACAACCTCCATGGCCTGTATGCACGCTCACCACACAACCTCCATGGCCTGTATGCACACTCACCACACAACCTCCATGACCTGTATGCACACTCACCACACAACCTCCATGGCCTGTATGCACGCTCACCACACAACCTCCATGGCCTGTATACACGCTCTCCACACAACCTCCATGACCTGTATGCACACTCACCACACAACCTCCATGGCCTGTATGCACGCTCACCACACAACCGCCATGGCCTGTATGCACGCTCACCACACAACCGCCATGGCCTGTATGCACGCTCACCACACACCCTCCATGGCCTGTATGCATGCTCACCACACAACCTCCATGGCCTGTATGCATGCTCACCACGCAACCTCCATGACCTGTATGCACGCTCACCACGCAACCTCCATGACCTGTATGCACGCTCACCACACAACCTTCATGACCTGTATACACGCTCACCACACAACCTCCATGACCTGTATACACGCTCACCACGCAACCTCCATGACCTGTATGCACGCTCACCACACAACCTCCATGGCCTGTATACACGCTCACCACACAACCTCCATGACCTGTATACACGCTCACCACGCAACCTCCATGACCTGTATGCACGCTCACCACGCAACCTCCATGACCTGTATGCACGCTCACCACACAACCTCCATGGCCTGTATACATGCTCACCACACAACCTCCATGACCTGTATGCACGCTCACCACACAACCTCCATGTTCTGTATGCACGCTCACCACGCAACCTCCATGACCTGTATGCACGCTCTCCACACAACCTCCATGGCCTGTATGCACGCTCACCACACAACCTTCATGACCTGTATACACGCTCACCACACAACCTCCATGGCCTGTATACACGCTCAACACACAACCTCCATGGCCTGTATGCACGCTCACCACACAACCTTCATGACCTGTATGCACGCTCACCACACAACCTCCATGGCCTGTATACACGCTCACCACACAACCTCTATGGCCTGTATGCACGCTCAACACACACCCTCCATGGCCTGTATGCACGCTCACCACGCAACCTCCATGACCTGTATGCACGCTCACCACACAACCTCCATGGCCTGTATACACGCTCACCACACAACCTCCATGACCTGTATGCACGCTCACCACACAACCTTCATGACCTGTATGCACGCTCACCACACAACCTCCATGGCCTGTATACACGCTCAACACACAACCTCTATGGCCTGTATGCACGCTCACCACACAACCTCCATGGCCTGTATGCACGCTCACCACACAACCTTCATGACCTGTATGCACGCTCACCACACAACCTCCATGGCCTGTATACATGCTCACCACACAACCTCCATGACCTGTATACACGCTCACCACACAACCTCCATGACCTGTATACACGCTCACCACACAACCTCCATGACCTGTATACACGCTCACCACACAACCTCCATGACCTGTATGCACGCTCACCACACAACCTCCATGGCCTGTACGCACGCTCACCACACAACCTCCATGTCCTGTATGCACGCTCACCACGAAACCTCCATGACCTGTATGCACGCTCACCACACAACCTCCATGGCCTGTATACATGCTCACCACACAACCTCCATGACCTGTATGCACGCTCACCACACAACCTCCATGTCCTGTATGCACGCTCACCACGCAACCTCCATGACCTGTATGCACGCTCTCCACACAACCTCCATGGCCTGTATGCACGCTCACCACACAACCTTCATGACCTGTATACACGCTCACCACACAACCTCCATGGCCTGTATACACGCTCAACACACAACCTCCATGGCCTGTATGCACGCTCACCACACAACCTTCATGACCTGTATGCACGCTCACCACACAACCTCCATGGCCTGTATACACGCTCACCACACAACCTCTATGGCCTGTATGCACGCTCAACACACACCCTCCATGGCCTGTATGCACGCTCACCACGCAACCTCCATGACCTGTATGCACGCTCACCACACAACCTCCATGGCCTGTATACACGCTCACCACACAACCTCCATGACCTGTATGCACGCTCACCACACAACCTTCATGACCTGTATGCACGCTCACCACACAACCTCCATGGCCTGTATACACGCTCAACACACAACCTCTATGGCCTGTATGCACGCTCACCACACAACCTCCATGGCCTGTACGCACGCTCACCACACAACCTCCATGTCCTGTATGCACGCTCACCACACAACCTTCATGACCTGTATGCACGCTCAACACACAACCTCCATGGCCTGTATGCACGCTCACCACACAACCTCCATGACCTGTATGCATGCTCACCACACAACCTTCATGACCTGTATGCACGCTCAACACACAACCTCCATGGCCTGTATGCACGCTCACCACACAACCTCCATGGCCTGTACGCACGCTCACCACACAATCGCCATGGCCTGTATGGACGCTCACCATACAACCTCCATGGCCTGTATGCACGCTCACCACGCAACCTCCATGGCCTGTATGCACGCTCACCACACAACCTCCATGGCCTGTATACACGCTCACCACACAACCTCCATGGCCTGTATGCACGCTCACCACACAACCTCCATGGCCTGTATACACGCTCACCACACAACCTCCATGGCCTGTATGCACGCTCACCACACAACCTCCATGGCCTGTACGCACGCTCACCACACAACCTCCATGGCCTGTATGCACGCTCACCACACAACCTCCATGGCCTGTATGCACGCTCACCACACAACCTCCATGGCCTGTATGCACGCTCACCACACAACCTCCATGGCCTGTATGCACGTTCACCACACATCCTCCATGGCCTGTATGCACGCTCACCACACAACCTCCATGGCCTGTATGCACGCTCACCCCGCACCCTCCATGGCCTGTATGCACGCTCACCACACAACCTCCATGGCCTGTATGCACGCTCACCACACAACCTCCATGGACTGTATGCACGCTCACCACACAACCTCCATGGCCTGTATGCACGCTCACCATACAACCTCCATGGCCTGTATGCACGCTCACCACACAACCTCCATGGCCTGTATGCATGCTCACCACATAACCTCCATGGCCTGTATGCACGCTCACCATACAACCTCCATGGCCTGTATGTACGCTCACCACACAACCTCCATGGCCTGTATGCACGCTCACCACACAACCTCCATGGCCTGTATGCACGCTCACCACACAACCTCCATGGCCTGTATGCACGCTCACCACACAACCTCCATGACCTGTATACATGCTCACCACACAACCTCCATGGCCTGTATGCACGCTCACCACACAACCTCCATGGCCTGTATACACGCTCACCACACAACCTCCATGACCTGTATGCACACTCACCACACAACCTCCATGACCTGTATGCACACTCACCACACAACCTCCATGGCCTGTATGCACGCTCACCACACAACCTCCATGGCCTGTATACACGCTCTCCACACAACCTCCATGACCTGTATGCACACTCACCACACAACCTCCATGGCCTGTATGCACGCTCACCACACAACCGCCATGGCCTGTATGCACGCTCACCACACAACCGCCATGGCCTGTATGCACGCTCACCACACAACCTCCATGGCCTGTTTGCACGCTCACATTTACAGTTCGCGCCACAACATTTAGACAAGCCTGTGAAATGCTGGGAGAATATAGTCTCGTCAAATGAGACCAACATTGAGCTCTTTGGATGCCATAACACACACATTTGGAGGCCAAAAGGCAACTACATATCACCCCAAAGCACCATACCGACAGTGAAGTGTGGAGGTGGAACATCATGGTGTTTTCAGCATATTGCACTAGGAAACTTCATGTGATTGAAGGAAGGATGAACGGACATGTAACAGGTCTGGGAGGTGGAACCTCTATGCAACTATACAAGGGGGCAGTCCTTGTAAGGAAGCGGGTAGCTCCCAGGGAAGACGGGCAGGTAGTCACGGCAAGTGACAGGGACAGTCTCTTGGTAGAGGGGCAGGAAGTCACGGCAAGTGACAGGGACAGTCTCTGGGTAGAGGGGCAGGTAGTCACGGCAAGTGACAGGGACAGTCTCTGGGTAGAAGGACAGCAGGCAGGTGGCTGGTGAGTGCTCCCAGGTGAGCGGGCGAGAGTCTCTGGACGGGCAGGTGGTCACGGCAAGTGACGGCGGAGCCTCCAGGTAGGCTAGCACGCAGGTAGCAGGTGAGTGCTCCCAGGTGAGCGGGCAGGCTGGTCCATAGACAGACTGACAGGTGTCGGAAAGCAGACCGTCGGACCGCAGGCTTGCAAACAGGTAAACGGATATCAGGCAGGTATCAAGCAGGAATCTGGCCGGTAACTGGCAGGTAACAGGCAGGAATCCGGCAGGTGACTGGCAGGTAACAAGCAGGAATCTGGCAGGTGACTGGCTGGTAACTGGTAACGGGACCTGAGGGCTGAAGCAGAGTGAAGGCTTTGCAACAACTTTGCTCGGGCACCTCCATTTTGGAGGAGGTGCCTTAAATATGGGAGATCCTCCGGCAATTGGCCGGGGACTCCTTAGGACGGCGCGCACGGTCCCTTTAAGAGAGGGGGAGCGCGCGCGCGCCCTAAGCACACTGCCGGGGAAGGAGAGCGTGCCGGAAGCAGCGAGGAGAGAAGCGCTGGAGGACGCCGCGCCAGGAGCGGGGAGGTGAGAGGGACGGCGTCTCTGCCTAGTACGGGGCAGAGACGCCGATGCTACAGTACCCCCCCCTTTAGGCCCCCTCTTTTTTTGGCCAGAAAGAAATTTTTCAAGGAGAAGCGGGGCGTTGATGTTCTCCCTGGGTTCCCAAGTTCTCTCCTCAGGACCAAACCCCCTCCAATCTACCAGAAAAAAGGTCTTTCCTCTTACCCTCTTGGAGGCCAGAATACTCTCTACCTCAAAGACGTCATCAGCGGAAACCGGAGCAGGGGGAGTACCTGGATTATTGGAAAAAGAGTTAAAGACAACTGGTTTGAGGAGAGATACGTGGAAGGAGTTGGGAATCCGTAGGGTGGCCGGGAGTTTTAATTTGTAGGCCACAGGGTTAATTTGCCTGAGGACTTCGAAGGGACCGATGAATCGAGGGCCCAACTTGAAGGAGGGTACTTTGAGCCGCACATGTTTGGACGAGAGCCAAACCTTGTCTCCCGGACGGAATTGAAGTGGATCCAGACGTCTCTTGTCAGCATATCTCTTCATCTGCTCAGAGGACAGAAGAAGAGCGGACCTGGTGCTCTCCCAAATAGTAGAAAATTCGCTGACAAGAGACTCCGCAGCAGGGTTGTCCACAGAAACGGAGGCAGGGAGCGGAATCCGGAGGTGCTGGCCATAGACAATAAAGAACGGGGACTTGGAAGAGGATTCGCTCTCGTGGTTATTATAAGAGAACTCGGCCCAAGGAAGGAGGTCCACCCAATCAGAATGGTGGGCATTAACAAAGTGCCGGAGATAGCTGGTAAGGATCTGATTGATCCGCTCCACTTGACCATTGGACTGAGGGTGGTAAGCGGAGGAGAAGTCCAGGGTGACGTCCAGCAGTTTACATGTGGCTCTCCAGAAGCGTGAGGTAAACTGAACCCCTTGATCCGACACGATGTGGAGGGGTAGGCCATGGAGACGGAAGATATGGCGAATAAAGTCCTTAGCCAGCTCAGGTGCAGACGGAAGACCAGGCAGGGGAATGAAGTGGGCCATTTTAGAGAAGCGGTCCGCGACCACCCAAATGACAGTACACCCGGCAGAGACAGGAAGATCGGTAATGAAGTCCATAGCGATGTGTTGCCACGGGGCAACAGGTATGGGAAGCGGCAGGAGATGACCAGCTGGTAAGTGTCTGGGAATTTTGTTGCGGCCACAAGATGAACAGGCAGAGACGAAGTCTACCACATCCTTACGCAGGGTAGAACACCAGTAATGCCGGGAAATGAGTAGGAAGGTCTTCTTTTGGCCGGCATGGCCAGCTAGTTTAGAAGAATGACCCCAGTGAAGAACCCTCTCACGGTCTGGAGGCGCCACGAACGTCTTGCCGGGTGGAAGACGAGTCAAATCCAAGGGGGCCACATTCATCACCTTGGAGGGGTCGATAATGTGCATAGGCTCCTCCGCTTGGTCGGAGGACAGGAAGGATCGGGACAAGGCATCAGCTTTGACATTTTTGTCCGCCGGGCGGAAATGAAGGATGAAATCGAAGCGGGCAAAGAACAAAGACCACCGGGCTTGACGTGGATTAAGTCTCTGGGCATTTTGGAGATATGCCAGGTTCTTGTGATCCGTATAGATGATCACCGGGTATAGGGCCCCTTCAAGCAGGTGACTCCACTCCTCCAGCGCCAATTTAACAGCAAGCAGTTCTCGGTCTCCTATGGAGTAATTGCGGTCAGAGGAGGAGAAGATTTTTGAGAAAAAGCCGCAGGTTACCATTCTCCCGGAGGAAGACTTCTGGGTGAGGACCGCTCCAGCTCCAGAGGAGGAGGCATCAACCTCCTGGTAGAACTGTTTGTTGCAGTCCGGACGGTGCAGCACAGGGGCAGAGGAGAAGGCTTGTTTCAGGGAAAGGCCTCCTCAGCTTCGGATGACCATACCTTGGGATTTGCTCCCTTACGGGTGAGCGCAGATATGGGCGCAGTCCGTGACGAGAAGTGAGGAATGAAGAGACAATAGTAATTAACGAAGCCCAGGAATCGCTGTATCGCCTTCAAGCCCTCCGGAAGGGGCCACTTTAGGACAGCAGAGAGCTTCTCGGGATCCATTCGCAAGCCTGTCTGGGAGATAACATAGCCCAGGAAAGGAAGAGAGGTCTGCTCAAAAAGGCACTTCTCGTATTTAGCATAGAGGTGGTTCTGCCTGAGCCTAAGCAGGACCTGACGAACTTCCCTCCGGTGTGTGGGAAGATCCGGAGAGAAGACCAAGATGTCGTCCAGGTATACCACCACGCAGGAGTAAAGAAGGTCACGGAAGATGTCGTTGACCAGTTCTTGGAAGACGGCGGGAGCATTGCAGAGACCGAAGGGCATCGCACGGTACTCAGTGTCCGTCCCGGATATTAAAAGCTGTTTTCCACTCGTCTCCCTGACGGATATGGACCAGGTTATACGCTCCACGTAGATCCAGCTTGGAGAAGATCCTGGCGCCTTTAAGACGATCAAATAACTCAGAGATGAGCGGAAGGGGGTATTTATTTTTAACCGTGATCTGATTGAGTCCTCTATAGTCAATACAGGGGCGTAGCGAGCCGTCTTTCTTTTTGACAAAGAAGAATCCGGCTCCAGCCGGGGAGGTAGATTTCCGGATAAATCCCCTAGCCAGATTCTCTTCAATGTACTCAGACATGGCCCGGGTCTCGGCTGCAGACAACGGGTAGATACGCCCACGGGGAGGAGTGGTGCCAGGTACCAGGTCGATCGGGCAGTCATATGGCCTATGGGGTGGCAACGTCTCTGCTTCCTTCTTACCGAAGACGTCCGCATAGGGCCAGTAAGGAGCCGGGAGACCTGGTAAATTAGCTGGAGTAGGCGGAGGGCGAACTGGGCGGACCGGAACAAGGCAGGTCCTATGGCAGTCTGGACCCCATCGGAGTACTTCACCGGATCGCCAGTTCAATACGGGTTCGTGTGTCTGGAGCCAAGGTAGACCTAGCAACAGGGAGTGAGAAAGTCCGGACAGCACATGGAATGAGATTTCCTCAGAGTGCAGCATTCCCACCTGCAGGGTTATGGGTTCAGTGACGAGCAGGATGGTCTCCGAGAGAAGTCTTCCATCCACGGAGGCGACTGATAATGGTTCAGCCAGGGACTTGGTGGGAATACGGTATCTCTCTACCAGAGACTGGGAGATGAGGTTTCCAGCAGCTCCAGAATCCAGGTGGGCAAGTTCAAAGTGACGGTTTTCTCCCCAAGCAATAGAGACCAGTAAAGTCAGAGACGGAGATGGCTTACTTTTGTCTAGGACGACCTCTCCGAGCGGTCCTAGACACTGGCGTTTCCCGGCTTTTCCGGGCAGGAACGGATGAAGTGCTCCATACTGCCACAATAGAAACAGCTTCCCTCGGCTCGGCGAGATTCTTGGCGAGATTTGACCATCTTGGTCTGGTCGATCTGCATAGGTTCAGGCGAGGGCGCCCGCGGAGTGACTGATTGGGAGGCAGGTCTCAGGGAAGTAGGAGCAGAGGAAGAAAAGTCTTTCTCCCAGGTAGTCTCTTTGGCACGTTCTTGGAACCGGATGCCAATCCAGGTAGCTAGTGACACCAGGTCATCCAGAGTGGTAGGAATGTCCCGACCAGCTAACTCGTCCTTAATCCGACCGGAAAGACCCTCCCAGAAGACGGACACCAGAGCCTCATTTTCCCAGGCAAGCTCAGAAGCGAGGGTGCGGAACCGTATGGCATATTGGCCCACGGTGAGACTCCCTTGGCGGAGACGTAGCAGTGAGAAGGCAGAAGAGGTTTTCCGTCCAGGTTCATCGAAGACTTTCCGGAAAGCAGCGTGGAAAGACGGCAGGTCGGACACCAGGGGATCCCCTCTCTCCCACAGGGGATTTAGCCATGCCAGTGCCTCCCCAGTAAGATGGGACATGATGAAGGCCACCTTGGCCCGGTCGGAGATGAACTGGTATGCCAATAGCTCAAAGTGCAGGGTGCACTGGTTTATGAAACCCCGAGCTAAAGTAAGTTCGCCGGCAAAGTGTGGAGGTGCCAGAAGCCGAGGTCCATAGTCGGGTACCATGAAGGGACTGGATTGCGGTACCGCAGGAATGGGCACGGCTGGACCAGAGGTAGACATAGACAAGTCACACAATGCGCCTAGACGAGAGTTAACGGACCGTAGATAGGACAGTACCACCTCCTGCTGAGTTTTCTGACGTAAGACTTCCTGGTGCAGATCGGAGATCTGGAGGCCACCGGGTTCCATGGCCCGAGCAAACTGTAACGGGTCTGGGAGGTGGAACCTCTGTGCAACTATACAAGGGGGCAGTCCTTGTAAGGAAGCGGGTGGCTCCCAGGGAAGACGGGCAGGTAGTCACGGCAAGTGACAGGGACAGTCTCTGGGTAGAGGGGCAGGTAGTCACGGCAAGTGACAGGGACAGTCTCTGGGTAAAAGGACGGGTACTCACGGCAAGTGACAGGGACAGTCTCTGGGTAGAAGGACAGCAGGCAGGTGGCTGGTGAGCGCTCCCAGGTGAGCGGGCGAGAGTCTCTGGACGGGCAGGTGGTCACGGCAAGTGACGGCGGAGCCTCCAGGTAGGCTAGCAGGCAGGTAGCAGATGAGCGCTCCCAGGTGAGCGGGCAGGCTGGTCCATAGACAGACTGACAGGTGTCGGAAAGCAGACCGTCGGACCGCAGGCTTGCAAGCAGGTAAACGGATATCAGGCAGGTATCAAGCAGGAATCTGGCAGGTAACTGGCAGGTAACAGGCAGGAATCCGGCAGGTGACTGGCAGGTAACAAGCAGGAATCTGGCAGGTGACTGGCTGGTAACTGGTAACGGGACCTGAGGGCTGAAGCAGAGTGAAGGCTTTGCAACAACATTGCTCGGGCACCTCCATTTTGGAGGAGGTGCCTTAAATATGGGAGATCCTCCGGCAATTGGCCGGGGACTCCTTAGGACGGCGCGCGCGGTCCCTTTAAGAGAGGGGGAGCGCGCGCGCGCCCTAAGCACACTGCCGGGGAAGGAGCGCGTGCCGGAAGCAGCGAGGAGAGAAGCGCTGGAAGACGCCGCGCCAGGAGCGGGGAGGTGAGAGGGACGGCGTCTCTGCCTAGTACGGGGCAGAGACGCCGATGCTACAGGACAAATGTACCGAGACATTCCTGATAAAAATCTGCTGCCATCTACCAGGATGATGACGATGAAGCGAGGGTGGACATTTCAGTACGACAGTGATCCCAAACACACGGCCAAGGAAATTATCAACTGGTGTCAGAAAATAAATCTGCTAGAACGGCCGAGCCGATCACCGGACCTGATTCCACGAGAAAATATATGGAAGGAACGAAAGCTCAGAGTTCATAGAAGGAGCCACAGAAGCTTCAGGATGTGACGAGTGTTTGTGTGGAAGAAAGGGCCAAAATCCCACCTGAGCAATGCCTGCGACTAGTTTCTCCATACAGGAGGAATCGTGGAGCTTCATCACCAGCAAAGGCTTTTATACAAAGTATCAATTACATGTCAGTAACGTGATCAGTGCGTCTCCCGGTGTCATCTTTCATTATTACTCATCATTTCTGGATCTATGGGGATTTCTTTCCTGTGTGGATCAGACGGGTTGTTACCGACACCTGGGGAGAATCTCATGTCAATAGCACCTTTACCAGTAGATTTACTGAGAACATTGGTGACGTGTCCAATACTTATTTCTCCTGCTGTAACTGATTCTTCTGTTTTCTTCTGTGTTACAGGCAGATTGTTCTGGAACATGCAGCTATTATCAGTGCATCTCTATGTCCCTGTACATCACCTCAGAGATTTTTCTGTTTCAATAAAAATTACTAGAATAAAAACTTCAATAATTACATTTTTATTACACTTTAAAAAATAAATAAATAACACAGGTCTGCAAGGGTAAAATTGTGTGAAAGTTAGAGGTGATTTCTATAAACTTTCAATCACTGAACTCAGTAAAAGGATCGAAAAAATTCCATCACTTACAGAATTTTCACAAACACTGACTCCATAGGCTTTTTCTTGCACCGTACTTTGACCCCTTTGCATGACCTTTGGTGGATCATTTTGGCGTCATTACTTTTTCATGATACAGAAGCAGAGATAAGGAATTCCTTCCATACTTTTCTCAAGACGGTGCTCTAGTGTATTGCAGTGATGTTCCTGGGTTGATGGAAAAATGTAACATTGAATACAATGTGAGCAAGTGGAGACTCTTTATTTATTCATCCAAGCAAAGTCTGAAAACTGTGCTACTGCACAATGGCAGCGCGTATGCTTCAGTGCCTGTAGGGTTTTCTGTGCACTTGAAGGAAATCTATGAGAATTTAGACTTTATTCCCAATAAACTTAACTATGAGGATCAGGGTCAGACTGGGGTGTCTGGGGCCCACAGGGGGAATTGACCCTAGGAACCCACCCTACAGCCATAGGCAGATTATAATGAGGGCAATCTGGGCTACCGCCTGGGGCCCGAGGCTCCAGGGGGCCCATGACCAGGTTGCCCTCATTATAATGTTTTATGCGCTGCCACCATGCCGCTAATGCGGCAAACATACCTCGGCAACTTCACGCAGAAGCAGCAGACTGGGCCGGGAAAGCCCTTGGCCGCTCCCCCAGCAGCTCCTTGGCCGCTTCCATAGCAGATAGCAGACATGGCCCTGTGCGCGGCCGTGTCGGCTGAAATGACGTCATGCAGCGTGCGCCCGGCCAGCACTGGAGAGGACCAGGACAGGAGACATGCCAGGGCATGGGGACCGGAGACAAGCAGGGAGATGGTGAGTGCCTGCTTCCCAATGTACCCCCTGTGTGTCTGTGTGCATGTATGATTGTGTTTATGTATGTGTGATATGGCTGTTTATATGTATTTTTCTGCATGTCTTCAAATATGTTTAGGCCTGTATGTGTCTTTGTATACAGTATGTCAGTATATGTGTCTGTGTGTGTCTGTACATTTCTTCGACCCGTATATGTGCAAGTCTGCTTGTATACGTGTTTGACTGCATGTGCATGATTTTGTGTGCACGTGCCTGTCTGTGTCTGACTGCATGTGTGACTGCGTGTGTGTATTGTACCCCGGCAACTATGTGCGGCCCCATACTGTAACCCGGGAGCTCCGTGCGTACCCATACTGTAGCCGGCCCCATACTGTACCCCGGGAGCTCCGCGCCGCCCCGTAGTGTAGCCCGGGAGCTCCGTGCCGCCCCGTAGTGTAGCCCGGGAGCTCTGCGCCGCCCCGTAGTGCAGCCCGGGAGCTCTGCGCCGCCCCGTAGTGTAGCCCGGGAGCTCCGCGCCGCCCCGTAGTGTAGCCCGGGAGCTCCATGCCGTCCCGTAGTGTAGCCCGGGAGCTCTGTGCCGCCCCGTAGTGTAGCCCGGGAGCTCTGCGCCGCCCCGTAGTGCAGCCCGGGAGCTCTGCGCCGCCCCGTAGTGTAGCCCGGGAGCTTTGCGCCGCCCCGTAGTGTAGCCTGGGAGCTCCGTGCCGCCCTGTAGTGTAGCCCGGGATCTCCGCGCCGCCCCGTAGTGTAACCTGGGAGCTCTGCACCGCCCCGTAGTGTAGCCCTGGAGCTCTGCGCTGCCCGGTAGTGTTGCCCGGGAGCTCTGCGCCGCCCCGTAGTGTAGCCCGGGAGTTTTGCTCCGCCCCGTAGTGTAGCCCGGGAGCTCTGCGCCGCCCCGTAGTGTAGCCCGGGAGCTTTGCTCCGCCCCGTAGTGTAGACCGGGAGCTCCGCGCCGCCCCGTAGTGTAGCCCGGGAGCTCTGCGCCGCCCCGTAGTGTAGCCCGGGAGCTCTGCGCCGCCCCGTAGTGTAGCCCAGGATCTATGTACCGTATCTAGGGAGCTATGTGGGGCTTTGTACCGTATCTAGGGAGCTATGTGAGGTTTATACTGTATATAGGGGGATTATGTGGGAGCTCATATTGTATATAGTGGGATGTCCACATACTTAATTGTGGTCAATATTAAGGCATACAATTAATTTATATGTTAATATTAATATTGTCAGAATTAATTTCAGCCTCTTGGTTCGGCCTCCACAACAGTCACGGTCCGTCATGCGGCCCCTCGGGAATATTGATCTCCCACCGCTGCTCGGTTTTGTTTTGTGCTGATGAAGTGACCGCGGGCAAGGCCGCGCATTGGTATCTATAATCTGGCCCAGCAAGATCCCCACACACAGACTCCATCTTGATAACCGTATCTTTACTCGTATACATTTTTAACAGCAAAGAAAAACAATAAATGACAACCGTAAATATGCACAGTAATAACGTGTACTGATAAGCTGACCCTCACTGTCCCTACTCACACGTTACCAGTCCTTTACTCCAGAAGGATGTGTCCCCCGTCGCAGGCCTGTCTGTCTTTGCAGGAGGGCGTCCCAGACGGAAAAAAAAACAGGAACAACAAATTACGCTGAAAGGAGGGAATACTTCGGCCTCTCGCCAGAGGACCCGCTTACAGTCTCTCTGATCCGGATAGAAGCTCTGGTGGGTCCCCTTATGTAGTCCACACTCCAGTAGCAGGGAGTGTAATAGCTGTATCCCTCAGCAGTGAAGAAGCTGGGGAAGGCCCCGAGGAAATGGTGTCAGGTAAAAGAAATCCCGTTGAGAGTCTCTCCTGCGCCACGCACGAGGGCCTGCACACAGTCCTGGCTCTTTTCACAGCCCACAGCAAACTCCTCGCGCGCTTTTTTCTGCTTCCCACTTTGGTCACGTGACTCTCTAGGGCCGGACACAGGAGGCTCAGTCTTTTGCTCTGTCATCACACCCTGCGCAGGTGCAACCTCTGGCCACAAGGTGGCAACATCATCCTGTGTAATCACTTCTGTAACAGGCTCTATATCAATAATCACAGAACAGCCAGAGCCGGCCAGCTCACTACACGCCCCCCCACTCAAAGGTTGGCAGTCCCTGTCAACGACCGGCTCCAGGGCGGCGATGGCTGTGGATGTGACAGGGGGCGGCTGGGAAGACGGCCACACATATTGGTCTCTGTAGGACTGTCCTGGAGGTACCCCTGCAGTGGTCCTCGTTGTCCGCCTAACGGGTTGGATCCCCTCTCTCCTATCAGTCACCCCACTCTCTTTCCCAGTCGACATGTCAGTAGAGGAGGTAATCGGTTCAAGTGCGTCAGGCGGACGGACAGGGGTAGGCATGCATTCAGTCCCTACATCCCCGGGGTCAGTGTCTCCGACAGTATTAGTGATATCCATCTCTCTAGGTATCACAGTAGGGGAGTCAGGCTGGGAACGGCAGGGGCGCAACATATTACGGTGCAAAGTTCGGATGCTGCCACTGTCTTCGCCCTGCACTCGATAGACGGGGCCACCGGGGTACGGCTGTCCAATTACTCGATAGACTTCGGTCTCCCACTTGGGCCGGAGTTTCCCTTGCGGCTTCTTTATTCGGACTAGGACCAGTTGACCTACATTCAGTGGGTCTTCTTGTACCGGAAGTGGGTCAGCGTGTACTTGATCCTGAATTTGTCGGCCTACTAGCCGGTAGACAGTCTCCATTCTCTGGCGGTGTGTTTGTAGCCAGGAAGGATAGGTACCACAGGTATCTTCTTCGGAGCTAGACAGTTGCAACTCATGGATGTCTTTGCCTGGACGGCCAAAGAGAAGGGTGTATGGGGTGTATCCGGTGACGGAATGGACCTGATTATTATAGGCCCACAGCAGTTCCGGGAGGAATCGAGGCCAGTCGGGCTTTTTGTCTTCAGCCAAAGTCCGGATCAGTTGTAAGAGGGTCCGGTTAAAGCGTTCACACGCGCCATTCCCTTGTGGATGGTAAGGGGTGGTCCTGGACTTCTTGATTCCATACATCCGTTGGAGTTCTTCAATGACTCGCCCTTCGAAACAAGCCCCCTGATCAGAGTGTAGCCGCTCCGGACACCCGTAGACCCGAATGAATTGCTGACAGATAGCCTGTGCAGCTGATTCAGCAGTCTGATCCTTCGTAGCAACAGCGACAGCGAATTTCGTGAAGTGGTCCACCATCACCAGACAGTACTGGTAGCCACTATTCGCCGTTCCGATCAACAGATAGTCCACCATCAACAGCTCGAGGGGCCTCGACGTCTTAATAGTCTGGACGGGGGCACGCTGCTCTGCAGACTTGTGGAATTCACAGGTACGGCATGCTTGACAGACGTTTTCAACCAACTTACGGAGCCCCGGACAAAAAATGAACTGCTGGGTCCACCGGAGGGTCTTGTCTATGCCGAAGTGGCCGTTCCTTCTGTGAGCTTCGCCCACCATCTCATGGGCCAACTGCACCGGGACGACAATCTGCAAACACTCCTCCAGCATATGGGATAAAAGGGCCCTGCGACACAGGACTCCATTTTTCACGATCAGCCGATCCCACTGGGCAAGCAGAGCCAAGGCTCCGGTCGATAGTCGGGCTCTCACTTCGGAGGGCGGTTTCTCTTGTTTATTCACATACTGTTTCAGTAAGACGTGCTCGGGATCTCGATCTTGAAGCTTGGCCCATTCTTGCTGGGACAGGGGAGATCCCACTACGGCTTCAATCCCTCTTACCGCATACTGGCGGCTATCTTCTATTTGCTTTGCGAGCCGGGCAAAGTCAGGCATCTCATCTTCCTCCAACTCTTCATCCCGGTCCCCCACTGGCGGGGATGATGTCACTCTAGACAGGCTGTCAGCATTCTGATTCTCATTCCCCGCTCTGTATTTAATTTTGTACTGGAATCTAGAGAGCCTGGCCATCCAGCGCTGTTCCATTGCCCCTAGTTTGGCATTCTCTAGGTGGGCAAGAGGAATCATAGAATCATAGAATGGTAGAGTTGGAAGGGACCTCCTGGGTCATCTGGTCCAACCCCCTGCTCAAAGCAGGATTCACTAGATCATCTCAGACAGATGTCTGTCCAGCCTATGTTTGAAGACGTCCATTGAAGGGGAACTCACCACCTCTCGTGGCAGCCTGTTCCACTCATTAATCACCCTAACTGTCAAAAAGTTTTTTCTAATATCTAATCTGTGTCTCCTCCCATTCAGTTTCATCCCATTGCTTCTAGTCTTTCCTTGTGCAAATGAGAATAAAGATGATCCTTCTACAATGTGACAGCCCTTGACATATTTGTAGACAGCTATTAAGTCTCCTCTCAGTCTTCTTTTTTGCAAGCTAAACATTCCCAAATCCTGCAACCGTTCCTCATAGGACATGGTTTGCAGACCAGTCACCATTCTGGTCGCTCTTCTCTGAACTTGCTCCAGTTTGTCTATGTCTTTTTTAAAATGTGGTGCCCAAAACTGTACACAGTATTCCAGATGAGGTCTGACCAAAGAGGAGTAAAGACCGATAATGACTTCACGTGATCTAGACTGTATGCTTCTGTTAATACATCCCAGAATTGTATTTGCCTTTTTTGCTGCTGCATCACACTGTTGACTCATGTTCAGTCTATGATCTATTAGTATACCTAAGTCTTTTTCACATGTACTGTTGCTTAGCTCTATTCCTCCCATTCTGTAGATGCTTTTTTCATTTTTATTGCCCAGATGTAGTACTTTGCATTTTTCCCTGTTATAAACCATTCTGTTGGTTGCTGCCCACTGCTCCAGTTTATTTAGGTCTTTTTGAATCCTCTCTCTCTCTTCTCTAGCATTAGCTATCCCTCCTAGCTTTGTGTCATCAGCAAATTTAATCAGTTTACCCTCAATTCCTTCATCTAAATCATTGATAAAGGATTGTTGTCCGTCATGACCAGCACTTCCGCTCCTGTCAGATAGCCAGCAAATTTCTCCGTCATAGCCCAAGTCAGAGCCAGGAGTTCCAAGCGGAAGGAGCTGTAGTTGACGGGATTCTTTTCGGTGTCACGGAGAGACCTACTGGCATAGGCTATCACGCGTTCTTTATTATCTTGAACTTGAGAGAGGACCGCCCCTAGACCTTGAAGGCTGGCGTCGGTGTGCAACTGAAACGGTAATGTGTAGTCTGCATATGCCAGAACAGGGGGTGATGTTAGAGCAGCCTTAAGTGCCTGAAAGGATTTTTCTCGGTCAGGCCCCCAACTGATGCGTCGTCCTCTGGGGCTGTTCGCGGTCCCTCGGAGAACCTCATGCAGTGGTTCAGCAAGCCGAGCAAAGTCCTTGACAAACCGACGGTAGTAGCCTGCTAGCCCCAGAAAAGCCCGGACTTCTTTGACGGTAGTTGGCTGCGGCCACTCTTGAACGGCTGCTATCTTCTCCGGAGAGGGCTGGACGCCTTCGGCCGAGATCCGGTGGCCCAAGTAGTCGATTTCCTGCTGGAACAGACGGCACTTGCTGGGCTTCAACTTCAAGCCGTGTCTCCTCAAGCGCTGGAACACTTGGCCAAGCTTGTGAAGATGATCCTCAAAGGTGGCGGAGTATACCACGATGTCGTCAAGGTATATCAGCGTAAACTCAAAGTTGAAGTCCCCCAGACAGCGTTCCATTAGTCTCTAAAAGGTCCCCGGTGCGTTATTCAAGCCGAACGGCATCCGGTCGAACTCATACAGGCCCATGGGAAGGATGAAGGCGGTCTTTTCCCTGTCCTTCTCACTCATTGGAACCTGCCAATATCCACTGGCCAGGTCTAGGGACGAAAAATATTTGGCCTTCTTCAGGGCGGTCAGTGACTCTTCGATCCGAGGAAGTGGATATGAGTCCCGGATAGTGCAAGCGTTCAGCCTACGGTAGTCCACGCAAAACCTTAGGGAACCATCTTTCTTCTTGACTATCACCACGGGTGCAGCCCACGGGCTCTGGCTTTCACGTACCACTCCGGCGCGTAGCATGGATTCTAACAGGCTTTTCACCTCCTGGTATTGCTGAGGTGGTATCTGCCGGTACCTCTCGCGGATAGGGGGGGGTATCGCCCGTGGGTATCTCGTGCTGGATACTGGTGGTACACCCAAAGTCTGTGTCATGCTTTGCAAAGGAGTCTTGGGGTTCCCGCAGGAGTTCCTCCACTTGAGACACTTCTTGTTTGGTGTACTGAGACGTGTCTAGCTGCACTTTTTCCCGTAGTTTTCGCCCAATGTCTTCATCGTCTACTTGAGCGTTTATGGCTGAGACGGTTACCGTCCAGTCGCCTTCTGTAGACGGGGTGAATTCTAGGGGCCCAATTGGATTCACTTCCGTGGGTAGAGCATATACCCGGGCAAGTTGAGTGCCGGCTTCAAGGGCTAGGCCTACGTCTGCGGTGTTGTTTAGCCTGACAGGGACTCTCCCGTTCCTCACGACGGCTAGAGTGCGAGCAACTAGTGGGTTTAGCTTACCCCCACTTGGGGTCCTCGGCTCGATCAACACTTCAACCCCCTCAAGTTGTCGGTGGGTGTTAAGGGGTAAGGAAATGACTGTCTCTTTTTCAGCGGGCAAAGTAATCCGAGTACGGCGTGGCACCGTAATGGCGGCTAGGGGTAGTTGTTCCTCTGCCATCTGTTGAAGTCCAACAGTCCGGATTACGCGCTGGAACGCCAGACGAGTAGGCTTCTGTTTGGTGACTTTCTGCCAGTATTTGGGTCCTTTTCTTGTCAACAGCATAAGATCCAGGTCTTTCAAGATGTTCATTCCAACTATCACTGGGGTCTCGGAGCCGAAACCTTCCTTGACGATGACGATCCCTCGTTTCCCTAAGTCCTGTCCGCAGGCCTTTGTGTCCATCCAAGCAACTCCGGTCACTGGAATGGGTAGATTATTAGCCGCAATAATCTTAATGGCGGTGTCTGGGTCACGAGCAGTTCTTGGTTTGAGGTAATTTTCGTAAAACTGTTCAGAGATCGTGGTCACTTGTGACCCAGTGTCCATCAGTCCCTGTACGGCAATTCCCTCCAGGACAACGTCAAGTGTCGGGCTATTCGAGGCAAGAGCACCCCGCCATCGGCTCTGTTTTTCCACACCCCTCTCCTTGGCCTCCCCTGCTGCGCGAGCCTCAGCTGCAGGGGTGTCTAGTTTAACGGCGGCCATTGTGGTGAGGCCCGGCGTGGTAGCTCTGCTTGTGGATATGGCTGGGGTTCAATTCGCTGGTCTGATCGAAATTCCCTTCGCTGGGGTGACTGAGGGTTTGTTCGTTTGGTGCGACGGAGGTTGTTGCGGAGGGAAGTGTTGAGGACAACGATTTGCCCTATGGCGAGGATCACCGCATGACCAACACTGTCCCACGGGACGACTAGGCTGTCTTCGCTGGTCTCCCTGTCGGTCTAATGTTAACTGTAATACCTGTTGCTGTAAGTCTGCTACCATCTGTTTCAGGTCTTCCGTGTCACTGTTCGGATTTTTAATGTCAGATATGGATCTGCACGCAGCACCTTGAATCCCCACATCCATGACGGGTCCCCTTGAACGTTCTATGGCTTCCTGTTTGACTTCAGCAAAAGTAAGAGCCGGCATCATCCGGATCAAGTCCTGTAACGTGCGGTTAAGATACTGGTCTCTCAGTCCTATTACAAATTGGTCTCTCAGTACCAGGTCACGAGGAGCCATACCAGCTAGTTGCTCCCCTTTTCCACAGGTTTGTTCAAGGAGTACCTGAAGGGCGTTCGCATATTGGGGAATATCCTCCCATTCAAGCTGCGTCCGTCTAAAGAACATGTGTCGCAGTGTTCCCTGGTATGTGGTCGGCCCATAGGTGTTCTCCAGCACCCGCACCAAATCATCTACTGTACGCTGGCCCCTGACCGTCTCCAGTCTGACTGTCGTCCATGCCTCCCCCACTAGCGTCAGTACCGCCATTTCTGCCAAGGTCTTAGGGTCAATATTATACATTTCCCCCAGTATCCGGACTTGTTCCGCCCACTCTGGTACAGGGTAGTTTCGTCCGCCAAATTTCCTGACCTGATTCACAATAGACGCCGGCGGGGCTTTCTGACTGTACACATGGCCTGGGTGGGAATCTTGTTGGTCACAGATCCTGCCGACTACGCCAGATGAAGTGACCGCGGGCAAGGCCGCGCATTGGTATCTATGATCTGGCCCAGCAAGATCCCCACACACAGACTCCATCTTGATAACCGTATCTTTACTCGTATACATTTTATTTTTAACAGCAAAGAAAAACAATAAATGACAACAGTAAATATGCACAGTAATAACGTGTAGTGATAAGCTGACCCTCACTGTCCCTACTCACACGTTACCAGTCCTTTACTCCAGAAGGATGTGTCCCCCGTCGCAGGCCTGTCTGTCTTTGCAGGAAGGGGTCCCAGCCGGAGAAAAAAACAGGAACAACAAATTACGCTGAAAGGAGGGAATACTTCGGCCTCTCGCCAGAGGTCCCGCTTACAGTCTCTCTGATCCGGATAGAAGCTCTGGTGGGTCCCCTTATGTAGTCCACACTCCAGTAGCAGGGAGTGTAATAGCTGTATCCCTCAGCAGTGAAGAAGCTGGGGAAGGCCCCGAGGAAATGGTGTCAGGTAAAAGAAATCCCGTTGAGAGTCTCTCCTGCGCCACGCACGAGGGCCTGCACACAGTCCTGGCTCTTTTCACAGCCCACAGCAAACTCCTCGCGCGCTTTTTTCTGCTTCCCACTTTGGTCACGTGACTCTCTAGGGCCGGACACAGGAGGCTCAGTCTTTTTCTCTGTTATCACACCCTGTGCAGGTGCAACCTCTGGCCACAAGGTGGCAACATCATCCTGTGTAATCACTTCTGTAACAGGCTCTATATCAATAATCACAGAACAGCCAGAGCCGGCCAGCTCACTACACTATGTTATGCGGCGCTTTCTATCTTTTTCCGTCTACAGATCTGCACCAAAGCATGTGTGTATCACATGACCTGTCACATGATCTATCAAAGGGGATCATGTGACCTGTCACGTGATACATCAGGTACCGGGGGGGCCCTGGATACTCTTAATCCACCCCACCCTACAGCTATATGCAGATACCTGTTATCCGTTACCCCTGTTATAGTGGAGCGTCGGCTGTAAATCACAGGCGGCTCCTGCACATCTACTGTGCGCCACCATCACTGGGATGTAGGATTACGGTAGTTTATATTAAAGGATTCTTTGTGAAAACTATTTATCACCGATTCGGAACAATCAGAGGAAAAGTATAATAGAAACTCGTCACCACTTCTGCATTTATCACCCACTGCTGGTTACAAATACTGATGTAAAATACTGACCGAATACTGAACGTGTGCACGTGGCCTTAGGATAGGCGACTACTTGTTTTCACCGGAGAACCTCTAGGTGCATATTTGCTGCTCTGTAATAGACACAGGACAGGGAAGAGTTAAACGTCCAAGTAATTAATCTCTAATAAAGAATCCTGCACTAATTGATATCAGAGAGAACAAGTGACCGCCACACAACACAATCCACTATACCAAAGCCAATAATACCACATACAAGAGAGACATACTGCCACACCATAACCGGACCACATATTACCACCACATAGTGACCGAATAATACTACAATAATGATCATGACTAAAAACCACAATACTAATAACTAGTGTTGAGCGATACCTTCCGATATCAGGAAATATCGTATCGGATTGGATCGGGCCGATACCCAAAAAGTATCGGATATCGCCGATTCCGATACCGGAAACTAATGCAAGTTAATGGGACACAAATATCGGAATGAAAATAAACCCTTTCTTTCCTTGTAGGTTAATTCTACATGAAGTAAAACAACTAAGAATAATGTAGAATGACATGAAAAGCCGGCAATTCAGCAGCGGCATTCACCGGTACCCGACAATTTACAACAGAAAGAATAGAGCATCACACATAGATTAGATAGATAGAAACATGTCAGTCACATATATAATAAGTAGAGTGACAGTGTTGCTTACTGTACTTGTCATTTAGTGTAAAGGATTTATTAAAAAAAATATTAGTGTTTTTGTGCACCGTCTCTTTAAAAAAGCCGGCCGGCAATTCAGCAGCGGTACCCGACAATTTATAACAGACAGAATAGAGCTTCACACATAGATTAGATAGATAGAAACATGTCAGCCACATATATAATAAGTACAGTGACAGTGCTGCTTACTGTACTTGTCATTTAGTGTAAAGGATTTATTTAAAAAAATAATAGTGTTTTCGTGCACCGTCTCTTTAAGAAAGCCGGCCGGCAATTCAGCATCTGTACCCGACAATTTAGAACAGAAAGAATAGAGCATCACACATAGATTAGATAGATAGAAACATGTCAGTCACATATATAAGAAGTACAGTGACAGTGTTGATTACTGTACTTGTCATTTAGTGTTAAAATAAAGGATTTATTTAAAAAAAAATTGGCGTGGGGTTCCCCGTAATTTTAGACTCTAGCGGAGGTTAAGCAGACGGCTGGGGCAGATGTTTGAAGCCTGGGAAGGGGGTAATACCCACGGAGCTTCCCAGGCTACTAATATCAGCCCCCAGCTGAATACCTAGCCTTTACTAGCTATTAAAATGGGGGACCCCCCCAAAAAAATGACGTGGGGTCCCCCCTAATTTAATAGCTAGCACAGGCTAGGCAGACAGCTGGGGGCTGATATTAATAGCCCAGGAAGGGTGCCATGAATATTGGCCCCCTCCCAGGCTAGAAACACCAGCCGTCAGCCGCCCCAGAAATGGCGCATCCATAGGATGCGCCAATTCTGGCACTTAGCCTCGCTCTTCCACGCTGCCCTGGTGCGGTGGCAGTGGGGTAATAGGGCTGGGGTTGATGTCAGCTTATAATGCCAGCTGACATCAGGTTAGTAATGGAGAGGCGTCTATAAGACACCCCCATTACTAACCCCATAGTCAAAGTTAAAGAAAAACACAAACACCCAGAATAAAGTCCTTTAATTGAAATAAAGACACAATTCTTTATTGTTCTAAATTAAACCATACTTACCATCACGCCCATTCCAGCTGAAGCCAACGATCTCCAGCAATAAAAGTAAAATAATAAAGCAACCTCATCCTTACCTTTCCATGGCTCCCACGACAGCTTCAGCTCTGCTACATCGAGATGACAGGCTGGACCGCAGCAGAAAGCTGCCATCCAGCCTGTCATCCCGCAGACACTGAGAAGCGCAGGCATGCTTGCGCTCCTCAGTGTCTCTCTGTGATGTCATCCAGATGAGCCGAGTTCATGTCCAATGAACTCAGCTCACCTCATGCACGTCACTGACAGCGTGGGAAAATTCTCACGCTGAAGTGCTGAGTGCAGGAGAATTTTCCCACGCTGTCAGTGACGTACATGAGGTCAGCTGAGTTCATTGGACATGACCTCGGCTCATCTGGATGCCGTCACAGCCAGACACTGAGGAGCACAAGCATGCCTGCGCTTCTCAGTGTCTGCGGGATGACAGGATGGATGGCAGCGTTCTGCTGCGGTCCAGCCTGTCATCTCGATGTAGCAGAGCTGAAGCTGTCGTGGGAACCATGGAAAGGTAAGGATGAGGTTGCTTTATTATTTTACTTTTATTGCAGGAGATCGTTGGCTTCAGCTGGAATGGGCGTGATGGTAAGTATGGTTTAATTTAGAACTATAAAGAATTGTGTCTTTATTTCAATTAAAGGACTTTATTCTGGGTGTTTGTGTTTTTTTTAATTACTTTACTAGAAATTCATGGTGGTCATGTCTAATACTGGAGTGACCCCATGAATTTCGGGCTTAGGGCCAGCTGATAATGCCAAGCTGGCCTTAACCCCTTTATTACCCAGTGAGCCACCGCACCAGGGCCCTGGATGAGTTGGGTACAGCGCCAGAAGATGGCGCTTCTATGAATGCGCCATTTTCTGGGGCGGCTGCGGACTGCAATTTGCAGCGGGGGGGGGGGGCCCAGAAAGCTTGGGCCTCCCTGCGCTGCGGATTCCAGCCCCCAGCTGCATAGTTGTACCTGGCTGGACACAAAAATAGGGCGAAGCCCCACGTATTTTTTTTTTTTAATTATTTCATGAAATTCATGGAATAATTAAGAAAAAAAGGCCTTCCCTATATTGTTGTGTCCGGCTAGGTACAAATAGGCAGCTGGTGGTTGGGGGCAGCCCGTTCCTGCCTGCTGTACCTGACTGGACACAAATATAGGGCGAAGCCCCACATAATTTTTTTTTAATTATTTCATGAATTTCCTGAAATAATTAAAAAAAATTGACGTGGGGCTTCGCCCTATATTTGTGTCCAGCCAGGTACAGCAGGCAGGAACGGGCTGCCCCCAACCACCAGCTGCCTATTTGTACCTAGCCGGACACAACAATATAGGGAAGCCCTTTTTTTCTTAATTATTCCATGAATTTCATGAAATAATGAAAAAAAAACAAAAACGTGGAGCTTCTCCCTATTTTTGTGTCCAGCCAGGTACAACTAGGCAGCTGGGGGATGGAATCCGCAGCGCAGGGAGGCCCAAGCTTTCTGCCCCCCGCTACAAATTGCAGTCCGCAGCCGCCCCGGAAAATGGCGCGTTCATAGAAGCTGGATGCTGTACCTGGCTGGCATACAAAAATATGGCGAAGCCCACGTCAAAAGTTTTGGGAAAAATTAATTAAAAAATAAATAATAATTTAGGGACTGCATCTTTATTAACTCCTCAAATGTCATTTAGTGTTAAAATAATGGATTTATTTAAAAAAAAAATGGCGTGGGATCCCCCATAATTTTAGTCTCTAGCGGAGGTTAAGCAGACGGCTGGGGCAGATGTTTGAAGCCTGGGAAGGGGGTAAAACCCACGGAGCTTCCCAGGCTACTAATATCAGCCCCCAGCTGAATACCTAGCCTTTACTAGCTATTAAAATGGGGGACCCCCCCAAAAAAAATGATGTGGGGTCCCCCCTATTTTAATAGCTAGCAAAGGCTAGGCAGACAGCTGGGGGCTGATATTAATAGCCCAGGAAGGGTGCCATGAATATTGGCCCCCTCCCAGGCTAGAAACACCAGTCGTCAGCCGCCCCAGAAATGGCGCATCCATAGGATGCGCCAACTCTGGCACTTAGCCTCGCTCTTCCACGCTGCCCTGGTGCGGTGGCAGTGGGGTAATAGTGGTGGGGTTCATGTCAGAGCCAGCTGCCATGAAGCCCAGGTTAGTAATGATGGGCGTCTATAAGACACCCCCATTACTAACCTACAAAGTGTTAAAAAGAAAAAAAACACACTACACCCAGAAAAAAATAATTTATTTGAAATAAAACACCATTTTATTTAATTCTTAGTTTACTAAAAATAATAGTTCCCTGTCCACGTTCCTGCGCTGATCTCCCATGCACAGCTGTCACATCTGGAGATGGTGACAGCTGTGCATGGCTGCTGTAAGCTCACACTGCCGGGAACACGTCCGCTCCCGGCAGCGGGAGCCACTGACTGAGGTCACCGGAGTGCATTCAGGCAGCGCAGCTCCGGAGACCTCCTTTACGGCACTGCTGTACCGTGGGAATTTCTCACTATACAGCAGGGTCGTAAAGCAGCTAACCGGAGCAGCGCTGCCTGAACTGCGGTGAACCCTTACGGCCCCTTCATTCTAGCGGCGGCAGCGGTTCAGAGCGGTCACATTCTATGTGGCTGCTCTGAACTGGAGATCTTCGTGGGACACTCGTGGACTACTACGGAGGGGTAAGGATAAGGTTGTGGTTTATTATTTTATATTTTATTACAGGAGATCGATGGCTTGGGGGAATTAGGTGTCTAGGTGAGTATAGGTGTCGTTTTTTATTTTTTACTTTATTTTAGGTGGCGATCGGCGGGGACAGGTAATGTATGAACTAATTTCTTTTAGGTAACCACTGGCCACCAATGACATGTATTTAACATTTATTGGGGACACAGTAGGGCAATTTAAATAGCAGGATCAGGCTGATGGGAACTACTGCTCCCATCGAGCTGATCCTGCTGGCACGAGTGGACGGGGGACAGACATAGGCCGATGGGAGTAGTAGTGTCACATCGGCCTATGTCTGCCTGCACGCACACACACCGCACACACCCGCACACATCGCACAGACACCGCGCACACCCGCACAAACATCGCACACACACCCCGCACACATCGCACAGACACCGCGCACACCCGCACAAACATCGCGCACACACCCCGCACACACACCCCGCACACACACTAATCATGACGGGTCTGGGAGGTGAGGCTGACCTGTGCGGCCGTGGGAAAGTTCATGTGAGTTCATGCAGTCAAGCATGAACTCACATGAACCCTCTGAGGGCACCGCGGCGACTTCAAATGAACAGCTGATCGGCATCACCTGATACCTCAGCTGTTCATTTGAAATAACCGGCGGGAAAGCGCAGCACTGAACGGGAAAGCCGGCGGTGAAGTCTTTTCACTGCCGGCTTCCCCGCCCGGGTCCTTCACTCCCCGCTCCTTGGAGCTGCGCTCCCCGCCCGGTCCTAACTTACGATCGGGATGGGAGGTGGCGAGGGGAGCGGAGGATCGGGGTGGGAGGCTGCGGGGAAGCAGTATGGGGCTGTGTGATTGTTTAAAAGCCGGCGGCTTTATACCGCCCGCCGGCTTTTAAACAATCAGGAGAATTCTCCCCCGCTGGGATGGCATTCTGATGACAGGCTGGATCGCGCTGCCATCCAACTTGTCATCCTTCACAGACACTACAGAGCGCAGGCATTATGGGAACTTCCGATTCCGGTATCCGATATTGTAAAAGTATCGGAATTAAGTATCGGAATTCCGATACCGCGAATATCGGCCGATACCCGATATTACAGTATCGGAATGCTCAACACTACTAATAACACAAATATTACCACTCGTGACATTATACACAGGAGCTCTGTATATAGTGTATAGTGTACAGGTAATACAGTGATCACCAGTGACATTATACACAGGAGCTCTGTATATAGTGTACAGGTAATACAGTGATCACCAGTGACATTATACACAGGAGCTCTGTATATAGAGTCAGTGTACAGGTAATACAGTGACCACCAGTGACATTATACACAGGAGCTCTGTATATAGTGTACAGGTAATACAGTGATCACCAGAGACATCATACACAGGAACTCTGTATATAGTGTATAGTGTACAGGTAATACAGTGATCACCAGTAACATTATACACAGGAGCTCTGTATATAGTGCCAGTGTACAGGTAATACAGTGATCACCAGTGACATTATACACAGGAGCTCTGTATATAGTGCCAGTGTACAGGTAATACAGCGATCACCAGTGACATTATACACAGGAGCTCTGTATATAGTGTACAGGTAATACAGTGATCACCAGTGACATTATACACAGGAGCTCTGTATATAGTGTCAGTGTACAGGTAATACAGTGATCACCAGTGACATTATACACAGGAGCTCTGTATATAGTGTATAGTGTACAGGTAATACAGTGATCACCAGTGACATTATACACAGGAGTTCTGTATATAGTGTATACTGTACAGGTAATACAGTGATCACCAGTGACATTATACACAGGAGCTCTGTATATAGTGTGTAGTGTACAGGTAATACAGTGATCACCAGTGACATTATACACAGGAGCTCTGTATATAGTGTCAGTGTACAGGTAATACAGTGATCACCAGTGACATTATACACAGGAGCTCTGTATATAATGTACAGGTAATACAGTGATCACCAGTGACATTATACACAGGAGCTCTGTATATAGTGTACAGGTAATACAGTGATCAGCAGTGACATTATACACAGGAGCTCTGTATATAATGTACAGGTAATACAGTGATCACCAGTGACATTATACACAGGAGCTCTGTATATAGTGTACAGGTAATACAGTGATCACCAGTGACATTATACACAGGAGCTCTGTATATAGTGTCAATGTACAGGTAATACAGTGATCACCAGTGACATTATACACAGGAGCTCTGTATATAGTGTATAGTGTACAGGTAATACAGTGATCACCAGTAACATTATGCACAGGATCTCTGTATATAGTGTATAGTGTACAGGTAATACAGTGATCACTGATGACATTATACACAGGAGCTCTGTATATAGTGTCAGTGTACAGGTAATATAGTGATCACCAGTGACATTATACACAGGAGCTCTGTATATAGTGTATAGTGTACAGGTAATACAGTGATCACCAGTGACATTATACACAGGAGCTCTGTATATAGTGTATAGTGTACAGGTAATACAGTGATCACCAGTGACATTATACGCAGGAGCTCTGTATATAGTGTATAGTGTACAGGTAATACAGTGATCACCAGTGACATTATACACAGGAGCTCTGTATATAGTGTACAGGTAATACAGTGATCACCAGTGACATTATACACAGGAGCTCTGTATATAGAGTCAGTGTACAGGTAATACAGTGACCACCAGTGACATTATACACAGAAGCTCTGTATATAGTGTACAGGTAATACAGTGATCACCAGAGACATCATACACAGGAACTCTGTATATAGTGTACAGGTAATACAGTGATCACCAGTAACATTATACACAGGAGCTCTGTATATAGTGCCAGTGTACAGGTAATACAGTGATCACCAGTGACATTATACACAGGAGCTCTGTATATAGTGCCAGTGTACAGGTAATACAGCGATCACCAGTGACATTATACACAGGAGCTCTGTATATAGTGTACAGGTAATACAGTGATCACCAGTGACATTATACACAGGAGCTCTGTATATAGTGTCAGTGTACAGGTAATACAGTGATCACCAGTGACATTTTACACAGGAGCTCTGTATATAGTGTATAGTGTACAGGTAATACAGTGATCACCAGTGACATTATACACAGGAGTTCTGTATATAGTGTATACTGTACAGGTAATACAGTGATCACCAGTGACATTATACACAGGAGCTCTGTATATAGTGTGTAGTGTACAGGTAATACAGTGATCACCAGTGACATTATACACAGGAGCTCTGTATATAGTGTCAGTGTACAGGTAATACAGTGATCACCAGTGACATTATACACAGGAGCTCTGTATATAATGTACAGGTAATACAGTGATCACCAGTGACATTATACACAGGAGCTCTGTATATAGTGTACAGGTAATACAGTGATCACCAGTGACATTATACACAGGAGCTCTGTATATAATGTACAGGTAATACAGTGATCACCAGTGACATTATACACAGGAGCTCTGTATATAGTGTACAGATAATACAGTGATCACCAGTGACATTATACACAGGAGCTCTGTATATAGTGTCACTGTACAGGTAATACAGTGATCACCAGTGACATTATACACAGGAGCTCTGTATATAGTGTATAGTGTACAGGTAATACAGTGATCACCAGTAACATTATGCACAGGATCTCTGTATATAGTGTATAGTGTACAGGTAATACAGTGATCACTGATGACATTATACACAGGAGCTCTGTATATAGTGTCAGTGTACAGGTAATATAGTGATCACCAGTGACATTATACACAGGAGCTCTGTATATAGTGTATAGTGTACAGGTAATACAGTGATCACCAGTGACATTATACACAGGAGCTCTGTATATAGTGTATAGTGTACAGGTAATACAGTGATCACCAGTGACATTATACACAGGAGCTCTGTATATAGTGTACAGGTAATACAGTGATCACCAGTGACATTATACACAGGAGCTCTGTATATAGAGTCAGTGTACAGGTAATACAGTGACCACCAGTGACATTATACACAGGAGCTCTGTATATAGTGTACAGGTAATACAGTGATCACCAGAGACATCATACACAGGAACTCTGTATATAGTGTATAGTGTACAGGTAATACAGTGATCACCAGTAACATTATACACAGGAGCTCTGTATATAGTGCCAGTGTACAGGTAATACAGTGATCACCAGTGACATTATACACAGGAGCTCTGTATATAGTGCCAGTGTACAGGTAATACAGCGATCACCAGTGACATTATACACAGGAGCTCTGTATATAGTGTACAGGTAATACAGTGATCACCAGTGACATTATACACAGGAGCTCTGTATATAGAGTCAGTGTACAGGTAATACAGTGATCACCAGTGACATTTTACACAGGAGCTCTGTATATAGTGTATAGTGTACAGGTAATACAGTGATCACCAGTGACATTATACACAGGAGTTCTGTATATAGTGTATACTGTACAGGTAATACAGTGATCACCAGTGACATTATACACAGGAGCTCTGTATATAGTGTGTAGTGTACAGGTAATACAGTGATCACCAGTGACATTATACACAGGAGCTCTGTATATAGTGTCAGTGTACAGGTAATACAGTGATCACCAGTGACATTATACACAGGAGCTCTGTATGTAATGTACAGGTAATACAGTGATCACCAGTGACATTATACACAGGAGCTCTGTATATAGTGTACAGGTAATACAGTGATCACCAGTGACATTATACACAGGAGCTCTGTATATAATGTACAGGTAATACAGTGATCACCAGTGACATTATACACATGAGCTCTGTATATAGTGTACAGGTAATACAGTGATCACCAGTGACATTATACACAGGAGCTCTGTATATAGTGTCACTGTACAGGTACAGTGATCACCAGTGACATTATACACAGGAGCTCTGTATATAGTGTATAGTGTACAGGTAATACAGTGATCACCAGTAACATTATGCACAGGATCTCTGTATATAGTGTATAGTGTACAGGTAATACAGTGATCACTGATGACATTATACACAGGAGCTCTGTATATAGTGTCAGTGTACAGGTAATATAGTGATCACCAGTGACATTATACACAGGAGCTCTGTATATACTGTATAGTGTACAGGTAATACAGTGATCACCAGTGACATTATACACTGGAGCTCTGTATATAGTGTATAGTGTACAGGTAATACAGTGATCACCAGTGACATTATACACAGGAGCTCTGTATATAGTGCCAGTGTACAGGTAATACAGTGATCACCAGTGACATTATACACAGAAGCTCTGTATATAGTGCCAGTGTACAGGTAATACAGTGATCACCAGTGACATTATACACAGGAGCTCTGTATATAGTGTATAGTGTACAGGTAATACAGTGATCACCAGTGACATTATACACAGGAGCTCTGTATATAGTGTATACTGTACAGGTAATTCAGTGATCACCAGTGACATTATACACAGGAGCTCTGTATATAGTGTATAGTGTGCAGGTAATACAGTGATCACCAGTAACATTATGCACAGGAGCTCTGTATATAGTGTATACTGTACAGGTAATTCAGTGATCACCAGTGACATTATACACAGGAGCTCTGTATATAGTGTAGAGGTAATACAGTGATCACCAGTGACATTATACACAGGAGCTCTGTATATAGTGTACAGATAATACAGTGATCACCAGTGATATTATACACAGGAGCTCTATATATAGTGTATAGTGTACAGCTAATACAGTGATCACCAGTGACATTATACACAGGAGGTCTGTATATAGTGTCAGTGTACAGGTAATACAGTGATCACCAGTGACATTATACACAGGAGCTCTGTATATAGTGTCAGTGTACAGGTAATACAGTGATCACCAGTGACATTATACACAGGAGCTCTGTATGTAGTGCATACTGTACAGGTAATATAGTGATCACCAGTGACATTATACACAGGAGCTCTGTATATAGTGTAGAAGTAATACAGTGATCACCAGTGACATTATACACAGGAGCTCTGTATATAGTGTATAGTGAACAGGTAATACAGTGATCACCAGTAACATGCACAGGAGCTCTGTATATAGTGTATACTGTACAGGTAATTCAGTGATCACCAGTGACATTATACACAGGAGCTCTGTATATAGTGCCAGTGTACAGGTAATACAGTGATCACCAGTGACATTATACACAGAAGCTCTGTATATAGTGCCAGTGTACAGGTAATACAGTGATCACCAGTGACATTATACACAGGAGCTCTGTATATAGTGTATAGTGTACAGGTAATACAGTGATCACCAGTGACATTATACACAGGAGCTCTGTATATAGTGTATACTGTACAGGTAATTCAGTGATCACCAGTGACATTATACACAGGAGCTCTGTATATAGTGTATAGTGTGCAGGTAATACAGTGATCACCAGTAACATTATGCACAGGAGCTCTGTATATAGTGTATACTGTACAGGTAATTCAGTGATCACCAGTGACATTATACACAGGAGCTCTGTATATAGTGTAGAGGTAATACAGTGATCACCAGTGACATTATACACAGGAGCTCTGTATATAGTGTACAGATAATACAGTGATCACCAGTGATATTATACACAGGAGCTCTATATATAGTGTATAGTGTACAGCTAATACAGTGATCACCAGTGACATTATACACAGGAGGTCTGTATATAGTGTCAGTGTACAGGTAATACAGTGATCACCAGTGACATTATACACAGGAGCTCTGTATATAGTGTCAGTGTACAGGTAATACAGTGATCACCAGTGACATTATACACAGGAGCTCTGTATGTAGTGCATACTGTACAGGTAATATAGTGATCACCAGTGACATTATACACAGGAGCTCTGTATATAGTGTAGAAGTAATACAGTGATCACCAGTGACATTATACACAGGAGCTCTGTATATAGTGTATAGTGAACAGGTAATACAGTGATCACCAGTAACATGCACAGGAGCTCTGTATATAGTGTATACTGTACAGGTAATTCAGTGATCACCAGTGACATTATACACAGGAGCTCTGCATGTAGTGTATACTATACAGGTAATATAGTGATTGTAGTGCCGGCGTCCCTGCCCTCTGCTAGGCAGGGACGCTGTTCCCCTCACCGCTCTGCTCCGTGCCCGGCGTCCCTCTCCCGCTCTGCTGGCAGCGCGCGCTCCTTCCCGGCCACTGTGCTTAGGGCGCGCGCGCGCGCCCTCCCTCCCTCTTAAAGGGGCCGCGCGCGCCGTCCTAAGGAGTCCCCGGCCAATGGCCGGAGGACTTTACCATATATAAGGCACCTCCTCCAAAATGGAGGTGCCCGAGCAATGTTGTTGCACCGTTCTACTCTGTTTCAGCCCTCAGGTCCCTTGCCAGTTACCTGCCAGTTACCTGCCAGATTCCTGCCAGCTTGCTGTCCTAATCCTGCCTGATTTCCTGCCTGCCTGCCTGAGGTCCGACGGTCTGCCTTACAACTCCGGTCAGTCTGTCTAAGGACCAACTTGCCCGCTCACCTGGGAGCGCACATCAGCTACCTGCCTGCTTGCCTGAGGTCCGACGGTCTGCCTTACAACTCCGGTCAGTCTGTCTATGGACCAGCTTGCCCGCTCACCTGGGAGCGCTTCTCCGCTACCTGCCTGCTTGCCTGCCCGGAGGCTCCGCTGTCACGTGCTGTGACCACCAGCTATTCCAGACTCTTGCCCGCTCACCTGGGAGCGCTTCTCCGCTACCTGCCTGCTTGCCAGCCCGGAGGCTCCGCTGTCACGTGCTGTGACCACCAGCTATTCCAGACTCTTGCCCGCTCACCTGGGAGCGCTTCTCCGCTACCTGCCTGCTTGCCTACCTGGAGGCTCCGCCGTCACGTGCTGTGACCACCTGCTATTCCAGAGACTCTCGCCTGCTCACCTGGGAGCACACATCCTCCATCTGCCTTGCTAGCCTACCTGGAGGTTCAGCCATCACAGGTCGTACCTACCCTTTACCCAGAGACTGCCCTGATCACTTGCCGTGACCTCCAGCCCGTTCTTCCAGAGACTGCCCCGGTCACTTGCCGTGACCTCCAGCCCGTTCTTCCAGAGACTGCCCTGATCACTTGCCGTGACCTCCTGCCCGTACACCCAGAGACTGTCCCGGTCACCTGCTGTGACTGCCTGCCTGGTCGCCACCCGCTCCCTTACAAGGACCGCTCCCTTGTATAGTAGCCCAGAGGTTCCGCCTCCCAGACCCGTTACAGTTTGCTCGGGCCATGGAACCCGGTGGCACCCAAGCTCCCTCGCTCTCGGACCTGTGTCATGAACTGTCCCGTCAGAGGTCCCAACAGGAGTCCATCCTGGGTCACCTGCGGAATGTCAATACTCGCCTGGACACTCTGACTGCTCCACCAACAACCTCCGCCAGTGCCATGTCTCGCAATCCGGCAGCTCCGCTGTCCACTAACACCATGATATCCTACCCCGGACCTCGGCTTTCTGCACCTCCTCGCTTCGGAGGCGACTCAGCCCAGGCTCGGGGCTTCATAAATCAGTGCACCCTGCACTTTGAACTATTGTCCCACTAGTTTATCTCCGACCGAGCCAAAATTGCATTCATCATGTCCCATCTCACCGGGGAGGCCCTCGTCTGGCTAAATCCTCTATGGGAGAGAGGAGACCCCCTGGTGTCCAACTTGCCTGCTTTTCTCACGGCTTTCCGGAAAGTCTTCGACGAACCCGGACGGAAGACCTCATCCGCATCATCGTTGCTACGCCTCCGTCAGGAAAGTCTCACCGTGGGCCAATATGCCATACGGTTCCGTACCCTTGCCTCGGAGCTGGCCTGGGATAACGACGCTCTGGTTTCCGTCTTCTGGGAGGGTCTGTATTAAAGATGAACTTGCCGGTCGGGACATTCCTACCACTCTCGATGACTTAATAACTCTTGCCACCCGGATTGACCTACGGTTCCAGGAGCGTGCCAGAGAGGTCACCCGTGAGAGGAGGTTACCACGTCTAGCTCCTACTTTTCAGAAACCCGTCACTCCTTCTGTCTCTAACCAGGTACACCCTCCTGAGCCTATGCAGGTCGACCAGACCAAGATGGTCAAGACCCGTCAGGACTTACGCCGTGCCGAGGGGACCTGCTTGTACTGTGGCAGTAAGGAGCACCGGATCCGTGCCTGCCCGGAGAGGTCGGGAAACGCCTGTGTCTAGGTTCGCTCAGAGAGGTCCACCTAGACAAGAATAAATCCTCTCCATCCCTGCTGTTGTCAGTTTCAATCGTCTACGGGGAGAACCGTTATTTCGAACTAGCCCAACTGGACTCTGGAGCAGCCGGGAATCTTATTTCACAGTCCCTGGTAGAGAAATACCGCATCCCCACCAAACCTCTGGCTGTACCCTTGTCTGTTGCTGCCGTGGATGGGGGGCTCTTACCACGCCCCATCCAACTCATCACCGAATCCATTACTCTGCAGGTGGGAATGCTGCATTCTGAAAGTATCTCCTTCCATGTTCTGCCTGGACTCTCTCACGCCCTCTTGCTAGGCCTACCTTGGCTCCAGAAACATGCACCCGTTCTTGACTGGCAGACCGGAGAAGTCCTTCGCTGGGGACAGGACTGCCATAAGACCTGTCTGGTTCCCGTTCATCCCGTCCGTCCTTCTCCTACCCCAGCTAATCTACCTGGACTTCCGATTCCTTATTGGTCTTATGCTGATGTCTTTAATAAAAAGGAGGCAGAGACACTACCCCCTCATAGACCATACGACTGCCCTATCGACCTGTTACCTGGTACTTCTCCTCCCCGTGGGCGTATTTATCCATTATCCGCTGCTGAGACCCGGTCGATGTCCGAATATATTGAGGAGAATCTGGCCAGGGGATTCATCCGGAAATCTACCTCCCCGGCGGGAGCAGGCTTCTTTTTCGTCAAAAAGAAGGACGGCTCTCTCCGTCCCTGTATAGACTATAGAGGCCTTAACCAGATCACGGTGAAGAATAAGTACCCCCTTCCGCTCATTCCGGAGTTATTTGATCGTCTGAGGGGGGCTAGAATCTTCACCAAACTGGACCTCCGTGGGGCGTACAACCTGGTTCGTATCCGTCAGGGGGATGAATGGAAGACGACATTCAACACCCGGGACGGCCACTATGAATATCTGGTAATGCCCTTTGGCCTCTGTAACGCTCCTGCCGTCTTTCAAGAGTTGGTCAATGACATCTTCCGGGACCTTCTCTACTCCTGCGTAGTGGTGTACCTGGACGACATCTTGGTCTTCTCTCCGGATCTCCAGACTCACCGGAGGGATGTTCGTCAGGTCCTGCTCAGGCTCAGGCAGAACCATCTCTACGCTAAATATGAGAAGTGCCTCTTTGAGCAGACCTCGCTTCCGTTTCTGGGCTACATTATCTCTCAGACCGGCCTACAAATGGATCCTGAGAAACTGTCTGCCATCGAGAAATGGCCCCGACCAGAGGGGTTGAAGGCTATTCAACGGTTCCTGGGCTTCGCCAACTATTACCGCCTCTTCATCCCGCACTTCTCTTCCCGGACTGCCCCAATTTCCGCGCTCACCCGTAAGGGTACTAATCCCAAAGAGTGGCCGCCCGAAGCAGAGGAGGCCTTTCTTTCCCTAAAACAGGCCTTCTCTTCCGCCCCGGTGCTGCATCGCCCGGACGGCAACAAGCAGTTCTTCCTGGAAGTTGACGCCTCCTCCTCTGGAGCCGGAGCGGTACTTACTCAAAAATCATCTTCCGGGAGAATGGTAACTTGTGGCTTCTTCTCCAAACTCTTCTCCTCTTCTGAGCGCAACTATTCCATAGGAGACCGAGAGTTATTGGCCATCAAGCTGGCGTTGGAGGAGTGGCGTTACCTACTCGAGGGGGCTCTTCATCCGGTAATAATTTACACTGACCACAAGAACTTGGCTTACCTCCAGCATGCCCAGAGACTTAACCCGCGCCAAGCCCGGTGGTCCTTGTTTTTTGCTCGCTTTGATTTTGTTCTTCATTTTCGCCCGGCTGACAAAAACGTCAAAGCAGACGCCTTGTCCCGATCCTTTCTGGTGTCCGATCTCGAGGAAGAACCTAAACATATCATCGATCCCGCCAGAGTAATGCAGGTGGCTCCCGTGAGTCTAAATCGTCTCCCTCCCGGTAAGACGTTTGTTTCAGTACCTGATCGGGAGAAGATCCTACACTGGGGCCATTCGTCTAAACTAGCTGGCCACGCCGGTCAGAAAAAGACCCTCCAGCTTATTGCCCGGCACTATTGGTGGCCTACCCTGCACAAGGACGTAATAGACTTTGTTTCTGCCTGTGTGTCCTGCGCCCGCAACAAAGTCCCGAGACATCTGCCAGCCGGACGCCTCCTTCCGCTTCCTGTACCTGCTGCCCCCTGGCAGCATATAGCAATGGACTTTATAACTGATCTCCCCGTCTCTGCCGGTTGTACGGTCATTTGGGTGGTCGCTGACCGCTTTTCCAAGATGGCTCACTTTATTCCCCTGCCAGGCCTTCCGTCTGCACCCGAGCTGGCTAAAGACTTTATCCGCCACATCTTCCGTCTTCATGGCCTGCCCCTCCACATCGTGTCGGATCGTGGGGTACAGTTCACCTCACGTTTCTGGAGAGCCACTTGTAAACTACTAGACGTCACCCTGGACTTCTCTTCCGCTTACCACCCACAGTCCAATGGTCAAGTGGAGCGGATCAATCAGAACCTGACCAGTTACCTCCGGCACTTCGTTAATGCCCACCATTCTGACTGGGTGGATCTCCTACCATGGGCCGAGTTCTCTTATAATAATCACGAGAGCGAATCCTCCTCCAAATCCCCGTTTTTTGTAGTCTTTGGTCAGCATCCTCGGATTCCTTTTCCTGTCTCCACCTCTGTGGACAACCCGGCTGCGGAATCTCTCGTTAGCAAATTTTCCTCCATATGGGAGAGTACCCGGTCCGCACTCCTTCTGTCATCCGAGCGTATGAAAAGACACGCTGACAAAAAACGCCTGGATCCTCCACAATTTCGTCCAGGAGATAAAGTCTGGCTCTCATCTAAATATGTTCGACTCAAGATACCTTCTTACAAGTTAGGACCTCGGTTCATCGGCCCTCTGGAGGTCATCAGTCAGATCAACCCGGTGGCCTATAAATTGAAACTCCCGGCCAACTTACGGATCCCTAACTCCTTCCATGTATCTCTCCTCAAACCCGTGGTGCTTAACTCTTTTTCCAAGTCTACAGGTACGCCTCCTGCTCCGGTTTCTGCTGAGGACGAGTTTGAGGTAGAGAACATTCTTGCCACCAAAAGGGTAAGAGGAAAGACCTTTTTTCTGGTAGATTGGAAGGGGTTTGGTCCTGAGGAGAGAACGTGGGAGCCCCGGGAGAACATCCATGCCCCTCTCATCCTAGCTAAATTTCTATCTGGCCTAAAAAAGGGGGGGCCTAAAGAGGGGGGGTACTGTAGCGCCGGCGTCCCTGCCCTCTGCTAGGCAGGGACGCTGTTCCCCTCACCGCTCTGCTCCGTGCCCGGCGTCCCTCTCCCGCTCTGCTGGCAGCGCGCGCTCCTTCCCGGCCACTGTGCTTAGGGTGCGCGCGCGCGCCCTCCCTCCCTCTTAAAGGGGCCGCGCGCGCCGTCCTAAGGAGTCCCCGGCCAATGGCCGGAGGACTTTACCATATATAAGGCACCTCCTCCAAAATGGAGGTGCCCGAGCAATGTTGTTGCACCGTTCTACTCTGCTTCAGCCCTCAGGTCCCTTGCCAGTTACCTGCCAGTTACCTGCCAGATTCCTGCCAGCTTGCTGTCCTAATCCTGCCTGATTTCCTGCCTGCCTGCCTGAGGTCCGACGGTCTGCCTTACAACTCCGGTCAGTCTGTCTAAGGACCAACTTGCCCGCTCACCTGGGAGCGCACATCAGCTACCTGCCTGCTTGCCTGAGGTCCGACGGTCTGCCTTACAACTCCGGTCAGTCTGTCTATGGACCAGCTTGCCCGCTCACCTGGGAGCGCTTCTCCGCTACCTGCCTGCTTGACAGCCCGGAGGCTCCGCTGTCACGTGCTGTGACCACCAGCTATTCCAGACTCTTGCCCGCTCACCTGGGAGCGCTTCTCCGCTACCTGCCTGCTTGCCTACCTGGAGGCTCCGCCGTCACGTGCTGTGACCACCTGCTATTCCAGAGACTCTTGCCCGCTCACCTGGGAGCGCTTCTCCGCTACCTGTCTGCTTGCCAGCCCGGAGGCTCCGCTGTCACGTGCTGGGACCACCAGCTATTCCAGAGACTCTTGCCCGCTCACCTGGGAGCGCTTCTCCGCTACCTGCCTGCTAGCCTACCTGGAGGTTCAGCCATCACAGGTCGTACCTACCCTTTACCCAGAGACTGCCCTGATCACTTGCCGTGACCTCCAGCCCGTTCTTCCAGAGACTGCCCCGGTCACTTGCCGTGACCTCCAGCCCGTTCTTCCAGAGACTGCCCTGATCACTTGCGGTGACCTCCTGCCCGTACACCCAGAGACTGTCCCGGTCACCTGCTGTGACTGCCTGCCTGGTCGCCACCCGCTCCCTTACAAGGACCGCTCCCTTGTATAGTAGCCCAGAGGTTCCGCCTCCCAGACCCGTTACAGTGATCACCAGTGACATTATACACAGGAGCTCTGAATATAGTGTAGAGGTAATACAGTGATCACCAGTGACATTATACACAGGAGCTCTGTATATAGTGTATACTGTACAGGTAATTCAGTGATCACCAGTGACATTATACACAGGAGCTCTGTATGTAGTGTATACTGTACAGGTAATATAGTGATCACCAGTGACATTATACACAGGAGCTCTGTATATAGTGTACAGATAATACAGTGATCACCAGTGATATTATACACAGGAGCTCTGTATATAGTGTATAGTGTACAGGTAATACAGTGATCACCAGTGACATTATACACAGGAGCTCTGTATATAGTGTCAGTGTACAGGTAATACAGTGATCACCAGTGACATTATACACAGGAGCTCTGTATATAGTGTCAGTGTACAGGTAATACAGGGATCACAAGTGACATTATACACAGGAGCTCTGTATATAGTGTATAGTGTACAGGTAATACAGTGATAACCAGTGACATTAAACACAGGAGCTCTGTATATAGTGTATAGTGTGCATGTAATACAGTGCTCACTGGTGACATTATAGACAGGAACTCTGTATATAGTGTATAGTGTACAGGTAATACAGTGATCACTGGTGACATTATACACAGGAGCTCTGTATATAGTGTACAGGAAATACAGTGATCACCAGTGACATTATACACAGGAGCTCTGTATATAGTGTACAGGAAATACAGTGATCACCAGTGACATTATACACAGGAGCTCTGTATATAGTGTACAGTGTACAGGTAATACAGTGATCACCAGTGACATTATACACAGGAGCTCTGTATATAATGTCAGCGTACAGGTAATACAGGGATCACCAGTGACATTATACACAGGAGCTCTTTATATAGTGTCAGTTTACAGGTAATACAGGGATCACCAGTGACATTATACACAGGAGCTCTGTATATAGTGTACAGTGTAAAGGTAATATAGTGATCACCAGTGACATTATACACAGGAGCTCTGTATATAATGTCAGCGTACAGGTAATACAGGGATCACCAGTGACATTATACACAGGAGATCTTTATATAGTGTCAGTTTACAGGTAATACAGTGATCACCAGTGACATTATACACAGGAGCTCTGTATATAGTGTATAGAGTACAGGTAATACAGTGATCACCAGTGACAGTACACACAGAAGCTCTGTATATAGTGTATAGAGTACAGGTAATACAGTGATCACGAGTGACATTATACACAGGAGCTTTGTATATAGTGCCAGTGTACAGGTAATACAGAGATCACCAGTGACATTATACACAGGAGCTCTGTATATAGTGTCAGTGTATAGGAAATATTACACTATATACAGAGCTCCTGTGTATACGGTCAGTTCTGACATCAGCGCGCGGTGCATAGCAGTGGCGGCCTACATGACCATGGCTTTATACGCGGCCTCTGATAGGCTCGTGATCTTTCTAAAGACCACGGTTACTGGCGAGCCCCCACTATATCCGGCATGGAGACCCACCAAGGAACTGGGGCCCACTGTCCCGGTGGGACAGTCCGACGCTGAGGAGGATCAAGGATGGTGAATATGTGGTAATCTGAATGTTCTCTCTTTGGTCCTTGGACAGCAAGAAGGATGTATGAAGTTGGACAACGAGAACATCTTTGCAACCTGGACTCAAGAATATAGTTGTTGAAAGTTTATTTGATCCCACTACGGTTCTCCTGCCCCCACTCCACATTAAGCTTGGACTGATAAAGCAGTTTGCGAAAGCTCTTAAGAAAGAAGGAGAGACTTTTAATTAACTGTGTACCAAGCTTCACGGACTATACGAAGCAAAACTGAAGGAAGGCATTATTGTGGACCAGGATATTTGGAAAGTCATGAAGGACGACGTGTTCATAACAAAATTGAAAGTTGTTGAGAAAACGGCTTGAGATTCTTTTAAAGAAGTCGTGAAGAAATTTCTAAGTAACAACAAAGACCCAAAATCAAGTCCATCGTGGAGAACATGTTGAAACGTTTCACAGTCTTGGGTTGTCTGATGAATCTGAAGTTACATTTTTTACATTCCCATTTGGACTTTCCTGATAACCTTGGTGCTTTACGAACAGGAACATGAACATAATGGGGGATAACTACTGCTGGATGCTTCACAAAGAAGATCCGCAGGCCTTCTATAAGAGAAAACAGATCAAGAGAAGATACGCAGGCCTTCTATAAGAGAAAAGTGATCAATAGATGATACGGAGGCCTTCTATAAGAGAAAAGGGATCAATAGAAGATACGCAGGCCTTCTATAAGAGAAAAGGGATCAATAGAAGATGCGCAGGCCTTCTATAAGAGAAAAGTGATCAATAGAAGATACGCAGGCCTTCTATAAGAGAAAAGGGATCAATAGAATATATGCAGGCCTTCTATAAGAGAAAAGTGATCAATAGAAGATAAGCAGGCCTTCTATAAGAGAAAAGGGATCAAGAGAAGATACGCAGGCCTTCTATAAGAGAAAAGGGATCAATAGAAGATACGCAGGCCTTCTATAAGAGAAAAGTGATCAATAGATGATACGCAGGCCTTCTATAAGAGAAAAGGGATCAATAGAAGATCCGCAGGCCTTCTATAAGAGAAAAGGGATCAATAGATGACACGCAGGCCTTCTATAAGAGAAAAGGGACCAATAGAAGATACGCAGGCCTTCTATAAGAGAAAAGGGATCAAGAGGAGATCCGTAGGCCTTCTGTAAGAGAAAAGGGATCAAGAGAAGATACGCAGGCTTTCTATAAGAGAAAAGTGATCAATAGAAGATATGCAGGCCTTCTATAAGAGAAAAGGGATCAATAGAAGATCTGCAGGCCTTCTATAAGAGCAAAGGGATCAATAGAAGATACGCAGGCCTTCTATAAGAGAAGAGGGATCAATAGAAGATACGCAGGCCTTCTATAAGAGAAAAGTGATCAATAGATGATACGCAGGCCTTCTATAAGAGAAAAGGGATCAATAGAAGATCCGCAGGCCTTCTATAAGAGAAAAGGGATCAATAGAAGATCTGCAGGCCATCTATAAGAGAAAAGGGATCAATAGAAGATATGCAGGCCTTCTATAAGAGAAAAGGGATCAAGAGAAGATACGCAGGCCTTCTATAAGAGAAAAGGGATCAATAGAAGATACGCAGGCCTTCTATAAGAGAAAAGTGATCAATAGATGATACGCAGGCCTTCTATAAGAGAAAAGGGATCAATAGAAGATCCGCAGGCCTTCTATAAGAGAAAAGTGATCAATAGATGACACGCAGGCCTTCTATAAGAGAAAAGGGATCAATAGAAGATACGCAGGCCTTCTATAAGAGAAAAGGGATCAAGAGAAGATCCGTAGGCCTTCTGTAAGAGAAAAGGGATCAAGAGAAGATCCGCAGGCCTTCTATAAGAGAAAAGTGATCAATAGAAGATACGCAGGCCTTCTATAACAGAAAAGGGATCAATAGAAGATACGCAGGCCTTCTATAAGAGAAAAGGGATCAATAGAAGATCTGCAGGCCTTCTATAAGAGAAAAGGGATCAATAGAAGATACGCAGGCCTTCTATAAGAGAAAAGGGATCAATAGAAGATACGCAGGCCTTCTATAAGAGAAAAGGGATCAATAGAAGATACGCAGGCCTTCTATAAGAGAAAAGGGATCAATAGAAGATACGCAGGCCTTCTATAAGAGAAAAGGGATCAATAGAAGATACGCAGGCCTTCTATAAGAGAAAAGGGATCAATAGAAGATACGCAGGCCTTCCATAAGAGAAAAGGAATCAATAGAAGATACGCAGGCCTTCTATAAGAGAAAAGTGATCAATAGAAGATACGCAGGCCTTCTATAAGAGAAAAGGGATCAATAGAAGATATGCAGGCCTTCTATAAGAGAAAAGGGATCAATAGAAGATACGCAGGCCTTCTATAAGAGAAAAGGGATCAATAGAAGATACGCAGGCCTTCCATAAGAGAAAAGGAATCAATAGAAGATACGCAGGCCTTCTATAAGAGAAAAGTGATCAATAGAAGATACGAAGGCCTTCTATAAGAGAAAAGGGATCAATAGAAGATACGCAGGCCTTCTATAAGAGAAAAGGGATCAATAGAAGATACGCAGGCCTTCCATAAGAGAAAAGGGATCAATAGAAGATACGCAGGCCTTCTATAAGAGAAAAGGGATCAATAGAAGATACGCAGGCCTTCCATAAGAGAAAAGGAATCAATAGAAGATACGCAGGCCTTCTATAAGAGAAAAGTGATCAATAGAAGATACGCAGGCCTTCTATAAGAGAAAAGTGATCAATAGAAGATATGCAGGCCTTCTATAAGAGAAAAGTGATCAATAGAAGATACGCAGGCCTTCTATAAGAGAAAAGGGATCAATAGAAGATACGCAGGCCTTCTATAAGAGAAAAGGGATCAATAGAAGATACGCAGGCCTTCTATAAGAGAAAATGGATCAATAGAAGATATGCAGGCCTTCTATAAGAGAAAAGGGATCAAGAGAAGATCCGCAGGCCTTCTATAAGAGAAAAGGGATCAATAGAAGATACGCAGACCTTCTATAAGAGAAAAGTGATCAATAGATGATACGCAGGCCTTCTATAAGAGAAAAGGGATCAATAGAAGATCCGCAGGCCTTCTATAAGAGAAAAGGGATCAATAGAAGATACGCAAGCCTTCTATAAGAGAAAAGTGATCAATAGATGACACGCAGGCCTTCTATAAGAGAAGAGGGATCAATAGAACATACTCAGGCCTTCTATAAGAGAAAAGGGATCAAGAGAACATCCGTAGGCCTTCTGTAAGAGAAAAGGGATCAAGAGAAGATCCGCAGGCCTTCTATAAGAGAAAAGTGATCAATAGAAGATACGCAGGCCTACTATAAGAGAAAAGTGATCAATAGAAGATACGCAGGCCTTCTATAAGAGAAAAGGGATCAAGAGAAGATCTGTAGGCCTTCTATAAGAGAAAAGGGATCAAGAAAAGATCCGTAGGCCTCCTATAAAAGAAAAGGGATCAAGAGAAGATCCGCAGGTCTTCTATAAGAAAAAAGGGTTCAAGAGAAGATCCGCAGGTCTTCTATAAAAGAAAAGTGATCAATAGAAGATACGCAGGCCTTCTATAAGAGAAAAGGGATCAAGAGAAGATCTGTAGGCCTTCTATAAGAGAAAAGGGATCAAGAGAAGATCCGTAGGCCTTCTATAAGAGAAAAGGGATCAAGAGAAGATCCACAGGCCTTCTATAAGAGAAAAGTGATCAATAGAAGATACGCAGGCCTTCTATAAGAGAAAAGTGATCAATAGAAGATACGCAGGCCTTCTATAAGAGAAAAGGGATCAATAGAAGATCTGTAGGCCTTCTATAAGAGAAAAGGGATCAAGAGAAGATCCATAGGCCTCCTATAAAAGAAAAGGGATCAAGAGAAGATCCGCAGGTCTTCTATAAAAAAAAGGGTTCAAGAGAAGATCCGCAGGTCTTCTATAAGAGAAAAGGGATCAAGAGAAAATCCGCAGGTCTTCTATAAGAGAAAAGGGATCAAGAGAAGATCTGCAGGACTTCTATCAGAGAAAAGGGATCAAGAGAAGATCTGCAGGACTTCTATAAAAGAAAAGGGATCAAGAGAAGATCTGCAGGACTTGTATAAGAGAAAAGGGATCAAGAAAAGATCTGCAAGCCTTCTATAAGAGAAAAGGGATCAATAGAAGATATGCAGGCCTTCTATAAGAGAAAAGGGATCAAGAGAAGATCCGTAGGCCTTCTGTAAGAGAAAAGGGATCAAGAGAAGATCCGCAGGCCTTCTATAAGAGAAAAGTGATCAATAGAAAATACGCAGGCCTTCTATAAGAGAAAAGTGATCAATAGAAGATACGCAGGCCTTCTATAAGAGAAAAGGGATCAAGAGAAGATCCGTAGGCCTCCTATAAAAGAAAAGGGATCAAGAGAAGATCCGCAAGTCTTCTATAAAAAAAAAGGGTTCAAGAGAAGATCCGCAGGTCTTCTATAAGAGAAAAGGGATCAAGAGAAAATCCGCAGGTCTTCTATAAGAGAAAAGGGATCAAGAGAAGATCTGCAGGACTTCTATCAGAGAAAAGGGATCAAGAGAAGATCTGCAGGACTTCTATAAGAGAAAAGGGATCAAGAGAAAATCTGCAGGACTTGTATAAGAGAAAAGGGATCAAGAGAAGATCTGCAGGCCTTTTATAAGAGGAAAGGGATCAAGAGAAGATCTTCAGGCCTTCTATAAAAGAAAAGGGATCAAGAGAAGATCCACACGCCTTCTTTAAGAAGAAAAGTATCAAGAGAAGATCCTCACGCCTTCTTTAAGAGGAAAGGTATCAAGAGAAGATCCACATGCCTTCTATAAGAGAAAATGGATCAAGAGAAGATCCGCAGGTCGTCTATAAGAAAAAAGGGTTCAAGAGAAGATCCGCAGGTCTTCTATAAGAGAAAAGGTATCAAGAGAAGATCTGCAGGACTTCTATAAGAGAAAAGGGATCAAGAGAAGATCTGCAGGCCTTCTATAAGAGGAAAGGGATCAAGAGAAGATCCTCAGGCCTTCTATAAGAGAAAAGGGATCAGGAGAAGATACACAGGCCTTCTATAAGAGAAAAGGGATCAATAGAAGATGCGCAGGCCTTCTATAAGAGAAAAGGGATCAATAGAAGATACGCAGGCCTTCTATAAGAGAAAAGTGATCAATAGAAGATACGCAGGCCTTCTATAAGAGAAAAGGGATCAATAGAATATATGCAGGCCTTCTATAAGAGAAAAGTGATCAATAGAAGATACGCAGGCCTTCTATAAGAGAAAATGGATCAAGAGAAGATCCGCAGGTCGTCTATAAGAAAAAAGGGTTCAAGAGAAGATCCGCAGGTCTTCTATAAGAGAAAAGGTATCAAGAGAAGATCTGCAGGACTTCTATAAGAGAAAAGGGATCAAGAGAAGATCTGCAGGCCTTCTATAAGAGGAAAGGGATCAAGAGAAGATCCTCAGGCCTTCTATAAGAGAAAAGGGATCAGGAGAAGATACACAGGCCTTCTATAAGAGAAAAGGGATCAATAGAAGATGCGCAGGCCTTCTATAAGAGAAAAGGGATCAATAGAAGATACGCAGGCCTTCTATAAGAGAAAAGTGATCAATAGAAGATACGCAGGCCTTCTATAAGAGAAAAGGGATCAATAGAATATATGCAGGCCTTCTATAAGAGAAAAGTGATCAATAGAAGATACGCAGGCCTTCTATAAGAGAAAAGGGATCAAGAGAAGATACGCAGGCCTTCTATAAGAGAAAAGGGATCAATAGAAGATACGCAGGCCTTCTATAAGAGAAAAGTGATCAATAGATGATACGCAGGCCTTCTATAAGAGAAAAGGGATCAATAGAAGATCCGCAGGCCTTCTATAAGAGAAAAGGGATCAATAGATGACACGCAGGCCTTCTATAAGAGAAAAGGGACCAATAGAAGATACGCAGGCCTTCTATAAGAGAAAAGGGATCAAGAGGAGATCCGTAGGCCTTCTGTAAGAGAAAAGGGATCAAGAGAAGATACGCAGGCTTTCTATAAGAGAAAAGTGATCAATAGAAGATATGCAGGCCTTCTATAAGAGAAAAGGGATCAATAGAAGATACGCAGGCCTTCTATAAGAGAAGAGGGATCAATAGAAGATACGCAGGCCTTCTATAAGAGAAAAGTGATCAATAGATGATACGCAGGCCTTCTATAAGAGAAAAGGGATCAATAGAAGATCCGCAGCCCTTCTATAAGAGAAAAGGGATCAATAGAAGATCTGCAGGCCATCTATAAGAGAAAAGGGATCAATAGAAGATATGCAGGCCTTCTATAAGAGAAAAGGGATCAAGAGAAGATACGCAGGCCTTCTATAAGAGAAAAGGGATCAATAGAAGATACGCAGGCCTTCTATAAGAGAAAAGTGATCAATAGATGATACGCAGGCCTTCTATAAGAGAAAACGGATCAATAGAAGATCCGCAGGCCTTCTATAAGAGAAAAGGGATCAATAGAAGATACGCAGGCCTTCTATAAGAGAAAAGTGATCAATAGATGACACGCAGGCCTTCTATAAGAGAAAAGGGATCAATAGAAGATACGCAGGCCTTCTATAAGAGAAAAGGGATCAAGAGAAGATCCGTAGGCCTTCTGTAAGAGAAAAGGGATCAAGAGAAGATCCGCAGGCCTTCTATAAGAGAAAAGTGATCAATAGAAGATACGCAGGCCTTCTATAAGAGAAAAGGGATCAATAGAAGATACGCAGGCCTTCTATAAGAGAAAAGGGATCAATAGAAGATCTGCAGGCCTTCTATAAGAGAAAAGGGATCAATAGAAGATACGCAGGCCTTCTATAAGAGAAAAGGGATCAATAGAAGATACGCAGGCCTTCTATAAGAGAAAAGGGATCAATAGAAGATACGCAGGCCTTCTATAAGAGAAAAGGGATCAATAGAAGATACGCAGGCCTTCTATAAGAGAAAAGGAATCAATAGAAGATACGCAGGCCTTCTATAAGAGAAAAGTGATCAATAGAAGATCTGCTGGTCTTCTATAAGAGAAAAGAGATCAGGAGAGGATCCGCAGGTCTTCTATAAGAGAAAAGGAATCAGGAGAAGATCCGCATGCCTTCTATAAGAGAAAATGGATCAATAGAAGATCTGCTGGTCTTCTATAAGAGAAAAGGGATTAAGAGAAGATCCGCATGCCTTCTATAAGAGAAAAGGGATCAGGAGAAGATCCATAGGCCTTCTATAAAAGAAAAGGGATCAAGAGAAGATCCGCTGGTCTTCTATAAGAGAAAAGGGATCAAGAGAAGATCCGCAGGTCTTCTATAAGAGAAAAGAGATCAGGAGAGGATCCGCAGGTCTTCTATAAGAGAAAAGGGATCAAGAGAAGATCTGCAGGCCTTCTATAAGAGAAAAGGGATCAGGAGAAGATCCGCATGCCTTCTATAAGAGAAAAGAGATCAGGAGAAGATCCCCAGGCCTTCTATAAGAGAAAAGGGATCAAGAGAAGATCTGCAGGACTTCTATAAGAGAAAAGGGATCAAGAGAAGATCTGCAGGCCTTTTATAACAGGAAAGGGATCAAGAGAAGATCCTCAGGCCTTCTATAAAAGAAAAGGGATCAAGAGAAGATCTGCAGGTCTTCTATAAGAGAAAAGAGATCAGGAGAGGATCCGCAGGCCTTCTATAAGAGAAAAGGGATAAGGAGAAGATCCGCTGGTCTTCTATAAGAGAAAAGGGATCAAGAGAAGATCTGCAGGTCTTCTATAAGAGAAAAGAGATCAGGAGAGGATCCGCAAGCCTTCTATAAGAGAAAAGGCATCAAGAGAAGATTTGCAGGTCTTCTATAAGAGAAAAGGGATCAAGAGAAGATCTGCAGGCCTTCTATAAGAGAAAAGGGATCAGGAGAAGATCCGCATGCCTTCTATAAGAGAAAAGAGATCAGGAGAAGATCCCCAGGCCTTCTATAAGAGAAAAGGGATCAAGAGAAGATCTGCAGGACTTCTATAAGAGAAAAGGGATCAAGAGAAGATCTGCAGGCCTTTTATAACAGGAAAGGGATCAAGAGAAGATCCTCAGGCCTTCTATAAAAGAAAAGGGATCAAGAGAAGATCTGCAGGTCTTCTATAAGAGAAAAGAGATCAGGAGAGGATCCGCAGGCCTTCTATAAGAGAAAAGGGATAAGGAGAAGATCCGCTGGTCTTCTATAAGAGAAAAGGGATCAAGAGAAGATCTGCAGGTCTTCTATAAGAGAAAAGAGATCAGGAGAGGATCCGCAAGCCTTCTATAGAGAAAAGGCATCAACAGAAGATTTGCAGGTCTTCTATAAGAGAAAAGGGATCAAGAGAAGATCCGCAGGCCTTCTATAAGAGATAGAGATCAGGAGAAGATCCGCAGGTCTTCTATAAGAGAAAAGGGATAAGGAGAAGATCCGCTGGTCTTCTATAAGAGAAAAGGGATCAAGAGAAGATCTGCAGGTCTTCTATAAGAGAAAAGAGATCAGGAGAGGATCCGCAAGCCTTCTATAAGAGAAAAGGCATCAAGAGAAGATCCGCAGGCCTTCTATAAGAGATAGAGATCAGGAGAAGATCCGCAGGTCTTCTATAAGAGAAAAGGGATAAGGAGAAGATCCGCTGGTCTTCTATAAGAGAAAAGGGATCAAGAGAAGATCTGCAGGTCTTCTATAAGAGAAAAGAGATCAGGAGAGGATCCGCAGGCCTTCTATAAGAGAAAAGGCATCAAGAGAAGATTTGCAGGTCTTCTATAAGAGAAAGGGATCAAGAGAAGATCCGCAGGACTTCTATAAGAGAAAAGGGATAAGAAGAAGATCCGCAGGCCTTCTATAAGAGAAAAGGGATCAAGAGAAGATCCCCAGGCCATCTATAAGAGAAAAGGGTTCAGGAAATGATCCGCAGACCTTCTATAAGAGAAAAGGGATCAAGAGAAGATCCGCAGGCCTTCTATAAGAGAAAAGGGATCAATAGAAGATCCGCAGGCCTTCTAAAAGAGAAAAGGGATCAATAGAAGATACGCAGGCCTTCTATAAGAGAAAAGTGATCAATAGATGACACGCAGGCCTTCTATAACAGAAAAGGGACCAATAGAAGATACGCAGGCCTTCTATAAGAGAAAAGGGATGAAGTGAAGATCCGTATGCCTTCTGTAAGAGAAAAGGGATCAAGAGAAGATCCGCAGGCCTTCTATAAGAGAAAAGTGATCAATAGAAGATATGCAGGCCTTCTATAAGAGAAAAGGGATCAATAGAAGATACGCAGGCCTTCTATAAGAGAAAAGGGATCAAGAGAAGATACGCAGGCATTCTATAAGAGAAAAGGGATCAATAGAAGATACGCAGGCCTTCTATAAGAGAAAAGTGATCAATAGATGATACGCAGGCCTTCTATAAGAGAAAAGGGATCAATAGAAGATCCGCAGGCCTTCTATAAGAGAAAAGGGATCAATAGAAGATACGCAGGCCTTCTATAAGAGAAAAGTGATCAATAAATGACACGCAGGCCTTCTATAAGAGAAAAGTGATCAATAGAAGATACGCAGGCCTTCTATAAGAGAAAAGTGATCAATAGAAGATACGCAGGCCTTCTATAAGAGAAAAGGGATCAATAGAAGATCTGCAGGCCTTCTATAAGAGAAAAGGGATCAATAGAAGATACGCAGGCCTTCTATAAGAGAAAAGGGATCTATAGAAGATAAGCAGACCTTCTATAAGAGAAAAGGGATCAATAGAAGAAATGCAGGCCTTCTATAAGAGAAAAGTGATCAATAGAAGATACGCAGGCCTTCTATAAGAGAAAAGGTATCAATAGAAGATACGCAGGCCTTCTATAAGAGAAAAGGGATCAAGAGAAGATCCGCAGGCCTTCTATAAGAGAAAAGGGATCAATAGAAGATACGCAGGCCTTCTATAAGAGAAAAGGGATCAAGAGAAGATACGCAGGCCTTCTATAAGAGAAAAGGGATCAATAGAAGATACGCAGGCCTTCTATAAGAGAAAAGTGATCAATAGATGATACGCAGGCCTTCTATAAGAGAAAAGGGATCAAAAGAAGATACGCAGGCCTTCTATAAGAGAAAAGGGATCAATAGAAGATACGCAGGCTTTCTATAAGAGAAAAGTGATCAATAGATGACACTCAGGCCTTCTATAAGAGAAGAGGGATCAAGAGAAGATCCGTAGGCCTTCTGTAAGAGAAAAGGGATCAAGAGAAGATCCGCAGGCCTTCTATAAGAGAAAAGTGATCAATAGAAGATACGCAGGCCTAGTATAGGAAAAAAGTGATCAATAGAAGATACGCAGGCCTTCTATAAGAGAACAGGGATCAAGAGAAGATCTGTAGGCCTTCTATAAGAGAAAAGGGATCAAGAGAAGATCCGTAGGCCTCCTATAAAAGAAAAGGGATCAAGAGAAGATCCGCAGGTCTTCTATAAGAAAAAAGGGTTCAAGAGAAGATCCGCAGGTCTTCTATAAAAGAAAAGTGATCAATAGAAGATACGCAGGCCTTCTATAAGAGAAAAGGGATCAAGAGAAGATCTGTAGGCCTTCTATAAGAGAAAAGGGATCAAGAGAAGATCCGTAGGCCCTCTATAAGAGAAAAGGGATCAAGAGAAGATCCGCAGGCCTTCTATAAGAGAAAAGTGATCAATAGAAGATACGCAGGCCTTCTATAAGAGAAAAGTGATCAATAGAAGATACGCAGGCCTTCTATAAGAGAAAAGTGATCAATAGAAGATATGCAGGCCTTCTATAAGAGAAAAGGGATCAAGAGAATATCTGTAGGCCTTCTATAAGAGAAAAGGGATCAAGAGAAGATGCGTAGGCCTCCTATAAAAGAAAAGGGATCAAGAGAAGATCCGCAGGTCTTCTATAAAAAAAAGGGTTCAAGAGAAGATCCGCAGGTCTTCTCTAAGAGAAAAGGGATCAAGAGGAAATCCGCAGGTCTTCTATAAGAGAAAAGGGATCAAGAGAAGATCTGCAGGACTTCTATCAGAGAAAAGGGATCAAGAGAAGAACTGCAGGACTTCTATAAGAGGAAAGGGATCAAGAGAAGATCTTCAGGCTTTCTATAAAAGAAAAGGGATCAAGAGAAGATCCACACACCTTCTTTAAGAGGAAAAGTATCAAGAGAAGATCCTCAGGCCTTCTCTAAAAGAAAAGGGATCAAGAGAAGATCCACACGCCTTCTTTAAGAGGAAAGGTATCAAGAGAAGATCCACATGCCTTCTATAAGAGAAAAGGGATCTGGAGAAGATCCACAGGTCTTCTATAAGAGAAAAGGTATCAAGAGAAGATCTGCAGGACTTCTATAAGAGAAAAGGGATCAAGAGAAGATCTGCAGGCCTTCTATAAGAGGAAAGGGATCAAGAGAAGATCCTCAGGCCTTCTATAAGAGAAAAGGGATCAGGAGAAGATCCACAGGCCTTCTATAAGAGAAAAGGGATCAAGAGAAGATCCGCTTGTCTTCTATAAGAGAAAAGTGATCAAGAGAAGATCCGCAGTTCTTCTATAAGAGAAAAGAGATCAGGAGAGGATCCGCAGGCATTCTGTAAGACAAAAGGAATTGGGAGAAGATCCGCAAGCCTTCTACAAGAGAAAAGGGATCAAGAGAAGATCCGCAGGCCTTCTATAAGAGAAAAGGGATTAAGAGAAGATCTGCAAGCCTTCTATAAGAGAAAATGGATCAAGAGAAGATCTGCAGGCCTTCTATAAGAGAAAATGGATCAAGAGAAGATCTGCAGGCCTTCTATAAGAGAAAAGGGATCAAGAGAAGATCCACAGGCCTTCTATAAGAGAAAAGGGATCAAGAGAAGATCCGCAGGCCTTCTATAAGTGAAAAGGGATGAAGTGAAGATCGGCAGGTCTTCTATAAGAGAAAAGGGATAAAGAGAAGATACGCAGGCCTTCTATAAGTGAAAAGGGATGAAGTGAAGATCCGCAGGCCTTCTATAAGCGAAAAGGGATCAAGAGAAGATCTGCAGGCCGTCTATAAGAGAAAAGGGATCAGGAGAGGATCTGCAGGACATCTATAAGAGAAAAGGGATCAGGAGAAGATCTGCAGGCCTTCTATAAGAGAAAAGGGATCAGGAGAAGATCTGCATGCCTTCTATAAGAGAAAAGAGATCAGGAGAAGATCCCCAGGCCTTCTATAAGAGAAAAGGAATCAGGAGAGAATTCCCAGGTCTTCTATAAGAGAAAAGGGATCAGGAGAAGATCTGTAGGCCTTCTATAAGAGAAAAGGGATCAAGAGAAGATCCGCTGGTCTTCTATAAGAGAAAAGGGATCAAGAGAAGATCCGCAGGTCTTCTATAAGAGAAAAGGGATCAAGAGAAGATCCGCAGGCCTTCTATAAGAGAAAAGGAATCAGGAGAGAATTCCCAGGTCTTCTATAAGAGAAAAGGGATCAGGAGAAGGTCCGCAGGCCTTCTATAAAGAAAAGGGATCAAGAGAAGATCCGCAGGCCTTCTATAAGAGAAAAGGGATCAAGAGAAGATCCGCAGGTCTTCTATAAGAGAAAAGTGATCAATAGAAGATACGCAGGCCTTCTATAAGAGAAAAGGGATCAATAGAAGATACGCAGGCCTTCTATAAGAGAAAAGGGATCAAGAGAAGATACGCAGGCCTTCTATAAGAGAAAAGGGATCAATAGAAGATACGCAGGCCTTCTATAAGAGAAAAGTGATCAATAGATGATACGCAGGCCTTCTATAAGAGAAAAGGGATCAATAGAAGATCCGCAGGCCTTCTATAAGAGAAAAGGGATCAATAGAAGATACGCAGGCCTTCTGTAAGAGAAAAGGGATCAATAGAAGATACGCAGGCCTTCTATAAGAGAAGAGGGATCAATAGATGACACGCAGGCCTTCTATAAGAGAAAAGGGACCAATAGAAGATACGCAGGCCTTCTATAAGAGAAAAGGGATGAAGTGAAGATCCGTATGCCTTCTGTAAGAGAAAAGGGATCAAGAGAAGATCCGCAGGCCTTCTATAAGAGAAAAGTGATCAATAGAAGATATGCAGGCCTTCTATAAGAGAAAAGGGATCAATAGAAGATACGCAGGCCTTCTATAAGAGAAAAGGGATCAAGAGAAGATACGCAGGCATTCTATAAGAGAAAAGGGATCAATAGAAGATACGCAGGCCTTCTATAAGAGAAAAGTGATCAATAGATGATACGCAGGCCTTCTATAAGAGAAAAGGGATCAATAGAAGATCCGCAGACCTTCTATAAGAGAAAAGGGATCAATAGAAGATACGCAGGCCTTCTATAAGAGAAAAGTGATCAATAAATGACACGCAGGCCTTCTATAAGAGAAAAGTGATCAATAGAAGATACGCAGGCCTTCTATAAGAGAAAAGTGATCAATAGAAGATACGCAGGCCTTCTATCAGAGAAAAGGGATCAATAGAAGATCTGCAGGCCTTCTATAAGAGAAAAGGGATCAATAGAAGATACGCAGGCCTTCTATAAGAGAAAAGGGATCTATAGAAGATAAGCAGACCTTCTATAAGAGAAAAGGGATCAATAGAAGAAATGCAGGCCTTCTATAAGGGAAAAGTGATCAATAGAAGATACGCAGGCCTTCTATAAGAGAAAAGGGATCAATAGAAGATACGCAGGCCTTCTATAAGAGAAAAGGGATCAAGAGAAGATCCGCAGGCCTTCTATAAGAGAAAAGGGATCAATAGAAGATACGCAGGCCTTCTATAAGAGAAAAGGGATCAAGAGAAGATACGCAGGCCTTCTATAAGAGAAAAGGGATCAATAGAAGATACGCAGGCCTTCTATAAGAGAAAAGTGATCAATAGATGATACGCAGGCCTTCTATAAGAGAAAAGGGATCAATAGAAGATACGCAGGCCTTCTATAAGAGAAAAGGGATCAATAGAAGATACGCAGGCTTTCTATAAGAGAAAAGTGATCAATAGATGACACGCAGGCCTTCTATAGGAGAAGAGGGATCAATAGAAGATACGCAGGCCTTCTATAAGAGAAAAGGGATCAAGAGAAGATCCGTAGGCCTTCTGTAAGAGAAAAGGGATCAAGAGAAGATCCGCAGGCCTTCTATAAGAGAAAAGTGATCAATAGAAGATACGCAGGCCTAGTATAAGAAAAAAGTGATCAATAGAAGATACGCAGGCCTTCTATAAGAGAAAAGGGATCAAGAGAAGATCTGTAGGCCTTCTATAAGAGAAAAGGGATCAAGAGAAGATCCGTAGGCCTCCTATAAAAGAAAAGGGATCAAGAGAAGATCCCCAGGTCTTCTATAAGAAAAAAGGGTTCAAGAGAAGATCCGCAGGCCTTCTATAAGAGAAAAGTGATCAATAGAAGATACGCAGGCCTTCTATAAGAGAAAAGTGATCAATAGAAGATACGCAGGCCTTCTATAAGAGAAAAGTGATCAATAGAAGATACGCAGGCCTTCTATAAGAGAAAAGGGATCAAGAGAAGATCTGTAGGCCTTCTATAAGAGAAAAGGGATCAAGAGAAGATGCGTAGGCCTCCTATAAAAGAAAAGGGATCAAGAGAAGATCCGCAGGTCTTCTATAAAAAAAAGGGTTCAAGAGAAGATCCGCAGGTCTTCTCTAAGAGAAAAGGGATCAAGAGGAAATCCGCAGGTCTTCTATAAGAGAAAAGGGATCAAGAGAAGATCTGCAGGACTTCTATCAGAGAAAAGGGATCAAGAGAAGAACTGCAGGACTTCTATAAGAGAAAAGGGATCAAGAGAAGATCTGCAGGACTTGTATAAGAGAAAAGGGATCAAGAGAAGATCTGCAGGTCTTTTATAAGAGGAAAGGGATCAAGAGAAGATCTTCAGGCTTTCTATAAAAGAAAAGGGATCGAGAGAAGATCCACACACCTTCTTTAAGAGGAAAAGTATCAAGAGAAGATCCTCAGGCCTTCTCTAAAAGAAAAGGGATCAAGAGAAGATCCACACGCCTTCTTTAAGAGGAAAGGTATCAAGAGAAGATCCACATGCCTTCTATAAGAGAAAAGGGATCTGGAGAAGATCCACAGGTCTTCTATAAGAGAAAAGGTATCAAGAGAAGATCTGCAGGACTTCTATAAGAGAAAAGGGATCAAGAGAAGATCTGCAGGCCTTCTATAAGAGGAAAGGGATCAAGAGAAGATCCTCAGGCCTTCTATAAGAGAAAAGGGATCAGGAGAAGATCCACAGGCCTTCTATAAGAGAAAAGGGATCAAGAGAAGATCCGCTTGTCTTCTATAAGAGAAAAGTGATCAAGAGAAGATCCGCAGTTCTTCTATAAGAGAAAAGAGATCAGGAGAGGATCCGCAGGCATTCTGTAAGACAAAAGGAATTGGGAGAAGATCCGCAAGCCTTCTACAAGAGAAAAGGGATCAAGAGAAGATCCGCAGGCCTTCTATAAGAGAAAAGGGATTAAGAGAAGATCTGCAGGCCTTCTATAAGAGAAAATGGATCAAGAGAAGATCTGCAGGCCTTCTATAAGAGAAAATGGATCAAGAGAAGATCTGCAGGCCTTCTATAAGAGAAAAGGGATCAAGAGAAGATCCACAGGCCTTCTATAAGAGAAAAGGGATCAAGAGAAGATCCGCAGGCCTTCTATAAGTGAAAAGGGATGAAGTGAAGATCGGCAGGTCTTCTATAAGAGAAAAGGGATAAAGAGAAGATACGCAGGCCTTCTATAAGTGAAAAGGGATGAAGTGAAGATCCGCAGGCCTTCTATAAGCGAAAAGGGATCAAGAGAAGATCTGCAGGCCGTCTATAAGAGAAAAGGGATCAGGAGAGGATCTGCAGGCCATCTATAAGAGAAAAGGGATCAGGAGAAGATCTGCATGCCTTCTATAAGAGAAAAGAGATCAGGAGAAGATCCCCAGGCCTTCTATAAGAGAAAAGGAATCAGGAGAGAATTCCCAGGTCTTCTATAAGAGAAAAGGGATCAGGAGAAGATCTGCAGGCCTTCTATAAGAGAAAAGGGATCAAGAGAAGATCCGCTGGTCTTCTATAAGAGAAAAGGGATCAAGAGAAGATCCGCAGGTCTTCTATAAGAGAAAAGGGATCAAGAGAAGATCCGCAGGCCTTCTATAAGAGAAAAGGAATCAGGAGAGAATTCCCAGGTCTTCTATAAGAGAAAAGGGATCAGGAGAAGGTCCGCAGACCTTCTATAAAAGAAAAGGGATCAAGAGAAGATCCGCAGGCCTTCTATAAGAGAAAAGGGATCAAGAGAAGATCCGCAGGTCTTCTATAAGAGAAAAGTGATCAATAGAAGATACGCAGGCCTTCTATAAGAGAAAAGGGATCAATAGAAGATACGCAGGCCTTCTATAAGAGAAAAGGGATCAAGAGAAGATACGCAGGCCTTCTATAAGAGAAAAGTGATCAATAGATGATACGCAGGCCTTCTATAAGAGAAAAGGGATCAATAGAAGATCCGCATGCCTTCTATAAGAGAAAAGGGATCAATAGATGACACCAAGGCCTTCTATAAGAGAAAAGGGACCAACAGAAGATACGCAAACCTTCTATAAGAGAAAAGGGATCAAGAGAAGATCCGTAGGCCTTCTGTAAGAGAAAAGGGATCAAGAGAAGATCCGCAGGCCTTCTATAAGAGAAAAGGGATCAATAGAAGATACGCAGGCCTTCTATAAGAGAAAAGTGATCAATAGATGATACGCAGGCCTTCTATAAGAGAAAAGGGATCAATAGAAGATCCGCAGGCCTTCTATAAGAGAAAAGGGATCAATAGAAGATACGCAGGCCTTCTATGATAGAAAAGTGATCAATAGATGACACGCAGGCCTTCTATAAGAGAAAAGGGATCAATAGAAGATACGCAGGCCTTCTATAAGAGAAAAGGGATCAATAGAAGATCCGCAGGCCTTCTATAAGAGAAAAGTGATCAATAGATGATACGCAGGCCTTCTATAAGAGAAAAGGGATCAATAGAAGATACGCAGGCCTTCTATAAGAGAAAAGTGATCAATAGATGATACGCAGGCCTTCTATAAGAGAAAAGGGATCAATAGAAGATCCGCAGGCCTTCTATAAGAGAAAAGGGACCAATAGAAGATACGCAGGCCTTCTATAAGAGAAAAGGGATGAAGTGAAGATCCGTATGCCTTCTGTAAGAGAAAAGGGATCAAGAGAAGATCCGCAGGCCTTCTATAAGAGAAAAGTGATCAATAGAAGATATGCAGGCCTTCTATAAGAGAAAAGGGATCAATAGAAGATACGCAGGCCTTCTATAAGAGAAAAGGGATCAAGAGAAGATACGCAGGCATTCTATAAGAGAAAAGGGATCAATAGAAGATACGCAGGCCTTCTATAAGAGAAAAGTGATCAATAGATGATACGCAGGCCTTCTATAAAAGAAAAGGGATCAATAGAAGATACGCAGGCCTTCTATAAGAGAAAAGGGATCAAGAGAAGATACGCAGGCATTCTATAAGAGAAAAGTGATCAATAAATGACACGCAGGCCTTCTATAAGAGAAAAGTGATCAATAGAAGATACGCAGGCCTTCTATAAGAGAAAAGTGATCAATAGAAGATACGCAGGCCTTCTATAAGAGAAAAGGGATCAATAGAAGATCTGCAGGCCTTCTATAAGAGAAAAGGGATCAATAGAAGATACGCAGGCCTTCTATAAGAGAAAAGGGATCAAGAGAAGATACGCAGGCATTCTATAAGAGAAAAGGGATCAATAGAAGATACGCAGGCCTTCTATAAGAGAAAAGTGATCAATAAATGACACGCAGGCCTTCTATAAGAGAAAAGTGATCAATAGAAGATACGCAGGCCTTCTATAAGAGAAAAGTGATCAATAGAAGATACGCAGGCCTTCTATAAGAGAAAAGGGATCAATAGAAGATCTGCAGGCCTTCTATAAGAGAAAAGGGATCAATAGAAGATACGCAGGCCTTCTATAAGAGAAAAGGGATCTATAGAAGATAAGCAGACCTTCTATAAGAGAAAAGGGATCAATAGAAGAAATGCAGGCCTTCTATAAGAGAAAAGTGATCAATAGAAGATACGCAGGCCTTCTATAAGAGAAAAGGGATCAATAGAAGATACGCAGGCCTTCTATAAGAGAAAAGGGATCAAGAGAAGATCCGCAGGCCTTCTATAAGAGAAAAGGGATCAATAGAAGATACGCAGGCCTTCTATAAGAGAAAAGGGATCAAGAGAAGATACGCAGGCCTTCTATAAGAGAAAAGGGATCAATAGAAGATATGCAGGCCTTCTATAAGAGAAAAGTGATCAATAGATGATACGCAGGCCTTCTATAAGAGAAAAGGGATCAATAGAAGATACGCAGGCCTTCTATAAGAGAAAAGGGATCAATAGAAGATACGCAGGCTTTCTATAAGAGAAAAGTGATCAATAGATGACACGCAGGCCTTCTATAAGAGAAGAGGGATCAATAGAAGATACGCAGGCCTTCTATAAGAGAAAAGGGATCAAGAGAAGATCCGTAGGCCTTCTGTAAGAGAAAAGGGATCAAGAGAAGATCCGCAGGCCTTCTATAAGAGAAAAGTGATCAATAGAAGATACGCAGGCCTAGTATAAGAAAAAAGTGATCAATAGAAGATACGCAGGCCTTCTATAAGAGAAAAGGGATCAAGAGAAGATCTGTAGGCCTTCTATAAGAGAAAAGGGATCAAGAGAAGATCCGTAGGCCTCCTATAAAAGAAAAGGGATCAAGAGAAGATCCGCAGGCCTTCTATAAGAGAAAAGGGATCAAGAGAAGATCCGTAGGTCTTCTATAAAAGAAAAGCGATCAATAGAAGATACGCAGGCCTTCTATAAGAGAAAAGGGATCAAGAGAAGATCCGTAGGCCCTCTATAAGAGAAAAGGGATCAAGAGAAGATCCGCAGGGCTTCTATAAGAGAAAAGTGATCAATAGAAGATACGCAGGCCTTCTATAAGAGAAAAGTGATCAATAGAAGATACGCAGGCCTTCTATAAGAGAAAAGTGATCAATAGAAGATACGCAGGCCTTCTATAAGAGAAAAGGGATCAAGAGAAGATCTGTAGGCCTTCTATAAGAGAAAAGGGATCAAGAGAAGATGCGTAGGCCTCCTATAAAAGAAAAGGGATCAAGAGAAGATCCGCAGGTCTTCTATAAAAAAAAGGGTTCAAGAGAAGATCCGCAGGTCTTCTCTAAGAGAAAAGGGATCAAGAGGAAATCCGCAGGTCTTCTATAAGAGAAAAGGGATCAAGAGAAGATCTGCAGGACTTCTATCAGAGAAAAGGGATCAAGAGAAGAACTGCAGGACTTCTATAAGAGAAAAGGGATCAAGAGAAGATCTGCAGGACTTGTATAAGAGAAAAGGGATCAAGAGAAGATCTGCAGGTCTTTTATAAGAGGAAAGGGATCAAGAGAAGATCTTCAGGCTTTCTATAAAAGAAAAGGGATCAAGAGAAGATTCACACACCTTCTTTAAGAGGAAAAGTATCAAGAGAAGATCCTCAGGCCTTCTCTAAAGAAAAGGGATCAAGAGAAGATCCACACGCCTTCTTTAAGAGGAAAGGTATCAAGAGAAGATCCACATGCCTTCTATAAGAGAAAAGGGATCTGGAGAAGATCCACAGGTCTTCTATAAGAGAAAAGGTATCAAGAGAAGATCTGCAGGACTTCTATATGAGAAAAGGGATCAAGAGAAGATCTGCAGGCCTTCTATAAGAGGAAAGGGATCAAGAGAAGATCCTCAGGCCTTCTATAAGAGAAAAGGGATCAGGAGAAGATCCACAGGCCTTCTATAAGAGAAAAGGGATCAAGAGAAGATCCGCTTGTCTTCTATAAGAGAAAAGTGATCAAGAGAAGATCCGCAGTTCTTCTATAAGAGAAAAGAGATCAGGAGAGGATCCGCAGGCATTCTGTAAGACAAAAGGAATTGGGAGAAGATCCGCAAGCCTTCTACAAGAGAAAAGGGATCAAGAGAAGATCCGCAGGCCTTCTATAAGAGAAAAGGGATTAAGAGAAGATCTGCAGGCCTTCTATAAGAGAAAAGGGATCAAGAGAAGATCCACAGGCCTTCTATAAGAGAAAAGGGATCAAGAGAAGATCCGCAGGCCTTCTATAAGTGAAAAGGGATGAAGTGAAGATCGGCAGGTCTTCTATAAGAGAAAAGGGATAAAGAGAAGATACGCAGGCATTCTATAAGTGAAAAGGGATGAAGTGAAGATCCGCAGGCCTTCTATAAGTGAAAAGGGATGAAGTGAAGATCCGCAGGCCTTCTATAAGCGAAAAGGGATCAAGAGAAGATCTGCAGGCCGTCTATAAGAGAAAAGGGATCAGGAGAGGATCTGCAGGCCATCTATAAGAGAAAAGGGATCAGGAGAAGATCTGCAGGCCTTCTATAAGAGAAAAGGGATCAGGAGAAGATCTGCATGCCTTCTATAAGAGAAAAGAGATCAGGAGAAGATCCCCAGGCCTTCTATAAGAGAAAAGGAATCAGGAGAGAATTCCCAGGTCTTCTATAAGAGAAAAGGGATCAGGAGAAGATCTGCAGGCCTTCTATAAGAGAAAAGGGATCAAGAGAAGATCCGCTGGTCTTCTATAAGAGAAAAGGGATCAAGAGAAGATCCGCAGGTCTTCTATAAGAGAAAAGGGATCAAGAGAAGATCCGCAGGCCTTCTATAAGAGAAAAGGAATCAGGAGAGAATTCCCAGGTCTTCTATAAGAGAAAAGGGATCAGGAGAAGGTCCGCAGGCCTTCTATAAAAGAAAAGGGATCAAGAGAAGATCCGCAGGCCTTCTATAAGAGAAAAGGGATCAAGAGAAGATCCGCAGGCCTTCTATAAAAGAAAAGGGATCAAGAGAAGATCCGCAGGCCTTCTATAAGAGAAAAGGGATCAAGAGAAGATACGCAGGCCTTCTATAAGAGAAAAGTGATCAATAGATGATACGCAGGCCTTCTATAAGAGAAAAGGGATCAATAGAAGATCCGCATGCCTTCTATAAGAGAAAAGGGATCAATAGATGACACGAAGGCCTTCTATAAGAGAAAAGGGACCAACAGAAGATACGCAGGCCTTCTATAAGAGAAAAGGGATCAAGAGAAGATCCGTAGGCCTTCTGTAAGAGAAAAGGGATCAAGAGAAGATCCGCAGGCCTTCTATAAGAGAAAAGGGATCAATAGAAGATCTGCAGGCCATCTATAAGAGAAAAGGGATCAATAGAAGATACGCAGGCCTTCTATAAGAGAAAAGGGATCAAGAGAAGATACGCAGGCCTTCTATAAGAGAAAAGGGATCAATAGAAGATACGCAGGCCTACTATAAGAGAAAAGTGATCAGTAGATGATACGCAGGCCTTCTATAAGAGAAAAGGGATCAATAGAAGATCCGCAGGCCTTCTATAAGAGAAAAGGGATCAATAGAAGATACGCAGGCCTTCTATAAGAGAAAAGTGATCAATAGATGACACGCAGGCCTTCTATAAGAGAAAAGGGATCAATAGAAGATACGCAGGCCTTCTATAAGAGAAAAGGGATCAAGAGAAGATCCGTAGGCCTTCTGTAAGAGAAAAGGGATCAATAGAAGATACGCAGGCCTTCTGTAAGAGAAAAGGGATCAATAGAAGATACGCAGGCCTTCTATAAGAGAAAAGGGATCAAGAGAAGATCCGTAGGCCTTCTGTAAGAGAAAAGGGATCAATAGAAGATCCGCAGGCCTTCTATAAGAGAAAAGGGATCAATAGAAGATACGCAGGCCTTCTATAAGAGAAAAGTGATCAATAGAAGATACGCAGGCCTTCTATAAGAGAAAAGGGATCAATAGAAGATACACAGGCCTTCTATAAGAGAAAAGGGATCAATAGAAGATCTGCAGGCCTTCTATAAGAGAAAAGGGATCAATAGAAGATACGCAGGCCTTCTATAAGAGAAAAGGGATCAAGAGAAGATACGCAGGCCTTCTATAAGAGAAAAGGGATCAATAGAAGATACGCAGGCCTTCTATAAGAGAAAAGGAATCAATAGAAGATACGCAGGCCTTCTATAAGAGAAAAGTGATCAATAGAAGATACGCAGGCCTTCTATAAGAGAAAAGGGATCAATAGAAGATATGCAGGCCTTCTATAAGAGAAAAGTGATCAATAGAAGATACGCAGGCCTTCTATAAGAGAAAAGGGATCAATAGAAGATATGCAGGCCTTCTATAAGAGAAAAGGGATCAAGAGAAGATCCGCAGGCCTTCTATAAGAGAAAAGGGATCAATAGAAGATACGCAGGCCTTCTATAAGAGAAAAGGGATCAATAGAAGATCCGCAGGCCTTCTATAAGAGAAAAGGTATCAATAGAAGATACGCAGGCCTTCTATAAGAGAAAAGTGATCAATAGATGACACGCAGGCCTTCTATAAGAGAAGAGGGATCAATAGAACTGTAGCGCTGGCGTCCCTGCCCTCTGCTAGGCAGGGACGCTGCTCCCCTCACCGCTCCGCTGTCAGCGCGCGCTCCGTCCCGGCGTCCTCTCCCCGCTCTGCTGTCAGCGCGCGCTCCGTCCCGGCGTCCTCCTCCTGCTCTGCTGTCAGCGCGCGCTCCGTCCCGGCGTCCTCCTCCTGCTCTGCTCTCAGCGCGCGCTCCTTCCCGGCCCCTGTGCTTAGGGCGCGCGCGCTTCCCTCCTCTTAAAGGGGCCGCGCGCGCCGCCCTAAAGAGTCCCCGGCCAATGGCCGGAGGACTTCATCATATATAAGGCACCTCCTCCAAAATGGAGGTGCCCGAGCAATGTTGTTTGCACCTGTGTCTCACCTGTGCTTCAGCCCTCAGGTCCCGTTGCCAGTTACCTGCCAGTTTCCTGCCAGTTTCCTGCCAGTTTCCTGCTAGTTACCTGCCTGATTCCTGCCTGAATACTTGTTACCTGTCTGCCAGTCTGAGGTCCGACGGTCTGCCTTACTACTCCTGTCAGTCTGTCTAAAGGACCAGCCTGCCCGCTCACCTGGGAGCGCATATCAGCTACCTGCCTGCTTGCCTGAGGTCCGACGGTCTGCCTTACTACTCCGGTCAGTCTGTCTATGGACCAGCTTGCCCGCTCACCTGGGAGCGCTTCTCCGTTATCTGCCTGCTTGCCAGCCCGGAGGCTCCGTTGTCACGTGCTGTGACCACCAGCTATCTCAGAGACTCTTGCCCGCTCACCTGGGAGCGCATCTCCGTTACCTGCCTACTTGCCAGCCCGGAGGTCCCGTTGTCACGTGCGGTGACCACCAGCTATTCCAGAGACTCTTGCCCGCTCACCTGGGAGCGCTTCTCCGTTACCTACCTGCCAGCCAGCCCGGAGGTTCCGCCGTCACGTGCCGTGACCACCTGCTATTCCAGAGACTCTCGCTTGCTCACCTGGGAGCACACATCTACCATCTGCCTGCTAGCCTACCCGGAGGCTCTGCCATCACAGGTCGTACCTACCCCTTACCCAGAGACTGCCCTGATCACTTGCCGTAACTCCCTGTCCGTTCACCCAGAGACTGCCACCCGCTCCCTTACAAGGGCCGCCCCCTTGTATAATAGCTCAGAGGTTCCGCCTCCCGGACCCGTTACAGTTTGCTCGGGCCATGGAACCCGGTGGCACCCAAGCTCCCTCGCTCTCGGACCTCTGTCTTGAACTGTCCCGTCAGAAGTCCCAACAGGAGGCCATCCTGGGTCATCTGCGGAATGTTAATACTCGCCTGAACACCCTGTCTGATCCTGCAACTACGGCCAGTACCATGGTATCCTTTTCCGGACCCCGGCTCTCTGCACCTCCTCGCTTCGGAGGCGACTCCGTCCTGGCTCGGGGCTTCATAAATCAGTGCACCCTGCATTTTGAACTATTGTCCCACCAGTTTAACTCCGACCGAGCCAAAATTGCATTCATCATGTCCCATCTCACCGGGGAGGCTCTGGCCTGGCTAAATCCTCTATGGGAGAGAGGAGACCCCCTGGTGTCCGACTTGCCTGCCTTTCTTACGGCTTTCCGGAAAGCCTTCGACGAACCCGGACGGAGGACCTCATCCGCATCATCTCTGCTACGCCTCCGTCAGGGAAGCCTCACCGTGGGTCAATATGCCATACGGTTCCGTACCCTTGCCTCGGAGCTGGCCTGGGATAACGAAGCTCTGGTATCCGTCTTCTGGGAGGGTCTGTCCGGCCGTATTAAAGATGAACTTGCTGGTCGGGACATTCCTACCACTCTCGATGACCTAATAACTCTTGCCACCCGGATTGACCTACGGTTCCAGGAACGTGCCAAAGAGGTCACCCGTGAAAAGGGGCTTCCACGTCTGGTTCCTACTTTTCTGAAACCCGTCACTCCTTCCGTTTCTCCCCAGGTACACTCTCCTGAGCCTATGCAGGTCGACCAGACCAAGATGGTCAAATCCCGTCAGGACTTTCGCCGTGCCGAGGGGAGCTGCTTCTACTGTGGCAGTAAGGAGCATTGGATCCGTGCCTGCCCGGAGAGGTCGGGAGAACGCCTGTGTCTAGGTTCGCTCAGAGGACTTGATCTAGACAAAAATAAATCCTCTCCATCCCTGCTGCTGTCTGTCTCATTCATCTGCGGGGAGAATCGTTATTCCGAACTAGCCCAACTTGACTCTGGAGCAGCCGGAAATCTTATTTCACTGTCCCTGGTGGAGAAATACCGCATCCCCACCAAACCTCTGGCTGTACCCTTGTCTGTTGTTGCCGTGGATGGGGGCCTCTTATCTCGCCCCATCCAATTCATCACCGAATCCATTACTCTGCAGGTGGGAATGCTGCATTCAGAGAGTATCTCCCTTCACGTTCTGCCTGGACTCTCTCACGCCCTCTTGCTAGGTCTGCCTTGGCTCCAGAGACATGCACCCGTGCTTGACTGGCAAACCGGAGAAGTCCTTCGCTGGGGACAAGACTGTCATAAAACCTGTCTGGTTCCCGTCCATTCCGTCCGTCCCTCTCCTATCCCAGCTAATCTACCTGGACTTCCGATTCCTTATTGGTCTTGTGCTGATGTCTTTGATATGGAGGAGGCAGAGACATTACCACCTCATAGACCATGTGACTGCCCCATCGATCCCGCCAGAGTAATGCAGGTGGCCCCCCGTGAGTCTAAATTGTCTCCCTCCTGGTAAGACGTTCGTATCGGTACCTGATCGGGAGAGGATCCTACACTGGGGTCATTCGTCTAAACTAGCTGGCCACGCCGGTCAGAAAAAGACCCTCCAGCTTATTACCCGGCACTACTGGTGGCCTAACCTGCACAAGGATGTTATGGACTTTGTTTCTGCCTGTGTGTCCTGCGCCCGCAACAAGGTTCCGAGACACCTGTCGGCCGGCCGCCTTCTTCCTCTGCCAGCACCTGCTGCCCCCTGGCAGCATATAGCGATGGACTTCGTAACTGATCTGCCCGTCTCTGCCGGTTGTACGGTCATTTGGGTGGTCGCTGACCGCTTTTCCAAGATGGCTCACTTCATTCCCCTGCCAGGTCTTCCGTCTGCACCCGAGCTGGCTAGAGTCTTTATCCGCCACATCTTCCGTCTTCATGACCTGCCCCGTCACATCGTGTCGGATCGTGGGGTACAGTTCACTTCTCGTTTCTGGAGAGCCACTTGTAAATTGCTAGACGTCACTCTGGACTTCTCCTCCGCTTACCACCCACAGTCTAATGGTCAAGTGGAGCGGATCAATCAGAACCTGACCAGTTACCTCCGGCACTTCGTTAATGCTCACCATTCTGACTGGGTGGATCTCCTGCCATGGGCCGAATTCTCGTACAACAATCACGAGAGCGAGTCTTCCTCCATATGGGAGAGTACCTGGTCCGCACTCCTTCTGTCATCCGAGCGTATGAAAAGACACGCTGACAAAGGACGTCTGGATCCTCCTCAATTCCGTCCTGGGGATAAAGTCTGGCTCTCGTCCAAATATGTCCGGCTCAAGATCCCTTCCTATAAGTTGGGGCCTCGGTTCATCGGCCCACTGGAGGTTATCAGTCAGATCAACCCGGTGGCCTATAAATTGAAACTCCCGGCCAACTTACGGATCCCTAACTCCTTCCATGTATCTCTCCTCAAACCTGTGGTACTTAACTCTTTTTCCAAGTCTACAGGTACGCCTCTTGCTCCGGTTTCTGCTGAGGACGAGTTTGAGGTAGAGAACATTCTTGCCACCAAAAGGGTAAGAGGAAAGACCTTTTTCTTGGTAGATTGGAGGGGGTTTGGTCCTGAGGAGAGAACGTGGGAGCCCCGGGAGAACATCCATGCCCCTCTCATCCTAGCTAAATTTCTGTCTGGCCTAAAAAAGGGGGGGCCTAAAGGGGGGGGTACTGTAGCGCTGGCGTCCCTGCCCTCTGCTAGGCAGGGACGCTGCTCCCCTCACCGCTCTGCTGTCAGCGCGCGCTCCGTCCCGGCGTCCTCTCCCCGCTCTGCTGTCAGCGCGCGCTCCGTCCCGGCGTCCTCCTCCTGCTCTGCTGTCAGCGCGCGCTCCGTCCCGGCGTCCTCCTCCTGCTCTGCTCTCAGCGCGCGCTCCTTCCCGGCCCCTGTGCTTAGGGCGCGCGCGCTTCCCTCCTCTTAAAGGGGCCGCGCGCGCCGCCCTAAAGAGTCCCCGGCCAATGGCCGGAGGACTTCATCATATATAAGGCACCTCCTCCAAAATGGAGGTGCCCGAGCAATGTTGTTTGCACCTGTGTCTCACCTGTGCTTCAGCCCTCAGGTCCCGTTGCCAGTTACCTGCCAGTTTCCTGCCAGTTTCCTGCCAGTTTCCTGCTAGTTACCTGCCTGATTCCTGCCTGAATACTTGTTACCTGTCTGCCAGTCTGAGGTCCGACGGTCTGCCTTACTACTCCTGTCAGTCTGTCTAAAGGACCAGCCTGCCCGCTCACCTGGGAGCGCATATCAGCTACCTGCCTGCTTGCCTGAGGTCCGACGGTCTGCCTTACTACTCCGGTCAGTCTGTCTATGGACCAGCTTGCCCGCTCACCTGGGAGCGCTTCTCCGTTATCTGCCTGCTTGCCAGCCCGGAGGCTCCGTTGTCACGTGCTGTGACCACCAGCTATCTCAGAGACTCTTGCCCGCTCACCTGGGAGCGCATCTCCGTTACCTGCCTACTTGCCAGCCCGGAGGTCCCGTTGTCACGTGCGGTGACCACCAGCTATTCCAGAGACTCTTGCCCGCTCACCTGGGAGCGCTTCTCCGTTACCTACCTGCCAGCCAGCCCGGAGGTTCCGCCGTCACGTGCCGTGACCACCTGCTATTCCAGAGACTCTCGCTTGCTCACCTGGGAGCACACATCTACCATCTGCCTGCTAGCCTACCCGGAGGCTCTGCCATCACAGGTCGTACCTACCCCTTACCCAGAGACTGCCCTGATCACTTGCCGTAACTCCCTGTCCGTTCACCCAGAGACTGCCACCCGCTCCCTTACAAGGGCCGCCCCCTTGTATAATAGCTCAGAGGTTCCGCCTCCCGGACCCGTTACAAGAACATACGCAGGCCTTCTATAAGAGAAAAGGGATCAAGAAAAGATCCGTAGGCCTTCTGTAAGAGAAAAGGGATCAAGAGAAGATCCGCAGGCCTTCTATAAGAGAAAAGTGATCAATAGAAGATACGCAGGCCTTCTATAAGAGAAAAGGGATCAAGAGAAGATCTGTAGGCCTTCTATAAGAGAAAAGGGATCAAGAGAAGATCCGTAGGCCTCCTATAAAAGAAAAGGGGTCAAGAGAAGATCCGCAGGTCTTCTATAAGAAAAAAGGGTTCAAGAGAAGATCCGCAGGTCTTCTATAAAAGAAAAGTGATCAATAGAAGATACGCAGGCCTTCTATAAGAGAAAAGGGATCAAGAGAAGATCTGTAGGCCTTCTGTAAGAGAAAAGGGATCAAGAGAAGATCCGTAGGCCTTCTATAAGAGAAAAGGGATCAAGAGAAGATCCACAGGCCTTCTATAAGAGAAAAGTGATCAATAGAAGATACGCAGGCCTTCTATAAGAGAAAAGTGATCAATAGAAGATACGCAGTCCTTCTATAAGAGAAAAGTGATCAATAGAAGATACGCAGGCCTTCTATAAGAGAAAAGGGATCAATAGAAGATCTGTAGGCCTTCTATAAGAGAAAAGGGATCAAGAGAAGATCCGTAGGCCTCCTATAAAAGAAAAGGGATCAAGAGAAGATCCGCAGGTCTTCTACAAAAAAAGGGTTCAAGAGAAGATCCGCAGGTCTTCTATAAGAGAAAAGGGATCAAGAGAAAATCCGCAGGTCTTCTATAAGAGAAAAGTGATCAAGAGAAGATCTGCAGGACTTCTATCAGAGAAAAGGGATCAAGAGAAGATCTGCAGGACTTCTATAAAAGAAAAGGGATCAAGAGAAGATCTGCAGGACTTGTATAAGAGAAAAGGGATCAAGAAAAGATCTGCAAGCCTTCTATAAGAGAAAAGGGATCAATAGAAGATACGCAGGCCTTCTATAAGAGAAAAGGGATCAAGAGAAGATCCGTAGGCCTTCTGTAAGAGAAAAGGGATCAAGAGAAGATCCGCAGGCCTTCTATAAGAGAAAAGTGATCAATAGAAAATACGCAGGCCTTCTATAAGAGAAAAGTGATCAATAGAAGATACGCAGGCCTTCTATAAGAGAAAAGGGATCAAGAGAATATCTGTAGGCCTTCTATAAGAGAAAAGGGATCAAGAGAAGATCCGTAGGCCTCCTATAAAAGAAAAGGGATCAAGAGAAGATCCGCAGGTCTTCTATAAGAAAAAAGGGTTCAAGAGAAGATCCGCAGGTCTTCTATAAAAGAAAAGTGATCAATAGAAGATACGCAGGCCTTCTACAAGAGAAAAGGGATCAAGAGAAGATCTGTAGGCCTTCTATAAGAGAAAAGGGATCAAGAGAAGATCCGTAGGCCTTCTATAAGAGAAAAGGGATCAAGAGAAGATCTGCAGGCCTTCTAAAAGAGAAAAGTGATCAATAGAAGATACGCAGGCCTTCTATAAGAGAAAAGTGATCATTAGAAGATATGCACGCCTTCTATAAGAGAAAAGGGATCAAGAGAAGATCTGTAGGCCTTCTATAAGAGAAAAGGGATCAAGAGAAGATCCGTAGGCCTCCTATAAAAGAAAAGGGATCAAGAGAAGATCCGCAGGTCTTCTATAAGAGAAAAGGGATCAAGAGAAAATCCGCAGTTCTTCTATAAGAGAAAAGGGATCAAGAGAAGATCTGCAGGACTTCTATCAGAGAAAAGGGATCAAGAGAAGATCTGCAGGACTTCTATAAGAGAAAAGGGATCAAGAGAAGATCTGCAGGACTTGTATAAGAGAAAAGGGATCAAGAGAAGATCTGCAGGCCTTTTATAAGAGGAAAGGGATCAAGAGAAGATCTTCAGGCCTTCTATAAAAGAAAAGGGATCAAGAGTAGATCCACACGCCTTCTTTAAGAGGAAAAGTATCAAGAGAAGATCCTCACGCCTTCTTTAAGAGGAAAGGTATCAAGAGAAGATCCACATGCCTTCTATAAGAGAAAAGGGATCAAGAGAAGATCAGCAGGTCTTCTATAAGAAAAAAGGGTTCAAGAGAAGATCCGCAGGTCTTCTATAAGAGAAAAGGTATCAAGAGAAGATCTGCAGGACTTCTATAAGAGAAAAGGGATCAAGAGAAGATCTGCAGGCCTTCTATAAGAGGAAAGGGATCAAGAGAAGATCCTTAGGCCTTCTATAAGAGAAAAGGGATCAGGAGAAGATCCACAGGCCTTCTATAAGATAAAAGGGATCAAGAGAAGATCCGCTTGTCTTCTATAAGAGAAAAGTGATCAAGAGAAGATCCGCAGTTCTTCTATAAGAGAAAAGAGATCAGGAGATGATCCGCAGGCATTCTGTAAGAGAAAAGGAATCGGGAGAAGATCCGCAAGCCTTCTATAAGAGAAAAGGGATCAAGAGAAGATCCGCAGGCCTTCTATAAGAGAAAAGGGATTAAAAGAAGATCTGCAGGCCTTCTATAAGAGAAAAGGGATCAAGAGAAGATCTGCAGGCCTTCTATAAGAGAAAAGGGATCAAGAGAAGATCCACAGGCCTTCTATAAGAGAAAAGGGATCAAGAGAAGATCCGCAGGCCTTCTATAAGTGAAAAGGGATGAAGTGAAGATCCGCAGGCCTTCTATAAGAGAAAAGGGATCAAGAGAAGATCTGCAGGCCGTCTATAAGAGAAAAGGGATCAGGAGAGGATCTCCAGGCCTTCTATAAGAGAAAAGGGATCAGGAGAAGATCTGCAGGCCTTCTATAAGAGAAAAGGGATCAGTAGAAGATCCGCATGCCTTCTATAAGAGAAAAGAGATCAGGAGAAGATCCCCAGGCCTTCTATAAGAGAAAAGGGATCAAGAGAAGATCCCCAGGCCTTCTATAAGAGACAAGTGATCAAGAGAAGATCCGCAGTTCTTCTATAAGAGAAAAGAGATCAGGAGATGATCCGCAGGCATTCTGTAAGAGAAAAGGAATCGGGAGAAGATCCGCAAGCCTTCTATAAGAGAAAAGGGTTCAAGAGAAGATCCGCAGGCCTTCTATAAGAGAAAAGGGATTAAGAGAAGATCTGCAGGCCTTCTATAAGAGAAATGGGATCAAGATAAGATCTGCAGGCCTTCTATAAGAGAAAAGGGATCAAGAGAAGATCCACAGGCCTTCTTTAAGAGAAAAGGGATCAAGAGAAGATCCGCAGGCCTTCTATAAGTGAAAAGGGATGAAGTGAAGATCAGCAGGCCTTCTATAAGTGAAAAGGGATGAAGTGAAGATCCGCAGGCCTTCTATAAGAGAAAAGGGATCAAGAGAAGATCTGCAGGCCGTCTATAAGAGAAAAGGGATCAGGAGAGGATCTCCAGGCCTTCTATAAGAGAAAAGTGATCAGAAGAAGATCTGCAGGCCTTCTATAAGAGAAAAGGGATCAAGAGAAGATCCGCATGCCTTCTATAAGAGAAAAGAGATCAGGAGAAGATCCCCAGGCCTTCTATAAGAGAAAATGGATCAAGAGAAGATCCCCAGGCCTTCTATAAGAGAAAATGGATCAAGAGAAGATCCCCAGGCCTTCTATAAGAGAAAAGGGATCAAGAGAAGATCTGCAGGACTTCTATAAGAGAAAAGGGATCAAGAGAAGATCTGCAGGCCTTTTATAACAGGAAATGGATCAAGAGAAGATCCGCAGGTCTTCTATAAGAGAAAAGAGATCAGGAGAGGATCCGCAGGCCTTCTATAAGAGAAAAGGAATCAGGAGAAGATCCGCATGCCTCCTATAAGAGAAAAGGGATCAAGAGAAGATCTGCTGGTCTTCTATAAGAGAAAAGGGATTAAGAGAAGATCCGCAGGCCTTCTGTAAGAGAAAAGGAACCAATAGAAGATACGCAGGCCTTCTATAAGAGAAAAGGGACCAATAGAAGATACGCAGGCCTTCTATAAGAGAAAAGGGATCAAGAGAAGATCCGTAGGCCTTCTGTAAGAGAAAAGGGATCAAGAGAAGATCCGCAGGCCTTCTATAAGAGAAAAGTGATCAATAGTAGATATGCAGGCCTTCTATAAGAGAAAAGGGATCAATAGAAGATCTGCAGGCATTCTTTAAGAGAAAAGGGATCAATAGAAGATACGCAGGCCTTCTATAAGAGAAAAGGGATCAAGAGAAGATACGCAGGCCTTCTATAAGAGAAAAGGGATCAATAGAAGATACGCAGGCCTTCTATAAGAGAAAAGTGATCAATAGAAGATACGCAGGCCTTCTATAAGAGAAAAGGGATCAATAGAAGATCTGCAGGCCTTCTATAAGAGAAAATGGATCAATAGAAGATACGCAGGCCTTCTATAAGAGAAAAGGGATCAATAGAAGATACGCAGACCTTCAATAAGAGAAAAGGGATCAATAGAAGATATGCAGGCCTTCTATAAGAGAAAAGTGATCAATAGAAGATACGCAGGCCTTCTATAAGAGAAAAGGGATCAATAGAAGATATGCAGGCCTTCTATAAGAGAAAAGGGATCAAGAGAAGATCCGCAGGCCTTCTATAAGAGAAAAGGGATCAATAGAAGATACGCAGGCCTTCTATAAGAGAAAAGGGATCAAGAGAAGATACGCAGGCCTTCTATAAGAGAAAAGGGATCAATAGAAGATACGCAGGCTTTCTATAAGAGAAAAATGATCAATAGATCATACGCAGGCCTTCTATAAGAGAAAAGGGATCAATAGAAGATACGCAGGCCTTCTATAAGAGAAAAGGGATCAATAGAAGATACGCAGGCCTTCTATAAGAGAAAAGTGATCAATAGATGACACGCAGGCCTTCTATAAGAGAAGAGGGATCAATAGAAGATACGCAGGCCTTCTATAAGAGAAAAGGGATCAAGAGAAGATCCGTAGGCCTTCTGTAAGAGAAAAGGGATCAAGAGAAGATCCGCAGGCCTTCTATAAGAGAAAAGTTATCAATAGAAGATACGCAGGCCTTCTATAAGAGAAAAGTTATCAATAGAAGATACGCAGGCCTACTATAAGAAAAAAGTGATCAATAGAAGATACGCAGGCCTTCTATAAGAGAAAAGGGATCAAGAGAAGATCTGTAGGCCTCCTATAAAAAAAAAGGGATCAAGAGAAGATCCGCAGGTCTTCTATAAGAAAAAAGGGTTCAAGAGAAGATCCGCAGGTCTTCTATAAAAGAAAAGTGATCAATAGAAGATACGCAGGCCTTCTATAAGAGAAAAGGGATCAAGAGAAGATCTGTAGGCCTTCTATAAGAGAAAAGGGATCAAGAGAAGATCCGTAGGCCTTCTATAAGAGAAAAGGGATCAAGAGAAGATCCGCAGGCCTTCTATAAGAGAAAAGTGATCAATAGAAGATACGCAGGCCTTCTATAAGAGAAAAGTGATCAATAGAAGATACGCAGGCCTTCTATAAGAGAAAAGTGATGAATAGAAGATACGCAGGCCTTCTATAAGAGAAAAGGGATCAAGAGAAGATCTGTAGGCCTTCTATAAGAGAAAAGGGATCAAGAGAAGATGCGTAGGCCTCCTATAAAAGGAAAGGGATCAAGAGAAGATCCGCAGGTCTTCTATAAAAAAAAGGGTTCAAGAGAAGATCCGCAGGTCTTTTCTAAGAGAAAAGGGATCAAGAGGAAATCCACAGGTCTTCTATAAGAGAAAAGGGATCAAGAGAAGATCTGCAGGACTTCTATCAGAGAAAAGGGATCAAGAGAAGAACTGCAGGACTTCTATAAGAGAAAAGGGATCAAGAGAAGATCTGCAGGACTTGTATAAGAGAAAAGGGATCAAGAGAAGATCTGAAGGTCTTTTATAAGAGGAAAGGGATCAAGAGAAGATCTTCAGGCTTTCTATAAAATAAAAGGGATCAAGAGAAGATCCACACACCTTCTTTAAGAGGAAAAGTATCAAGAGAAGATCCTCAGGCCTTCTCTAAAAGAAAAGGGATCAAGAGAAGATCCACACGCCTTCTTTAAGAGGAAAGGTATCAAGAGAAGATCCACATGCCTTCTATAAGAGAAAAGGGATCTGGAGAAGATCCTCAGGTCTTCTATAAGAGAAAAGGTATCAAGAGAAGATCTGCAGGACTTCTATAAGAGAAAAGGGATCAAGAGAAGATCTGCAGGCCTTCTATAAGAGGAAAGGGATCAAGAGAAGATCCTCAGGCCTTCTATAAGAGAAAAGGGATCAGGAGAAGATCCACAGGCCTTCTATAAGAGAAAAGGGATCAAGAGAAGATCCGCTTGTCTTCTATAAGAGAAAAGTGATCAAGAGAAGATCCGCAGTTCTTCTATAAGAGAAAAGAGATCAGGAGAGGATCCGCAGGCATTCTGTAAGACAAAATGAATTGGGAGAAGATCCGCAAGCCTTCTACAAGAGAAAAGGGATCAAGAGAAGATCCGCAGGCCTTCTATAAGAGAAAAGGGATTAAGAGAAGATCTGCAGGCCTTCTATAAGAGAAAATGGATCAAGAGAAGATCTGCAGGCCTTCTATAAGAGAAAAGGGATCAAGAGAAGATCCACAGGCCTTCTATAAGAGAAAAGGGATGAAGAGAAGATCCGCAGGCCTTCTATAAGTGAAAAGGGATGAAGTGAAGATCCGCAGGCCTTCTATAAGAGAAAAGGGATCAAGAGAAGATCTGCAGGCCGTCTATAAGAGAAAAGGGATCAGGAGAGGATCTCCAGGCCATCTATAAGAGAAAAGGGATCAGGAGAAGATCTGCAGGCCTTCTATAAGAGAAAAGGGATCAGGAGAAGATCTGCATGCCTTCTATAAGAGAAAAGAGATCAGGAGAAGATCCCCAGGCCTTCTATAAGAGAAAAGGAATCAGGAGAGAATTCCCAGGTCTTCTATAAGAGAAAAGGGATCAGGAGAAGATCTGCAGGCCTTCTATAAGAGAAAAGGGATCAAGAGAAGATCCGCTGGTCTTCTATAAGAGAAAAGGGATCAAGAGAAGATCCGCAGGTCTTCTATAAGAGAAAAGGGATCAAGAGAAGATCCGCAGGCCTTCTATAAGAGAAAAGGAATCAGGAGAGAATTCCCAGGTCTTCTATAAGAGAAAAGGGATCAGGAGAAGATCCGCAGGCCTTCTATAAGAGAAAAGGGATCAAGAGAAGATCCGCTGGTCTTCTATAAGAGAAAAGGGATCAAGAGAAGATCCGCTGGTCTTCTATAAGAGAAAAGGGATCAAGAGAAGATCCGCAGGTCTTCTATAAGAGAAAAGGGATCAAGAGAAGATCCGCAGGCCTTCTATAAGAGAAAAGGAATCAGGAGAGAATTCCCAGGTCTTCTATAAGAGAAAAGGGATCAGGAGAAGGTCCGCAGGCCTTCTATAAGAGAAAAGGGATCAAGAGAAGATCCGCAGGCCTTCTATAAGAGAAAAGGGATCAAGAGAAGATCCGCAGGTCTTCTATAAGAGAAAAGGTATCAAGAGAAGATCTGCAGGCCTTCTATAAGAGAAAAGGGATCATGTGAAGATCTGCAGGCCTTCTATAAGAGAAAAGGGATCAGGATAAGATCCGCATGCCTTCTATAAGAGAAAAGAGATCAGGAGAAGATCCCCAGGCCTTCTATAAGAGAAAAGGGATCAAGAGAAGATCTGCAGGACTTCTATAAGAGAAAAGGGATCAAGAGAAGATCTGCAGGCCTTTTATAACAGGAAAGGGATCAAGAGAAGATCCTCAGGCATTCTATAAAAGAAAAGGGATCAAGAGAAGATCCGCAGGTCTTCTATAAGAGAAAAGAGATCAGGTGAGAATCCGCAAGCCTTCTATAAGAGAAAAGGGATCAAGAGAAGATTTGCAGGTGTTCTATAAGAGAAAAGGGATCAAGAGAAGATCTGCAGGCCTTCTATAAGAGAAAAGTGATCAATAGAAGATACGCAGGCCTTCTATAAGAGAAAAGGGATCAAGAGAATATCTGTAGGCCTTCTATAAGAGAAAAGGGATCAAGAGAAGATCCGTAGGCCTCCTATAAAAGAAAAGGGATCAAGAGAAGATCCGCAGGTCTTCTATAAGAAAAAAGGGTTCAAGAGAAGATCCGCAGGTCTTCTATAAAAGAAAACTGATCAATAGAAGATACGCAGGCCTTCTACAAGAGAAAAGGGATCAAGAGAAGATCTGTAGGCCTTCTAAAAGAGAAAAGGGATCAAGAGAAGATCCGTAGGCCTTCTATAAGAGAAAAGGGATCAAGAGAAGATCCGCAGGCCTTCTAAAAGAGAAAAGTGATCAATAGAAGATACGCAGGCCTTCTATAAGAGAAAAGTGATCATTAGAAGATATGCAGGCCTTCTATAAGAGAAAAGGGATCAAGAGAAGATCTGTAGGCCTTCTATAAGAGAAAAGGGATCAAGAGAAGATCCGTAGGCCTCCTATAAAAGAAAAGGGATCAAGAGAAGATCCGCAAGTCTTCTTTAAAAAAAAAAGGGTTCAAGAGAAGATCCGCAGGTCTTCTATAAGAGAAAAGGGATCAAGAGAAAATCCGCAGGTCTTCTATAAGAGAAAAGGGATCAAGAGAAGATCTGCAGGACTTCTATCAGAGAAAAGGAATCAAGAGAAGATCTGCAGGACTTCTATAAGAGAAAAGGGATCAAGAGAAGATCTGCAGGACTTGTATAAGAGAAAAGGGATCAAGAGAAGATCTGCAGGCCTTTTATAAGAGGAAAGGGATCAAGAGAAGATCTTCAGGCCTTCTATAAAAGAAAAGGGATCAAGAGAAGATCCACACGCCTTCTTTAAGAGGAAAAGTATCAAGAGAAGATCCTCACGCCTTCTTTAAGAGGAAAGGTATCAAGAGAAGATCCACATGCCTTCTATAAGAGAAAAGGGATCAAGAGAAGATCCGCAGGTCTTCTATAAGAAAAAAGGGTTCAAGAGAAGATCCGCAGGTCTTCTATAAGAGAAAAGGTATCAAGAGAAGATCTGCAGGACTTCTATAAGAGAAAAGGGATCAAGAGAAGATCTGCAGGCCTTCTATAAGAGGAAAGGGATCAAGAGAAGATCCTTAGGCCTTCTATAAGAGAAAAGGGATCAGGAGAAGATCCACAGGCCTTCTATAAGAGAAAAGGGATCAAGAGAAGATCCGCTTGTCTTCTAAAAGAGAAAAGTGATCAAGAGAAGATGCGCAGTTCTTCTATAAGAGAAAAGAGATCAGGAGATGATCCACAGGCATTCTGTAAGAGAAAAGGAATCGGGAGAAGATCCGCAAGCCTTCTATAAGAGAAAAGGGATCAAGAGAAGATCCGCAGGCCTTCTATAAGAGAAAAGGGATTAAGAGAAGATCTGCAGGCCTTCTATAAGAGAAAAGGGATCAAGAGAAGATCTGCAGGACTTGTATAAGAGAAAAGGGATCAAGAGAAGATCTGCAGGCCTTTTATAAGAGGAAAGGGATCAAGAGAAGATCTTCAGGCCTTCTATAAAAGAAAAGGGATCAAGAGAAGATCCACACGCCTTGTTTAAGAGGAAAAGTATCAAGAGAAGATCCTCACGCCTTCTTTAAGAGGAAAGGTATCAAGAGAAGATCCACATGCCGTCTATAAGAGAAAAGGGATCAAGAGAAGATCCGCAGGTCTTCTATAAGAAAAAAGGGTTCAAGAGAAGATCCGCAGGTCTTCTATAAGAGAAAAGGTATCAAGAGAAGATCTGCAGGACTTCTATAAGAGAAAAGGGATCAAGAGAAGATCTGCAGGCCTTCTATAAGAGGAAAGGGATCAAGAGAAGATCCTTAGGCCTTCTATAAGAGAAAAGGGATCAGGAGAAGATCCACAGGCCTTCTATAAGAGAAAAGGGATCAAGAGAAGATCCGCTTGTCTTCTATAAGAGAAAAGTGATCAAGAGAAGATCCGCAGTTCTTCTATAAGAGAAAAGAGATCAGGAGATGATCCACAGGCATTCTGTAAGAGAAAAGGAATCGGGAGAAGATCCGCAAGCCTTCTATAAGAGAAAAGGGATCAAGAGAAGATCCGCAGGCCTTCTATAAGAGAAAAGGGATTAAGAGAAGATCTGCAGGCCTTCTATAAGAGAAAAGGGATCAAGAGAAGATCTGCAGGCCTTCTATAAGAGAAAAGGGATCGAGAGAAGATCCACAGGCCTTCTATAAGAGAAAAGGGATCAAGAGAAGATCCGCAGGCCTTCTATAAGTGAAAAGGGATGAAGTGAAGATCCGCAGGCCTTCTATAAGAGAAAAGGGATCAAGAGAAGATCTGCAGGCCGTCTATAAGAGAAAAGGGATCAGGAGAGGATCTCCAGGCCTTCTATAAGAGAAAAGGGATCAGGAGAAGATCTGCAGGCCTTCTATAAGAGAAAAGGGATCAGTAGAAGATCGGCATGCCTTCTATAAGAGAAAAGAGATCAGGAGAAGATCCCCAGGCCTTCTATAAGAGAAAAGGGATCAAGAGAAGATCCCCAGGCCTTCTATAAGAGAAAAGGGATCAAGAGAAGATCTGCAGGCCTTTTATAACAGGAAAGGGATCAAGAGAAGATCCTCAGGTCTTCTATAAGAGAAAAGAGATCAGGAGAGGATCCGCAGGCCTTCTATAAGAGAAAAGGAATCAGGAGAAGATCCGCATGCCTTCTATAAGAGAAAAGGGATCAAGAGAAGATCTGCTGGTCTTCTATAAGAGAACAGGGATTAAGAGAAGATCCGCATGCCTTCTATAAGAGGAAAGGGATCAAGAGCAGATCCTCAGGCGTTCTATAAGAGAAAAGGGATCAGGAGAAGATCCCCAGGCCTTCTATAAGAGAAAAGGGATCAAGAGAAGATCTGCAGGACTTCTATAAGAGAAATGGGATCAAGAGAAGATCTGCAGGCCTTTTATAACAGGAAAGGGATCAAGAGAAGATCCTCAGGCCTTCTATAAAAGAAAAGGGATCAAGAGAAAATCTGCAGGTCTTCTATAAGAGAAAAGAGATCAGGAGAGGATCCGCAGGCCTTCTATAAGAGAAAAGGGATAAGGAGAAGATCCGCTGGTCTTCTATAAGAGAAAAGGGATCAAGAGAAGATCTGCCGGTCTTCTATAAGAGAAAAGAGATCAGGAGAGGATCTGCAAGCCTTCTGTAAGAGAAAAGGCATCAATAGAAGATCCGCAGGCCTTCTATAAGAGATAGAGATCAGGAGAAGATCCGCAGGTCTTCTATAAGAGAAAAGGGATAAGGAGAAGATCCGCTGGTCTTCTATAAGAGAAAAGGGATCAAGAGAAGATCTGCAGGTCTTCTATAAGAGAAAAGAGATCAGGAGAGGATCCGCAGGCCTTCTATAAGAGAAAAGGCATCAAGAGAAGATTTGCAGGTCTTCTATAAGAGAAAGGGATCAAGAGAAGATCCGCAGGACTTCTATAAGAGAAAAGGGATAAGAAGAAGATCCGCAGGCCTTCTATAAGAGAAAAGGGATCAAGAGAAGATCCGCTGGACGTCTATAATAGAAAAGGGATCAGGAGAGGATCTGCAGGACTTCTATAAGAGAAAAGGGTTCAGGAACTGATCCGCAGGCCTTCTATAAGAGAAAAGGGATCAAGAGAAGATCCGCAGGCCTTCTATAAGAGAAAAGGGATCAATAGAAGATACGCAGGCCTTCTATAAGAGAAAAGTGATCAATAGTTGACACGCAGGCCTTCTATAAGAGAAAAGGGATCAAGAGAAGATACGCAGGCCTTCTATAAGAGAAAAGGGATCAAGAGAAGATCCGTAGGTCTTCTGTAAGAGAAAAGGGATCAAGAGAAGATCCGCAGGCCTTCTATAAGAGAAAAGTGATCAATAGAAGATATGCAGGCCTTCTATAAGAGAAAAGGGATCAATAGAAGATCTGCAGGCATTCTTTAAGAGAAAAGGGATCAATAGAAGATACGCAGGCCTTCTATGAGAGAAAAGGGATCAATAGAAGATCCGCAGGCCTTCTATAAGAGAAAAGGGATCAATAGAAGATACGCAGGCCTTCTATAAGAGAAAAGGGATCAAGAGAAGATACGCAGGCCTTCTATAAGAGAAAAGGGATCAATAGAAGATACGCAGGCCTTCTATAAGAGAAAAGTGATCAATAGATGATACGCAGGCCTTCTATAAGAGAAAGGGGATCAATAGAAGATACGCAGGCCTTCTATAAGAGAAAAGTGATCAATAGATGACACGCAGGCCTTCTATAAGAGAAGAGGGATCAATAGAAGATACGCAGGCCTTCTATAAGAGAAAAGGGATCAATAGAAGATACGCAGGCCTTCTATAAGAGAAAAGTGATCAATAGATGATACGCAGGCCTTCTATAAGAGAAAGGGGATCAATAGAAGATACGCAGGCCTTCTATAAGAGAAAAGTGATCAATAGATGATACGCAGGCCTTCTATAAGAGAAGAGGGATCAATAGAAGATACGCAGGCCTTCTATAAGAGAAAAGGGATCAATAGAAGATACGCAGGCCTTCTATAAGAGAAAAGTGATCAATAGATGATACGCAGGCCTTCTATAAGAGAAAGGGGATCAATAGAAGATACGCAGGCCTTCTATAAGAGAAAAGTGATCAATAGAAGATACGCAGGCCTTCTATAAGAGAAAAGTGATCAATAGATGATACGCAGGCCTTCTATAAGAGCAAGGGGATCAATAGAAGATACGCAGGCCTTCTATAAGAGAAAAGTGATCAATAGATGACACGCAGGCCTTCTATAAGAGAAGAGGGATCAATAGAAGATACGCAGGCCTTCTATAAGAGAAAAGGGATCAAGAGAAAATCCGTAGGCCTTCTGTAAGAGAAAAGGGATCAAGAGAACATCCGCAGGCCTTCTATAAGAGAAAAGTGATCAATAGAAGATACGCAGGCCTACTATAAGAAAAAAGTGATCAATAGAAGATACGCAGGCCTTCTATAAGAGAAAAGTGATCAAGAGAAGATCTGTAGGCCTCCTATAAAAGAAAAGGGATCAAGAGAAGATCCGCAGGTCTTCTATAAGAAAAAAGGGTTCAAGAGAAGATCCGCAGGTCTTCTATAAAAGAAAAGTGATCAATAGAAGATACGCAGGCCTTCTATAAGAGAAAAGGGATAAAGAGAAGATCTGTAGGCCTTCTATAAGAGAAAAGGGATCAAGAGAAGATCCGTAGGCCTTCTATAAGAGAAAAGGGATCAAGAGAAGATCCGCAGGCCTTCTATAAGAGAAAAGTGATCAATAGAAGATACGCAGGGCTTCTATAAGAGAAAAGTGATCAATAGAAGATACGCAGGCCTTCTATAAGAGAAAAATGATCAATAGAAGATACGCAGGCCTTCTATAAGAGAAAAGGGATCAAGAGAAGATCTGTAGGCCTTCTATAAGAGAAAAGGGATCAAGAGAAGATGCGTAGGCCTCCTATAAAAGGAAAGGGATCAAGAGAAGATCCGCAGGTCTTCTATAAAAAAAAGGGTTCAAGAGAAGATCCGCAGGTCTTCTCTAAGAGAAAAGGGATCAAGAGGAAATCCGCAGGTCTTCTATAAGAGAAAAGGGATCAAGAGAAGATCTGCAGGACTTCTATCAGAGAAAAGGGATCAAGAGAAGAACTGCAGGACTTCTATAAGAGAAAAGGGATCAAGAGAAGATCTGCAGGACTTGTATAAGAGAAAAGGGATCAAGAGAAGATCTGCAGGTCTTTTATAAGAGGAAAGGGATCAAGAGAAGATCTTCAGGCTTTCTATAAAAGAAAAGGGATCAAGAGAAGATCCACACACCTTCTTTAAGAGGAAAAGTATCAAGAGAAGATCCTCAGGCCTTCTCTAAAAGAAAAGGGATCAAGAGAAGATCCACACGCCTTCTTTAAGAGGAAAGGTATCAAGAGAAGATCCACATGCCTTCTATAAGAGAAAAGGGATCTGGAGAAGATCCACAGGTCTTCTATAAGAGAAAAGGTATCAAGAGAAGATCTGCAGGCCTTCTATAAGAGGAAAGGGATCAAGAGAAGATCCTCAGGCCTTCTATAAGAGAAAAGGGATCAGGAGAAGATCCACAGGCCTTCTATAAGAGAAAAGGGATCAAGAGAAGATCCGCTTGTCTTCTATAAGAGAAAAGTGATCAAGAGAAGATCCGCAGTTCTTCTATAAGAGAAAAGAGATCAGGAGAGGATCCGCAGGCATTCTGTAAGACAAAATGAATTGGGAGAAGATCCGCAAGCCTTCCACAAGAGAAAAGGGATCAAGAGAAGATCCGCAGGCCTTCTATAAGAGAAAAGGGATTAAGAGAAGATCTGCAGGCCTTCTATAAGAGAAAATGGATCAAGAGAAGATCTGCAGGCCTTCTATAAGAGAAAAGGGATCAAGAGAAGATCCACAGGCCTTCTATAAGAGAAAAGGGATCAAGAGAAGATCCGCAGGCCTTCTATAAGTGAAAAGGGATGAAGTGAAGATCGGCAGGTCTTCTAAAAGAGAAAAGGGATCAAGAGAAGATACGCAGGCCTTCTATAAGTGAAAAGGGATGAAGTGAAGATCCGCAGGCCTTCTATAAGAGAAAAGGGATCAAGAGAAGATCTGCAGGCCGTCTATAAGAGAAAAGGGATCAGGAGAGGATCTCCAGGCCATCTATAAGAGAAAAGGGATCAGGAGAAGATCTGCAGGCCTTCTATAAGAGAAAAGGGATCAGGAGAAGATCTGCATGCCTTCTATAAGAGAAAAGAGATCAGGAGAAGATCCCCAGGCCTTCTATAAGAGAAAAGGAATCAGGAGAGAATTCCCAGGTCTTCTATAAGAGAAAAGGGATCAGGAGAAGATCCGCAGGCCTTCTATAAGAGAAAAGGGATCAAGAGAAGATCCGCTGGTCTTCTATAAGAGAAAAGGGATCAAGAGAAGATCCGCAGGTCTTCTATAAGAGAAAAGGGATCAAGAGAAGATACGCAGGCCTTCTATAAGAGAAAAGGAATCAGGAGAGAATTCCCAGGTCTTCTATAAGAGAAAAGGGATCAGGAGAAGGTCCGCAGGCCTTCTATAAAAGAAAAGGGATCAAGACAAGATCCGCAGGCCTTCTATAAGAGAAAAGGGATCAAGAGAAGATCCGCAGGTCTTCTATAAGAGAAAAGGGATCAAGAGAAGATCTGTAGGCCTTCTATAAGAGAAAAGGGATCAGGAGAAGATCTGCAGGCCTTCTATAAGAGAAAAGGGATCAGGAGAAGATCCGCATGACTTCTATAAGAGAAAAGAGATCAGGAGAAGATCCCCAGGCCTTCTATAAGAGAAAAGGGATCAAGAGAAGATCTGCAGGACTTCTATAAGAGAAAAGGGATCAAGAGAAGATCTGCAGGCCTTTTATAACAGGAAAGGGATCAAGAGAAGATCCTCAGGCATTCTATAAATGAAAAGGGATCAAGAGAAGATCCGCAGGTCTTCTATAAGAGAAAAGAGATCAGGAGAGGATCCGCAGGCCTTCTATAAGAGAAAAGGAATCAGGAGAAGATCCGCATGCCTTCTATAAGAGAAAAGGGATCAAGAGAAGATCTGCTGGTCTTCTATAAGAGAAAAGGGATTAAGAGAAGATCCGCAGGTCTTCTATAAGAGAAAAGAGATCAGGAGAAGATCCATAGGCCTTCTATAAAAGAAAAGGGATCAAGAGAAGATCCGCTGGTCTTCTATAAGAGAAAAGGGATCAAGAGAAGATCCGCAGGTCTTCTATAAGAGAAAAGAGATCAGGAGAGAATCCGCAAGCCTTCTATAAGAGAAAAGGGATCAAGAGAAGATTTGCAGGTCTTCTATAAGAGAAAAGGGATCAAGAGAAGATCCGCAGGCCTTCTATAAGAGAAAATGGATCAAGAGAAGATCCGCAGGCCTTCTATAAGAGATAGAGATCAGGAGAAGATCTGCAGGTCTTCTATAAGAGAAAAGGGATAAGGAGAAGATCCGCTGGTCTTCTATAAGAGAAAAGGGATCAAGAGAAGATCTGCAGGTCTTCTATAAGAGAAAAGAGATCAGGAGAGAATCCGCAAGCCTTCTATAAGAGAAAAGGGATCAAGAGAAGATTTGCAGGTCTTCTATAAGAGAAAAGGGATCAAGAGAAGATCCGCAGGCCTTCTATAAGAGAAAATGGATCAAGAGAAGATCCGCAGGCCTTCTATAAGAGATAGAGATCAGGAGAAGATCTGCAGGTCTTCTATAAGAGAAAAGGGATAAGGAGAAGATCCGCAGGTCTTCTATAAGAGAAAAGGGATCAAGAGAAGATCCGCAGGCCTTCTATAAGAGATAGAGATCAGGAGAAGATCCGCAGGTCTTCTATAAGAGAAAGGGATCAAGAGAAGATCCACAGGACTTCTATAAGAGAAAAGGGATAAGAAGAAGATCCGTAGGCCTTCTATAAGAGAAAAGGGATCAAGAGAAGATCCGCAGGCCGTCTATAAGAGAAAATGGATCAGGAGAGGATCTGCAGGACTTCTATAAGAGAAAAGGGTTTAGGAAATGATCCGCATGCCTTCTATAAGAGAAAAGGTATCAAGAGAAGATCTGCAGAACTTCTATAAAGAGAAAAGGGATCAGAAGAATATCCCCAGGTCTTCTATAAGAGAAAAGGGATGAAGAGAAGATCGGCAGGCCTTCTATAAGAGAAAAGAGATCAGGAGAAGATCCCCAGGTCTTCTATAAGAGATAGAGATCAGGAGAAGATCCGCAGGCCTTCTATAAGAAAAAAGGGATCAAGAGAAGATGCGAAGGCCTTCTATAAGAGAAAAGGGATCAAGAGAAGATCCGCAGGCCTTCTATAAGAGAAAAGGAATCAGGAGAGAATTCCCAGGTCTTCTATAAGAGAAAAGGGATCAAGAGAAGATCCGCAGGTCTTCTATAAGAGAAAAGGGATCAAGAGAAGATCCGCAGGCCTTCTATAAGAGAAAAGGAATCAGGAGAGAATTCCCAGGTCTTCTATAAGAGAAAAGGGATCAGGAAAAGGTCCGCAGGCCTTCTATAAAAGAAAAGGGATCAAGAGAAGATCCGTAGGCCTTCTATAAGAGAAAAGGGATTAAGAGAAGATCCGCATGCCTTCTATAAGAGGAAAGGGATCAAGAGCAGATCCTCAGGCGTTCTATAAGAGAAAAGGGATCAGGAGAAGATCCATAGGCCTTCTATAAAAGAAAAGGGATCAAGAGAAGATCTGCTGGTCTTCTATAAGAGAAAAGGGATCAAGAGAAGATCCACAGGTCTTCTATAAGAGAAATGAGATCAGGAGAGAATCCGCAAGCCTTCTATAAGAGAAAAGGGATCAAGAGAAGATTTGCAGGTCTTCTATAAGAGAAAAGGGATCAAGAGAAGTTCTGCAGGCCTTCTATAAGAGAAAAGGGATGAAGAGAAGATCCGCAGGCCTTCTATAAGAGAAAATGGATCAAGAGAAGATCCGCAGGCCTTCTATAAGAGATAGAGATCAGGAGAAGATCCGCAGGTCTTCTATAAGAGAAAAGGGATAAGGAGAAGATCCGCTGGTCTTCTATAAGAGAAAAGGGATCAAGAGAAGATCTGCAGGTCCTCTATAAGAGAAAAGAGATCAGGAGAGGATCCGCAAGCCTTCTATAAGAGAAAAGGCATCAAGAGAAGATTTGCAGGTCTTCTATAAGAGAAAAGGGATCAAGAGAAGATCCGCAGGCCTTCTATAAGAGATAGAGATCAGGAGAAGATCCGCAGGTCTTCTATAAGAGAAAGGGATCAAGAGAAGATCCACAGGACTTCTATAAGAGAAAAGGGATAAGAAGAAGATCCGCAGGCCTTCTATAAGAGAAAAGGGATCAAGAGAAGATCCGCAGGCCGTCTATAAGAGAAAATGGATCAGGAGAGGATCCGCAGGCCTTCTATAAGAGAAAAGGTATCAAGAGAAGATCTGCAGAACTTCTATAAAGAGAAAAGGGATCAGAAGAAGATCCCCAGGTCTTCTATAAGAGAAAAGGGATGAAGAGAAGATCGGCAGGCCTTCTATAAGAGAAAAGAGATCAGGAGAAGATCCCCAGGTCTTCTATAAGAGATAGAGATCAGGAGAAGATCCGCAGGCCTTCTATAAGAAAAAAGGGATCAAGAGAAGATGCGAAGGCCTTCTATAAGAGAAAAGGGATCAAGAGAAGATCCGCAGGCCTTCTATAAGAGAAAAGGAATCAGGAGAGAATTCCCAGGTCTTCTATAAGAGAAAAGGGATCAAGAGAAGATCCGCAGGTCTTCTATAAGAGAAAAGGGATCAAGAGAAGATCCGCAGGCCTTCTATAAGAGAAAAGGAATCAGGAGAGAATTCCCAGGTCTTCTATAAGAGAAAAGGGATCAGGAAAAGGTCCGCAGGCCTTCTATAAAAGAAAAGGGATCAAGAGAAGATCCGTAGGCCTTCTATAAGAGAAAAGGGATCAAGAGAAGATCCGCAGGCCTTTTATAAGAGAAAAGGGATCAGGAGAAGATCCGCATGCCTTCTATAAGAGAAAAGAGATCAGGAGAAGATCCCCAGGCCTTCTATAAGAGAAAATGGATCAAGAGAAGATCTGCAGGACTTCTATAAGAGAAAAGGGATCAAGAGAAGATCTGCAGGCCTTTTATAACAGGAAAGGGATCAAGAGAAGATCCTCAGGCCTTCTATAAAAGAAAAGGGATCAAGAGAAGGTCCGCAGGTCTTCTATAAGAGAAAAGAGATCAGGAGAGGATCCGCAGGCCTTCTATAAGAGAAAAGGAATCAGGAGAAGATCCGCATGCCTTCTATAAGAGAAAAGGGATCAGGAGAAGATCTGCTGGTCTTCTATAAGAGAAAAGGGATTAAGAGAAGATCCGCATGCCTTCTATAAGAGGAAAGGGATCAAGAGCAGATCCTCAGGCGTTCTATAACAGAAAAGGGGTCAGGAGAAGATCCATAGGCCTTCTATAAAAGAAAAGGGATCAAAAGAAGATCCGCTGGTCTTCTATAAGAGAAAAGGGATCAAGAGAAGATCTGCAGGTCTTCTATAAGAGAAAAGAGATCAGTAGAGAATCCGCAAGCCTTCTATAAGAGAAAAGGCATCAAGAGAAGATTTGCAGGTCTTCTATAAGAGAAAAGGGATCAAGAGAAGATCCGCAGGTCTTCTATAAGAGAAAAGGGATAAGGAGAAGATCCGCTGGTCTTCTATAAGAGAAAAGGGATCAAGAGAAGATCTGCAGGTCTTCTATAAGAGAAAAGAGATCAGGAGAGGATCCGCAGGCCTTCTATAAGAGAAAAGGCATCAAGAGAAGATTTGCAGGTCTTCTATAAGAGAAAGGGATCAAGAGAAGATCCGCAGGACTTCTATAAGAGAAAAGGGATAAGAAGAAGATCCGCAGGCCTTCTATAAGAGAAAAGGGATCAAGAGAAGATCCGCAGGCCGTCTATAAGAGAAAAGGGATCAGGAGAGGATCTGCAGGACTTCTATAAGAGAAAAGGGTTCAGGAAATGATCCGCATGCCTTCTATAAGAGAAAAGGTATCAAGAGAAGATCTGCAGAACTTCTATAAAGAGAAAAGGGATCAGAAGAAGATCTGCAGGCCTTCTATAAGAGAAAAGGGATGAAGAGAAGATCTGCAGGCCTTCTATAAGAGAAAAGAGATCAGTAGAAGATCCCCAGGTCTTCTATAAGAGATAGAGATCAGGAGAAGATCAGCAGGCCTTCTATAAGAAAAAAGGGATCAAGAGAAGATGCGAAGGCCTTCTATAAGAGAAAAGGGATCAAGAGAAGATCCGCAGGCCTTCTATAAGAGAAAAGGAGCCAGGAGAAGATCCCCAGGTCTTCTATAAGAGAAAAGGGATCAGGAGAAGATCCACAGGCCTTCTATAAGAGAAAAGGGATCAAGAGAAGATCTGCAGGCCTTCTATAAGAGAAAAGGAATCAGGAGAGAATTCCCAGGTCTTCTATAAGAGAAAAGGGATCAAGAGAAGATCCGCAGGCCTTCTATAAGAGAAAAGGGATCAAGAGAAGATCCGCAGGTCTTCTATAAGAGAAAAGGGATCAAGAGAAGATCCGCAGGTCTTCTATAAGAGAAAAGGGATCAAGAGAAGATCCGCAGGCCTTCTATAAGAGAAAAGGAATCAGGAGAGAATTCCCAGGTCTTCTATAAGAGAAAAGGGATCAAGAGAAGATCCGCAGGCCTTCTATAAGAGAAAAGGGATCAAGTGAAGATACACAGGCCTTTTATAAGAGAAAAGGGATCAGGAGAAGATCCCCATGCCTTCTATAAGAGAAAATAGATCAGGAGAAGATCCCCAGGCCTTCTATAAGAGAAAAGGGATCAAGAGAAGATCCTCAGGCCTTCTATAAGAGAAAAAGGATCAAGTGAAGATCCGCAGGCCTTCTATAAGAGAAAAGGGATCAAGTGAAGATCCGCAGGCCTTCTATAAGAGAAAAGGGATCAGGAGAAGATCCGCATGCCTTCTATAAGAGAAAAGAGATCAGGAGAAGATCCCCAGGCCTTCTATAAGAGAAAAGGGATCAAGAGAAGATCTGCAGGACTTCTATAAGAGAAAAGGGATCAAGAGAAGATCTGCAGGCCTTCTATAAGAGAAAAGAGAACAGGAGAGGATCCGCAGGCCTTCTATAAGAGAAAAGGAATCAGGAGAAGATCCGCATGCCTTCTATAAGAGAAAAGGGATCAAGAGAAGATCTGCTGGTCTTCTATAAGAGAAAAGGGATTAAGAGAAGATCCGCATGCCTTCTATAAGAGGAAAGGGATCAAGAGCAGATCCTCAGGCGTTCTATAAGAGAAAAGGGATCAGGAGAAGATCCATAGGCCTTCTATAAAAGAAAAGGGATCAAGAGAAGATCCGCTGGTCTTCTATAAGAGAAAAGGGATCAAGAGAAGATTTGCAGGTCTTCTATAAGAGAAAAGGGATCAAGAGAAGATCTGCAGGCCTTCTATAAGAGAAAAGGGATGAAGAGAAGATCCGCAGGCCTTCTATAAGAGAAAATGGATCAGGAGAAGATCCGCAGGCCTTCTATAAGAGATAGAGATCAGGAGAAGATCCGCAGGTCTTCTATAAGAGAAAAGGGATAAGGAGAAGATCTGCAGGTCTTCTATAAGAGAAAAGAGATCAGGAGAGGATCCGCAAGCCTTCTATAAGAGAAAAGGGATCAAGAGAAGATCCGCAGGCCTTCTATAAGAGATAGAGATCAGGAGAACATCTGCAGGTCTTCTATAAGAGAAAAGGGATAAGGAGAAGATCCGCTGGTCTTCTAGAAGAGAAAAGGGATCAAGAGAAGATCTGCAGGTCTTCTATAAGAGAAAAGAGATCAGGAGAGGATCCGCAGGCCTTCTATAAGAGAAAAGGCATCAAGAGAAGATTTGCAGGTCTTCTATAAGAGAAAGGGATCAAGAGAAGATCCGCAGGACTTCTATAAAAGAAAACGGATAAGAGAAGATCCGCAGGCCTTCTATAAGAGAAAAGGGATCAAGAGAAGATCCGCAGGTCGTCTATATGAGAAAAGGGATCAGGAGAGGATCTGCAGGACTTCTATAAGAGAAAAGGGTTCAGGAAATGATCCGCATGCCTTCTATAAGAGAAAAGGTATCAAGAGAAGATCTGCAGAACTTCTATAAAGAGAAAAGGGATCAGAAGAAGATCTGCAGGCCTTCTATAAGAGAAAAGGGATGAAGAGAAGATCTGCAGGCCTTCTATAAGAGAAAAGAGATCAGTAGAAGATCCCCAGGTCTTCTATAAGAGATAGAGATCAGGAGAAGATCAGCAGCCCTTCTATAAGAAAAAAGGGATCAAGAGAAGATGCGAAGGCCTTCTATAAGAGAAAAGGGATCAAGAGAAGATCCGCAGGCCTTCTATAAGAGAAAAGGAACCAGGAGAAGATCCCCAGGCCTTCTATAAGAGAAAAGGGATCAAGAGAAGATCCGCAGGCCTTCTATAAGAGAAAAGGAATCAGGAGAGGATTCCCAGGTCTTCTATAAGAGAAAAGCGATCATGAGAAGATCCACAGGCCTTCTATAAGAGAAAAGGGATCAAGAGAAGATCTGCAGGCCTTCTATAAGAGAAAAGGAATCAGGAGAGAATTCCCAGGTCTTCTATAAGAGAAAAGGGATCAGGAGAAGATCCGCAGGCCTTGTATAAGAGAAAAGGGATCAAGAGAAGATCCGCAGGTCTTCTATAAGAGAAAAGGGATCAAGAGAAGATCCGCAGGTCTTCTATAAGAGAAAAGGGATCAAGAGAAGATCCGCAGGCCTTCTATAAGAGATAGAGATCAGGAGAAGATCCGCAGGTCTTCTATAAGAGAAAAGGGATCAGGAGAAGATCCGCAGGTCTTCTATAAGAGAAAATGGATCAAGAGAAGATCCGCAGGCCTTCTATAAGAGAAAAGGGATCAAGTGAAGATCCGCAGGCCTTCTATAAGAGAAAAGGGATCAAGAGAAGATCCGCAGGTCTTCTATAAGAGAAAATGGATCAAGAGAAGATCCGCAGGCCTTCTATAAGAGAAAAGGGATCAAGTGAAGATCCGCAGGCCTTCTATAAGAGAAAAGGGAACAAGAGAAACCTTGAAGAGAAAAAGAGCAAGAATTAATTTCCGGTAAAGTTGCAGAATGAATGTTCAATACATTTTTATATATAATATTGTGCACTATTTTGGCTTCAATAAAGATTTTTCTTGTTCATCTCGCTTGTACATAATTTCATGCGCGTTTGTGCAAAATCCATATATGATGGTTAAAAATGGAGGTGTTTTTATAAATCAGGGCAGAAGAAAACATAACAATCAGTCATTAAACCCAATTTTTACATACCTGTGTAATTGCTGACTTGTGATGATTATTTCTCAGACATATTTGTTCTCCGTGTGATCGTTACACAGTGAGCAGATTATTTACGGGGATTGGTAAATGGTACAATTGTTTTTTTCTCCATTAAACACATAAAAATATAATAAATATATAACACTGAGGCTGTGTTCACATGTAGCATTAGGCTATGTTCACACGTTACATTTTTGCTGCGTTTTTCATTTTTTATGGAAATTAATGCAAATTAAAAGCCGCATTTTACAGTACCAGCAAAAGCTATGAGCTTTCAGACACACATTGGGTTTTTTTCCTGACTGAATTGGAAAACTGCTGCATTTTTTTAAAACTTTAGCATGTCACTTCTTTCAGCATTTTTGCAGCATTTTTTCACCCATAGAAAAAAATGAGCAAGTGCAGAAACGCAGCAAAAAAACGCAGGTATCAGGTTTCGAGGCGTTTTCAGTGAAAAAAGCATGTACAGCAGGATGTGAAACACAGTTATTTTTGTGATTTTCACAAGTTTAAACCATAATGTCTAGGTCTTCTCATCTGAGATGGCAGTTAGGATTAGTACAGTTTAATTAAATTAATAATGTGTGAAAAGGAAACATTGGCCGACCAAGGTGTGAAATTGAACAATACCTGATCAACTCAAGGGTTCACTAGTATCAAAGTAAATAGTGTCCTACAAATTCAACCCTCTGTCAATGTCTTTGGTAAACTATTCCCGACCCTTTCACCTCCCCACGCTGTTACATTTGTAATTGTGTATTTTTTCATGTACTCAGGTGAACTTTTTTGTTCAGAATAGTCACTATTTTTTCAGACTTAAAAATCGTTTTCCACTAAATAATTTGAATTGCTCTTTTTACAAAATTGTTTTATGGTTTCACATACGTTTTGTTTCACATATACCCGTGTTCATGCTTCTGTGGTGGAAGCAAAGCTGAATATTGGGATCCTGAAAAATGCTGCAAAAAACGCAGCAAAAAAATGCTGCAAAACCTGCTGTTTGTCTGCAGCTTCCTTACTGCCAAGAGAGCAGGTTTTGCCTGCAGAAAAAAAACGCAGCAAAAACGCAACATGTGAATATAGCCTAAATGCTGCTTCTTTACTGCCCATTTTCTGCAGGTGTCCGCACCAAACTGAGAAGTAACAATTTTTTCCGGTTAGGCTGTGTGCCCACGTAGCGTTTTTCAAGCGTATATGCTGCGGAATTTCCGCAGCGTAAACGCTTGAAAAACGCATGTATATCCGCACCCCATGGTCCCCAATGGCATTCCGCAATGTCAATGCCCATGCTGCGGATTTTTCCGCAGCGTATATGTTGCGGTCAAAAATCCGCAGCATGTTCATTAATTTTGCGGAAGCGCAGCGGAATCAATGTGCGGATGGTACCCAAGTCTGGAGGAGAGGAGACTCTCCTCCAGACCTGGGTACCAAAGAACCTGTAAAAAAAAGAATAAAATAAAGTTTTTTTTAATTGCCTTTTCCCCTTATTTGATGGGTTTTGCTTTAGAAGCTCCGAGGGCGCAGTTTTCATGAAATCACATGAAAGGGGAAAAGGCATTTAAAAAAATACTGACCGAATACTGACCGAATACTGACCACATACTGATAGTGGGGCCGTGGCCTTAAGAGCAGAATCAAAGCTTTTACTGTACTATAAAAAAGACATTAACAACGCAGCTTCAAACCAGCACCAAAAACACATAAAAAAGGTGGAAGACGCATAAAAATGCAGCAAAAATGCAATAACCATAGAAGATCATCAATTTATAGTTTAGTGCGGATGTCTGCAGAAGAATTCAATTCGAAGGTAAATGGCAAATGGGTGTGGCCAGGGGCGTGGTGAAACACTTCACAGCCTGCGCATTATTTGCCCCTCCTATTCTGTTGTAGTTGGGAGGAGGACATCACCCTGCCCGTCCTCTGCCCGTCCTCTGCCCTACCTCTGCCCGTCCTCTGCCCATCCTCTGCCCGTCCTCTACCCGTCCTCTGCCCGTCCTCTGCCCGTCCTCTGCCCATCCTCTGCCCGTCCTCTGCCCGTCCTCTGCTCTTCCTCTACCCGTCCTCTGCCCATCCTCTGCCCGTCCTCTACCCGTCCTCTGCCCATCCTCTGCCCGTCCTCTACCCGTCCTCTGCCCGTCCTCTGCTCTTCCTCTACCCGTCCTCTGCCCATCCTCTGCCCGTCCTCTGCCCGTCCTCTGCCCATCCTCTGCCCGTCCTCTGCCCGTCCTCTGCCCGTCCTCTGCCCGTCCTCTACCCGTCCTCTGCCCGTCCTCTACCCGTCCTCTGCCCATCCTCTGCCCGTCCTCTACCCGTCCTCTGCCCGTCCTCTGCCCGTCCTCTGCCCATCCTCTACCCGTCCTCTACCCGTCCTCTGCCCGTCCTCTGCTCTTCCTCTACCCGTCCTCTGCCCATCCTCTGCCCGTCCTCTGCCCGTCCTCTGCCCATCCTCTGCCCGTCCTCTACCCGTCCTCTGGCACAATGTGACCGCCGTGGGAAACTCCAGACTGATACATCGTTGTCTCACAATTATGAATCTGACAATGTAACAATTTTTCAGAAACAAAACCAGCAAATTCTGGGATATCCGGGAGTGAGAAAGGTCGGGCTTCTGTAAACTCTGCCCCAAACTGGGTGGTCCCATCCAGGATGCCTTACCGGGTGTGCTTGGGTGGGTTGCAGGGGAGCAGATTTGTGCTGCTGTTGTGTTTGACCCCGAAAATGTTATAGACTGGATACAGTTGTAACAAAATCTCAGCTGTGAACAGTATGAGGTCAGAATATTACACGTTCTGCTTTTTGCACTTTACTATTGTGAAATTAAGGAAGCTCATATTATTACACGACGCCCCCCACCCTCGAGTCTTCCAGCTTCTCCCTCTTTTCTAATCATAGGGGGTAATTATTTTGTCAGCGATTATCTCATCAGTCAGCGGATAATTGTTTCTTAGGATGGATGATATTGACAGTGCAATCTCCGAATCCGACACATGTCATAGAGAAATGTACGATACGGAGGGAAGTGCCGGCCGCAAGGCTCAGGCATCGGACTCCAAGTTCTCGTTCAGTCTCACTGCCCCTCTGTAAAACATCCGGCCCCCCGTGTATAACCGATGTCCCCTCCGCTGGTGCATAACATCTGGCCCAGTAGCCCCACCACAGTGTATAACATCCGGCCACTCACCCCTCCCTGTATGTAACCTCCGGCCCCCCGCCCCTGGTGTATAATCTCCGGTCCCTCACCCCTCCAGTGTGTACCCTGCAGCCCCCCACCATGCCATCTGCCTTTAATACCATGTGACAGAGCGGCCGGTGGTGCGGAGCTTCCTGATACCAGCGCGGTCCTGTAATAGGAGACACCGGGGTAACAAGTCCGTCCATGACATTTCTCCTCCTGGATCTTCCCCCATCACCTGTGAGTGATATTACTGAGAAGTGGAAGGAACCACAGCAACTCAGAGACCCCGTAACGTTACAGAGCGGGGGGCCGAGTGCTGAGGAGCAGAGGGCAGAAAAGTCCCCACCGCTCTGCTGACCCCATAACTGCAGAGTCCAGACCTCCTCTGGTATCAGCACAAACACTGCGCCCCCTCCGGGAGCTTCATGGCCGAGCAGCTGCCTGCAGCCGTACATCACCAAGCACAATGGAGTGGTGTAAAGCAATGATGACTGGACTTGTGTCTCTGGAGGTAATCATGATAAACAGACAATGATTTACATCCCAATCCGGTTATTAAAGCCACCAGTCTCCTTTCATAATTCAATCAGTATGGCAGAGCTCTCTCAGCTGCCTTGTCCTTGTTAACACTTTCCACTGAGATAATGTCAGCAGGACATTGGCCTCAAATTCAGTGGAAATGGGGGTTTTGTGATCACGTTTATTTTCACGGTGAGGAAAGACTTTGCTTTTTTTTTGCAAATTCATCCAATCGCTCTTCATATCATTCTGGAGTTAGTGCAAATTGTCGCTATAAAAACGGAAGTAGAAACTTTGAGAAAACTAAAATGTGCGTCAGTCTCAAGTTTTGGCCATGACTGTAGATTGACGCCATTTTACCTAATAGATATAGAATAAAGAGGAGTCGGGAAAGATAATGGACAGAATGAATTGTAGAAGATCTGCTCACACCACAACCAATGGAGATTCATTAATATATCGCTTGAAGCCATTTCCATCTCGTGGGGAGACAATCACTTGTGGGAAACAACCGGCACAAGGGGAAAACGAAGCGATTCCCCCAGAGCTGTAATCACACTTGTATTTATTACATTGCACAATCGATACATTGTATCCAGAGAGATTTTATGTCCTCTCCATTATAAACTCAAGAAGGGAATTGGGAGAAAGTGATCACGACGAGAGACAGAAAAAGATGGGCAATGTCTGCCTCTGCTTACAACATAGGGAAAGAAGTGGCTGATAACAGAGAGTAAAAGCTCTTGATTGAATCCTTAAAACTTTCTCAAAATCTCAATTATCTTCAAGATCCCTGCTTGCTGTAAGTGGGGGAAACATTTGTTTCCATTCAATGACTGCAGATTCTCCTGCCCTAGTCCTGCTCACACAGCTGAGGCTTTGTTACAATGTATCAGTGTAGTTTTTGTTCTTCTGTACCTTGCTCACACAGGATTCAACTAGGTTCCCCAACTGTCCTAAAGTATCTGTCAAGTTCCAGGAAAAAATGGATAGATGTCCTGGGTGTACCCCGAAACCTTCTGGTGTGCAGCGGCCAGGACGCATCCAGATACATCTTCATCATAGAAACTGTGAAGAATTGAAGGTTGCAGAACGCTATTGACAGGAACGGCCCCTCCAGCTCTGCATCGTTGAGGGGTGACTGTCTCTATCGCCGCCATCTTGGCTGCCACCCAGCTTTCCCGGACACAGACTGGACGGGCGACGCTTGCGGAGCCTATCGGATTATATGTAATGAATGTTCCCTGCGCTCGGACAGCTGCACTTCACACTTTTATAAAGAATATCAATTATTTTCTGCCGCCTGCAACTCGAAGCCTCAGAAATGAAAACTCCTAATCCGCCACCGCGCTCTGGAGTCCGATCGATGCCAGATTTGCCCGAGATGCCTTCGTTTGTTGGTATTTTTGTTTTTTTTTCTGAATCTGATAAACTTCCCGGCTGAACGAACGCTCAGAAATCAATAGTTTTGGCAAGTTTCAGTGGCTGGCTATTCAGTTTGCTTCCCGCGAGCTGCTCGTCCACGCCGGACGGAAGCTTTAATCTCCGGAGCTGCTGTTCATACTGAAGCTTCATGAAGAGGCGGAACAACGTCGTCTCCGACCACCAAATAAGGGATTTAATGCTCTGATCCTAAATGTGATGATCAAGAGTGTCAGATTATGGGAAACAGTCAGCAGGCTTGTAGACTGATACCCCCTCTCCAACTCCCCCTATTATAGAGGGAGACAGTTTACTCCCAGTAGAGGATTGTACGGACCCCTGTGCGGTGATGACTCTTCCCCCCACGACAAATTACAAGAACAGATAGTGAACCAGTAGGGAATGCTGGAAGAGTGCAGCTCTGAAGCTAGAAGGGGTATTTTCAATTAGTTAAATTGCTTTAGTTAATATGAAAATAAAAAAGTTTGCGTTTGACTTTGCTTCTTCAACTTGCTGTCATTCTCCGGCAATGAACACTTTTATCTGTCACAGTGCTCAGCTGGTTTCCATGTTCGCAGTAACTACTTTCCTGGAGAGGACCTTTCCTCAAACTTATCATGGTGAACTGGATACAAGATTGATTAGTGGCTGGAGAGGGAAATAAAAAGATGTTTGTTTTCATTTTCGCCTCTCTCTTGTAGAGATATTAGCAATCAAAGTATGGGGCCCCTAATGAGTTAACTTGGGTGTTATCAGAGTTGTCACTGGGGGCGTGTTCTTCTTCTCCCTGTATGACACTGACCAATCATAAGCAGCGGCAGCACTGAAAGGGAAGAAGGACACACCTCCCAGAGGTCAGAGCCAGCTCCTGTGTGCGAGCTGTAAGGACACAGCTCTGATCTCCTGCTCAGTGTGAGGGAGGGGCGGTGCTAATTAGTTTAGTTGTGTCTGGACAGTGGTGTAATAATCTGCAGGATATATCACTATGTATCTGTCAGGAGGTGGAGGAGCGATGCTCTGCAGATCTGTAGAAGTCACGGGTGTAATACAACCCCTGGCAAAAATTATGGAATCACCGGGCTCGGAGAAAGTTCATTCAGTTGTTTAATGTTGTTGAAAAAAAGCAGATCACAGGCATGGCACAAAACTAAATTCATTTCAAACGGCAACTTTAGGGCTTTAAGATATACTAAAAGAAATCAAGATTAAAAATGTGGTACTCAGTAAGGGTAATTTTTTTCATACCAAGCAGAGGGAAAAAAATATGGAATCACTCAATTCTGAGGAAAAAAATATGGAATCATGAAAAACAAACATCCAAAAGAAGACTCCAATACATCACTAGTATTTTGTTGCACCACCTCTGGCTTTAATAACAGCTTGCAGTCTCTGAGGCATGGACTTAATGAATGACAAACAGTATTCTTCATCAATCTGGCTCCAACTTTCTCTGATTGCTGTTGCCAGATCAGCTTTGCAGGTTGGAGCTTTGTCATGGACCATTTTCTTCAACTTCCACCAAAGATTTTCAATTGGATTGAGATCCGGACTATTTGCAGGCCGTGACATTGACCTTATGTGTCTTCTATCAAGGAATGTTTTCACAGTTTTTGCTCTATGGCAGGATGCATTATCATCTTGAAAAATGATGTCATCATTCCCAAACACCCTTTCAATTGATGGAATAAGAAAACTGTCCAAAATATCAATGTAAACTTGGTCATTTATTGAAGGTGTAATAGCAGCCATCTCCCCAGTGCCTTTACCTGACATGCAGCCCCATATCATCAATGACTGTGGGAATTTGCATGTTCTCTTCATGCCGTCATCTTTATAAATCTCATTGGAACGGCACCAAACAAAAGTTCCAGCATCATCACCTTGCCCAATGCGGATCCGCGATTCATCACTGAATATGACTTTCATCCAGTCATCCACAGTCCACGATTGCTTTTCCTTAGCCCATTGTTACCTTGTTTCTTTCTGTTTAGGTGTTAATGATGGCTTATGTTTAGCTTTTCTGTATGTAAATCCCATTTCCTTTAGGCGGTTTCTTACAGTTCGGTCACAGACATTGACTCCAGTTTCCTCCCATTCGTTCCTCATTTGTTTTGTTGTGCATTTCCTGTTTTGGAGACATATTGCTTTAAGTTTCCAGTCTTGACGCTTTGATGTCTTCCTTGGTCTACCAGTATGTTTGCCTTTAACAACCTTTCCATGTTGTTTGTATTTGGTCCAGATTTTAGACACAGCTGACGGTGAACAACCAACATCTTTTGCAACATTGCGTGATGATTTACCTTCTTTTAAGAGTTTGATAATCCTCCCCTTTGTTTCAATTGACATCTCTCGTGTTGGAGCCATGATTCATGTCAGTCCACTTGGTGCAACAGCTCTCCAAGCTGTGATCACTCCTTTTTAGATGCAGACTAACGAGCAGATCTAATTTGATGCAGGTGTTAGTTTTGGAAATGAAAATTTACAGGGTGATTCCATAATTTTTTCCTCAGAATTGAGTGATTCCATAATTTTTTCCCTCTGCTTGGTCTGAAAAAAATTACCCTTACTGAGTATCACATTTTTTATCTTGATTTCTTTTAGTGCTTTTTAAAGCCATAAAGTTGCCGTTTGAAATGACTTTAGTTTTGTGCCATGTCTGTGATCGGCTTTTTTTCAACAACATTAAACAACTGAATGAACATCCTCCGAGCCCGGTGATTCCATAATTTTTGCCAGGGGTTGTAATCTGCAGGATATATCACTATGTATCTGTCAGGAGGTGGAGGAGCAATGTTCTGCAGATCTGTAGAAGTCAGGGGTGTAATAATCTGCAAGATATATCACTATGTATCTGTCAGGAGGTGGAGGAGCAATGTTCTGCAGATCTGTAGAAGTCAGAGGTGTAATAATCTGCAGAATATCAATTACTTTTCTATCTTCTCTGGTTTGATTTGAACAGAGCCGCCCACAGCTGCCCGAATACATTCAGTAAATCAGTCTTCCGCTTTATCATTGGATAAAGAAAGTCAGCAATAATGGAGGCAAAACTGATAGAGCATGACAGTGTGCAGGGGCGGAGAATGACGGTGTGCAGGGGCGGAGCATGATGGTGTGCAGGGGCAGAGCATGATGGTGTGCAGGGGCGGAGCATGATGGTGTGCAGGGGCGGAGCATGATGGTGTGCAGGGGTGGAGCATGACAGTGTGCAGGGGTGGAGCATGACAGTATACAAGGGTAGAGCATGACAGTGTGCAGGGCCGGAGCACGACAGTGTGCAGGGGTGGAGCATGACAGTACACAGGGGTGGAGCATGACAGTATACAAGGGGCGGAGCATGACAGTGTGCCGAGGTGGAGCATGACAGTGTGCAGGGGTGGAGCATGACAGTATACAAGGGGCGGAGCATGACAGTGTATAGGGGTGGAGCATGACAGTATACAAGGGGCGGAGCATGACAGTGTGCCGAGGTGGAGCATGACAGTGTGCAGGGGTGGAGCATGACAGTATACAAGGGTAGAGCATGACAGTGTGCAGGGCCGGAGCACGACAGTGTGCAGGGGTGGAGCATGACAGTACACAGGGGTGGAGCATGACAGTATACAAGGGGCGGAGCATGACAGTGTGCCGAGGTGGAGCATGACAGTGTGCAGGGGTGGAGCATGACAGTATACAAGGGGCGGAGCATGACAGTGTATAGGGGTGGAGCATGACAGTATACAAGGGGCGGAGCATGACAGTGTGCCGAGGTGGAGCATGACAGTGTGCAGGGGTGGAGCATGACAGTATACAAGGGTAGAGCATGACAGTGTGCAGGGCCGGAGCACGACAGTGTGCAGGGGTGGAGCATGACAGTACACAGGGGTGGAGCATGACAGTATACAAGGGGCGGAGCATGACAGTGTGCCGAGGTGGAGCATGACAGTGTGCAGGGGTGGAGCATGACAGTATACAAGGGGCGGAGCATGACAGTGTATAGGGGTGGAGCATGACAGTATACAGGTGCGGAGCATGACCGTATGCAAAGGTAGAGCATGACAGTGTGCAGGGGCGGAGCATGACAGTGTACAGGGGTAAAGCTTTATACTGCGCAGAACTGCTACAGTATTTCGGTACAGAGCATGACAGTGTGCAGGGGTGGTGCATAAAAAACTGCAGCAGTAGAGCTTGAGACTGTGTGCATGAGTGGAGCATAATAGACTGCAGGGGTGGAGCATAATACACTACAGGGGTGGAGCATAATACACTGCAGGGGTGGAGCATAATACACTGCAGGGTGGAGCATAATACACTGCAGGGTGGAGCATTAATACACTGCAGGATGGAGCATTAATACACTGCAGGGGTGGAGCATAATACACCGTGGAGGTGGAGCATAACACACTGCAGGGTGGAGCATAATACACTGTGGAAGTGGAGCATAATACACTGCAGGGTGGAGCATAATACACTGCAGGGGTGGAGCATAATACACTGCAGGGGGAAGCATAATACACTGCAGGGGTGGAGCATAATACACTGCAGAGGTGGAGCATAATACACTGCAGGGTGGAGCATTAATACAGTACAGGGGTGGAGCATAATACACCGTGGAGGTGGAGCATAATACACTGCAGGGTGGAGCATAATACACTGTGGAGGTGGAGCATAATACACTGCAGGGTGGAGCATAATACACTGCAGGGTGGAGCATAATACACTGCAGGGGTGGAGCATAATACACTGCAGGGGGAAGCATAATACACTACAGGGGTGGAGCATAATACACTGTGGAGGTGGAGCATAATACACTGCAGGGTGGAGCATAATACACTACAGTGGTGGAGCATAATACACCGTGGAGGTGGAGCATAATACAATGCAGGGGTGGAGCATAATACAATGCAGGGGTGGAGCATAATACAATGCAGGGGTGGAGCATAATACACTACAGGGGTGGAGCATAATACACCGTGGAGCATAATACACTGCAGGGGTGGAGCATAATACACTGCAGGGGTGGAGCATAATACACTGCAGGGTGGAGCATAATACACTGCAGGGTGGAGCATAATACACTACAGGGGTGGAGCATAATACACTGCAGGGTGGAGCATAATACACTGCAGGGTGGAGCATAATACACTGCAGGGTGGAGCATAATACACTGCAGGGTGGAGCATAATACACTGCAGGGGTGGAGCATAATACACTGCAGGGGTGGAGCATAATACACTGCAGGGTGGAGCATAATACATTGCAGGGGTGGAGCATAATACACCGTGGAGGTGGAGCATAATACACTGCAGGAGTGGAGAATAATACACTGCAGGGGTGGAGTATAATACACCGTGGAGGTGGAGCATAATACACTGCAAGGGCGGAGCATGACAGTGTGCAAGGGTGGAGCATGACAGTATACAAGGACGGAGCATGACAGTATACAAGGGTGAAGCATGACAGTGTGCAGGGGCGGAGCATGACAGTGTGCAGGGGCGGAGCATGACAGTGTGCAGGGGCGGAGCATGACAGTATACAAGGGCAGAGCATCACAGTATACAAGGGTAGAGCATGACAGTGTGCAGGGGCGGAGCATGACAGTGTGCAAGGGCGGAGCATGACAGTGTGCAGGGGCGGAGCATGACAGTATACAAGGGCAGAGCATGACAGTATACAAGGGTAGAGCATGCCAGTATACAAGGGTAGAGCATGACAGTGTGCAGGGGTGGAGCATGACAGTACACAGGGGTGGAGCATGACAGTATACAAGTGGCGGGTTATGACAGTGTGCCGAGGTGGAGTATGACAGTGTGCAGGGGTGGAGCATGATAGTATACAAGGGGCGGAGCATGACAGTATACAGGGGTGGAGCATGACAGTATACAGGTGCAGAGCATGACCGTATACAAGGGTAGAGCATGACAGTGTGCAGTGGCGGAGCATGACAGTATACAAGGGGCGGAGCATGACAGTGTGCCGAGGTGGAGCATGACAGTGTGCAGGGGTGGAGCATAAAAAACTGCAGCAGTAGAGCTTGAGACTGTGTGCATGAGTGGAGCATAATAGACTGCAGGGGTGGAGCATAATACACTACAGGGGTGGAGCATAATACACTACAGGGGTGGAGCATAATAGACTGCAGGGGTGGAGCATAATACACTACAGGGGTGGAGCATAATACACTACAGGGGTGGAGCATAATACACTGCAGGGGTGGAGCATAATACACTGCAGGGTGGAGCATTAATACACTGCAGGGTGGAGCATTAATACACTGCAGGGGTGGAGCATAATACACCGTGGAGGTGGAGCATAATACACTGCAGGGGTGGAGCATAATACACTGCAGGGTGGAGCATAATACACTGCAGGGTGGAGCATTAATACACTGCAGGGGTGGAGCATAATACACCGTGGAGGTGGAGCATAATACACTGCAGGGTGGAGCATAATACACTGTGGAAGTGGAGCATAATACACTGCAGGGGTGGAGCATAATACACTGCAGGGGGAAGCATAATACACTGCAGGGGTGGAGCATAATACACTGCAGATGTGGAGCATAATACACTGCAGGGTGGAGCATTAATACAGTACAGGGGTGGAGCATAATACACCGTGGAGGTGGAGCATAATACACTGCAGGGTGGAGCATAATACACTGTGGAGGTGGAGCATAATACACTGCAGGGTGGAGCATAATACACTGCAGGGTGGAGCATAATACACTGCAGGGGTGGAGCATAATACACTGCAGGGGGAAGCATAATACACTACAGGGGTGGAGCATAATACACTGTGGAGGTGGAGCATAATACACTGCAGGGTGGAGCATAATACACTACAGTGGTGGAGCATAATACACCGTGGAGGTGGAGCATAATACAATGCAGGGGTGGAGCATAATACACTGCAGGGTGGAGCATAATACACTACAGGGGTGGAGCATAATACACCGTGGAGGTGGAGCATAATACACTGCAGGGGTGGAGCATAATACACTGCAGGGGTGGAGCATAATACACTGCAGGGGTGGAGCATAATACACTGCAGTGTGGAGCATAATACACTGCAGGGTGGAGCATAATACACTACAGGGGTGGAGCATAATACACCGTGGAGGTGGAGCATAATACACTGCAGGGTGGAGCATAATACACTGCAGGGTGGAGCATAATACACTGCAGGGGTGGAGCATAATACACTGCAGGGGTGGAGCATAATACACTGCAGGGTGGAGCATAATACATTGCAGGGGTGGAGCATAATACACCGTGGAGGTGGAGCATAATACACTGCAGGAGTGGAGCATAATACACTGCAGGGGTGGAGTATAATACACCGTGGAGGTGGAGCATAATACACTGCAAGGGCGGAGCATGACAGTGTGCAAGGGTGGAGCATGACAGTATACAAGGACGGAGCATGACAGTATACAAGGGTGAAGCATGACAGTGTGCAGGGGCGGAGCATGACAGTGTGCAGGGGCGGAGCATGACAGTATACAAGGGCAGAGCATGACAGTATACAAGGGTAGAGCATGACAGTGTGCAGGGGCGGAGCATGACAGTGTGCAGGGGCGGAGCATGACAGTGTGCAGGGGCGGAGCATGACAGTATACAAGGGCAGAGCATGACAGTATACAAGGGTAGAGCATGCCAGTATACAAGGGTAGAGCATGACAGTGTGCAGGGGTGGAGCATGACAGTACACAGGGGTGGAGCATGACAGTATACAAGGGGCGGGTTATGACAGTGTGCCGAGGTGGAGCATGACAGTGTGCAGGGGTGGAGCATGATAGTATACAAGGGGCGGAGCATGACAGTATACAGGGGTGGAGCATGACAGTATACAGGTGCGGAGCATGACCGTATACAAGGGTAGAGCATGACAGTGTGCAGTGGCGGAGCATGACAGTATACAAGGGGCGGAGCATGACAGTGTGCCGAGGTGGAGCATGACAGTGTGCAGGGGTGGAGCATAAAAAACTGCAGCTGTAGAGCTTGAGACTGTGTGCATGAGTGGAGCATAATAGACTGCAGGGGTGGAGCATAATACACTACAGGGGTGGAGCATAATAGACTGCAGGGGTGGAGCATAATACACTGCAGGGGTGGAGCATAATACACTACAGGGTGGAGCATTAATACACTGCAGGGTGGAGCATTAATACACTGCAGGGGTGGAGCATAATACACCGTGGAGGTGGAGCATAATACACTGCAGGGTGGAGCATTAATACACTGCAGGGGTGGAGCATAATACACCGTGGAGGTGGAGCATAATACACTGCAGGGGTGGAGCATAATACACTGCAGGGGGAAGCATAAAACACTGCAGGGGTGGAGCATAATACACTGCAGAGGTGGAGCATAATACACTGCAAGGTGGAGCATTAATACAGTACAGGGGTGGAGCATAATACACCGTGGAGGTGGAGCATAATACACTGCAGGGTGGAGCATAATACACTGTGGAGGTGGAGCATAATACACTGCAGGGTGGAGCATAATACACTGCAGGGTGGAGCATAATACACTGCAGGGGTGGAGCATAATACACTGCAGGGGGAAGCATAATACACTACAGGGGTGGAGCATAATACACTGTGGAGGTGGAGCATAATACACTGTAGGGTGGAGCATAATACACTACAGTGGTGGAGCATAATACACCGTGGAGGTGGAGCATAATACAATGCAGGGGTGGAGCATAATACAATGCAGGGGTGGAGCATAATACACTGCAGGGTGGAGCATAATACACTACAGGGGTGGAGCATAATACACCGTGGAGGTGGAGCATAATACACTGCAGGGGTGGAGCATAATACACTGCAGGGGTGGAGCATAATACACTGCAGGGGTGGAGCATAATACACTGCAGGGTGGAGCATAATACACTGCAGGGTGGAGCATAATACACTACAGGGGTGGAGCATAATACACCGTGGAGGTGGAGCATAATACACTGCAGGGTGGAGCATAATACACTGCAGGGTGGAGCATAATACACTGCAGGGGTGGAGCATAATACACTGCAGGGGTGGAGCATAATACACTGCAGGGTGGAGCATAATACATTGCAGGGGTGGAGCATAATACACCGTGGAGGTGGAGCATAATACACTGCAGGAGTGGAGCATAATACACTGCAGGGGTGGAGTATAATACACCGTGGAGGTGGAGCATAATACACTGCAAGGGCGGAGCATGACAGTGTGCAAGGGTGGAGCATGACAGTATACAAGGACGGAGCATGACAGTATACAAGGGTGAAGCATGACAGTGTGCAGGGGCGGAGCATGACAGTGTGCAGGGGCGGAGCATGACAGTATACAAGGGCAGAGCATGACAGTATACAAGGGTAGAGCATGACAGTGTGCAGGGGCGGAGCATGACAGTGTGCAGGGGCGGAGCATGACAGTGTGCAGGGGCGGAGCATGACAGTATACAAGGGCAGAGCATGACAGTATACAAGGGTAGAGCATGCCAGTATACAAGGGTAGAGCATGACAGTGTGCAGGGGTGGAGCATGACAGTACACAGGGGTGGAGCATGACAGTATACAAGGGGCGGGTTATGACAGTGTGCCGAGGTGGAGCATGACAGTGTGCAGGTGTGGAGCATGATAGTATACAAGGGGCGGAGCATGACAGTATACAGGGGTGGAGCATGACAGTATACAGGTGCGGAGCATGACCGTATACAAGGGTAGAGCATGACAGTGTGCAGTGGCGGAGCATGACAGTATACAAGGGGCGGAGCATGACAGTGTGCCGAGGTGGAGCATGACAGTGCGCAGGGGTGGAGCATGACAGTATACAAGGGGCGGAGCATGACAGTGTATAGGGGTGGAGCATGACAGTATACAGGTGCGGAGCATGACTGTATGCAAGGGTAGAGCATGACAGTGTGCAGGGGTGGAGCATGACAGTGTACAGGGGTAAAGCTTTATACTGCGCAGAACTGCTACAGTATTTCGGTACAGAGCATGACAGTGTGCAGTGGTGGTGCATAAAAAACTGCAGCAGTAGAGCTTGAGACTGTGTGCATGAGTGGAGCATAATAGACTGCAGGGGTGGAGCATAATACACTACAGGGGTGGAGCATAATACACTGCAGGGGTGGAGCATAATACACTGCAGGGTGGAGCATAATACACTACAGGGGTGGAGCATAATACACTGCAGGGGTGGAGCATAATACACTACAGTGGTGGAGCATATTACACCGTGGAGGTGGAGCATAATACACTGCAGGGGTGGAGCATAATACACTGCAGGGTGGAGCATAATACACCGTGGAGGTGGAGCATATTACACTGCAGGGGTGGAGCATAATACACTGCAGGGTGGAGCATAATACACTACAGGGGTGGAGCATAATACACCGTGGAGGTGGAGCATAATACACTGCAGGGTGAAGCATAATACACTGCAGGGTGGAGATAATACACTGCAGGGGTGGAGCATAATACACTGCAGGGGTGGAGCATAATACACTGCAGGGGTGGAGCATAATACACCGTGGAGGTGGAGCATAATACACTACAGGGGTGGAGCATAATACACTGCAGGGGTGGAGCATAATACACTGCAGGGGTGGAGTATAATACACTGCAGGGTGGAGCATTAATACACTGCAGGGGTGGAGCATAATACACCGTGGAGGTGGAGCATAATACACTGCAGGGTGGAGCATAATACACTGTGGAAGTGGAGCATAATACACTGCAGGGTGGAGCATAATACACTGCAGGGTGGAGCATAATACACTGCAGGGGTGGAGCATAATACACTGCAGGGTGGAGCATAATACACTACAGGGGTGGAGCATAATACACTGTGGAGGTGGAGCATAATACACTGCAGGGTGGAGAATAATACACTGCAGGGGTGGAGCATAATACACTGCAGGGTGGAGCATAATACACCGTGGAAGTGTAGCATAATACACTGCAGGGGTGGAGCATAATACACTGCAGGGTGGAGAATAATACACTGCAGGGGTGGAGCATAATACACTGCAGGGTGGAGCATAATACACTGCAGGGTGGAGCATTAATACACTGCAGGGTGGAGCATTAATACACTGCAGGGGTGGAGCATAATACACTGCAGGGGTGGAGCATAATACACCGTGGAGGTGGAGCATAATACACTACAGGGGTGGAGCATAATACACTGCAGGGGTGGAGCATAATACACTGCAGGGGTGGAGCATAATACACTGCAGGGTGGAGCATTAATACACTGCAGGGGTGGAGCATAATACACCGTGGAGGTGGAGCATAATACACTGCAGGGTGGAGCATAATACACTGTGGAAGTGGAGCATAATACACTGCAGGGTGGAGCATAATATACTGCAGGGTGGAGCATAATACACTGCAGGGGTGGAGCATAATACACTGCAGGGTGGAGCATAATACACTACAGGGGTGGAGCATAATACACTGTGGAGGTGGAGCATAATACACTGCAGGGTGGGGAATAATACACTGCAGGGGTGGAGCATAATACACTGCAGGGTGGAGCATAATACACCGTGGAAGTGTAGCATAATACACTGCAGGGGTGGAGCATAATACACTGCAGGGTGGAGAATAATACACTGCAGGGGTGGAGCATAATACACTGCAGGGTGGAGCATAATACACCGTGGAAGTGTAGCATAATACACTGCAGGGGTGGAGCATAATACACTGCAGGGTGGAGCATAATACACTACAGGGGTGGAGCATAATACACCGTGGGGTGGAGCATAATACACTGCAGGGTGAAGCATAATACACTGTAGGGTGGAGCATAATACACTGCAGGGGTGGAGCATAATACACTGCAGGGGTGGAGCATAATACACTGCAGGGGTGGAGCATAATGCACCGTGGAGGTGGAGCAAAATACACTACAGGGGTGGAGCATAATACACTGCAGGGGTGGAGCGTAATACACTGCAGGGGTGGAGTATAATACACTGCAGGGTGGAGCATTAATACACTGCAGGGGTGGAGCATAATACACCGTGGAGGTGGAGCATAATACACTGCAGGGTGGAGCATAATACACTGTGGAAGTGGAGCATAATACACTGCAGGGTGGAGCATAATACACTGCAGGGTGGAGCATAATACACTGCAGGGGTGGAGCATAATACACTGCAGGGTGGAGCATAATACACTACAGGGGTGGAGCATAATACACTGTGGAGGTGGAGCATAATACACTGCAGGGTGGAGAATAATACACTGCAGGGGTGGAGCATAATACACTGCAGGGTGGAGCATAATACACCGTGGAAGTGTAGCATAATACACTGCAGGGGTGGAGCATAATACACTGCAGGGTGGAGAATAATACACTGCAGGGGTGGAGCATAATACAATGCAGGGTGGAGCATAATACACTGCAGGGTGGAGCATTAATACACTGCAGGGTGGAGCATAATACACTGCAGGGGTGGAGCATAATACACTGCAGGGGTGGAGCATAATACACCGTGGAGGTGGAGCATAATACACTACAGGGGTGGAGCATAATACACTGCAGGGGTGGAGCATAATACACTGCAGGGGTGGAGCATAATACACTGCAGGGTGGAGCATTAATACACTGCAGGGGTGGAGCATAATACACCGTGGAGGTGGAGCATAATACACTGCAGGGTGGAGCATAATACACTGTGGAAGTGGAGCATAATACACTGCAGGGTGGAGCATAATACACTGCAGGGTGGAGCATAATACACTGCAGGGGTGGAGCATAATACACTGCAGGGTGGAGCATAATACACTACAGGGGTGGAGCATAATACACTGTGGAGGTGGAGCATAATACACTGCAGGATGGGGAATAATACACTGCAGGGGTGGAGCATAATACACTGCAGGGTGGAGCATAATACACCGTGGAAGTGTAGCATAATACACTGCAGGGGTGGAGCATAATACACTGCAGGGTGGAGAATAATACACTGCAGGGGTGGAGCATAATACACTGCAGGGTGGAGCATAATACACTACAGGGGTGGAGCATAATACACCGTGGAGGTGGAGCATAATACACTGCAGGGTGAAGCATAATACACTGCAGGGTGTAGCATAATACACTGCAGGGGTGGAGCATAATACACTGCAGGGGTGGAGCATAATACACTGCAGGGTGGAGCATAATACACTGCAGGGGTGGAGCATAATACACCATGGAGGTGGAGCATAATACACTGCAGGGTGGAGCATAATACACTGCAGGGTGAAGCATAATACACTGCAGGGTGGAGCATAATACACTACAGGGGTGGAGCATAATACACCGTGGAGGTGGAGCATAATACACTGCAGGGTGAAGCATAATACACTGCAGGGTGGAGCATAATACACTGCAGGGGTGGAGCATAATACACTGCAGGGGTGGAGCATAATACACTGCAGGGTGGAGCATAATACACTGCAGGGGTGGAGCATAATACACCATGGAGGTGGAGCATAATACACTGCAGGGTGGAGCATAATACACTGCAGGGTGGAGCATAATACACTGCAGGGTGGAGCATAATACACTACAGGGGTGGAGCATAATACACCGTGGAGGTGGAGCATAATACACTGCAGGGTGGAGCGTAATACACTGCAGGGGTGGAGCATAATACACTGCAGGGGTGGAGCATAATACACTGCAGGGGTGGAGCATAATACACTGCAGGGGTGGAGCATAATACACAGTGGAGGTGGAGCATAATACACTGCAGAGGTGGAGCATAATACACCATGGAGGTGGAGCATAATACACTGCAGGGGTGGAGCATAATACACTGCAGGGGTGGAGCATAATACACTGCAGGGGTGGAGCATAATACACTGCAGGGGTGGAGCTTGACACAGTGTAGATAGCACAGTGTGCAGGGGTGGAGCATAAGATATCGTGATTGGGTGGAGCGTGACACTGAGTATAGGGGTGGAGCGTGACACCGAGTACAGGGGTGGAGCGTGACACTGAGTATAGGGGTGGAGCGAGACACTGAGTACAAGGGTGGAGCGTGACAGCGAGTATAGGGGTGGAGCGTGACACCGAGTATAGGGGTGGAGCGTGACACCGAGTATAGGGGTGGAGCGTGACAGCGATTACAGGGGTGGAGCGTGACGCTGAGTACAGGGGTGGAGCGTGACGCCGAGTACAGGGGTGGAGAGTGACGCCGAGTATAGGGGTGGAGCGTGACATCGAGTATAGGGGTGGAGCGTGACACTGAGTATAGGGGTGGAGCGTGACACTGACTACAGGGGTGAAGCGTGACATAAAAGTAGACTGCACGTTCTGCCCTCCTGCACCAGTACGACACAATGTATCAGTGCCTGCGCTTGGGGACATCTCCACAGCTCTATTCCCTTGTTGCACCCCGTTAGTGGATTGATGAATTGGGCGGGGGGATGTAACAGACCTATAATAAGTGAAGGACGCCGCAGAAGTTCCCATCTGATTCCCGGCAGCACGTGGCGCGATGACGACAGCTCCACGACGCAGTCACCTCCATTTTCTCCAATTATATAAAAATGATTGAGGGAAAAAAAAAATCCCGGAGTGTGAAGATTAGTTGAGCCGGCGGTTTGGGAATGCTTATTTGCAGAGCGGTGGCGTTGTGAAATATGTCGCGGTGAGCACGCAGCGGTTTCATTCCAGACGTAATAGAAGCAGGTTATATTTTCTTAAAAGTTCATTGTGGGGAACACGGACGGAGCAGGAGCTAAACAAATCCCGGCAATAATGGAAATGTAGCATGAAATGACTTCTGTAAACAAGAGGCATTCATTACTTCTACATTTTTCATAAAAGACGAGGCAGATGAGCGGCGGGGGGAGACGACGGTCGGCTCAATCTTCCTGCGCCGCGCGCTCGTACATCACCGCCGGGGTGGAGGGGGAGGGAGTATATATAAGAACATAGTAAAGATGGTGATTGATACGTGGAATATTAACAATCAATGCCATTTTGTTCATTACGTTCTGGCAAACAGGCGGCCGGGAAGAATGATTACATCTGACGCGGCGCGCTTTAATGTTGATTTGGTGAGTGAATACCCCCAAAGAGAAATGCAAATAATATCCTGCAATAACACGACAGCCCACTAATCATATTTACCAAGTATATTAAATCAGTCCATTGTCGCCGGCGCCGGCGCCGATTGGCTGCCGCGTAATTGTCAATGTAACCAGTCATGGCTTATGGGAGAATTTAACTGCAGTGATATAAGGTGACTGCGAGGCTTATTATTACCGTAATATTACGCGCTTTATGTTTATTAAAACAATTTGTCATGCAGAGCAGGAAACGGCGAGCGGGAACATTAAATTCCGCCGTATTCAACCTGGAAAAATGACTTACAATAAAATTAATGGCATGCAGGACAGAAGTGACACTTGTAACGGCGCGGAGCTGAACGCCGCGCCGTCTCACTCGCCGCCGCCGCGTGGAAGGGTCACACCATTAAACCTACATATTGGAAATGAGAGGAATTCAGAGCTCTGAAAAGGAAACTTTATGAAGCAAAAGCGGACGCTTCTTCTTCTTCTTTCCAACTGCTAATACGTTTCTTTCAATTATTAAGAGGAATGCAGATTGAACGCTTAAATCACGCGGCGTTATTAAAAACCGCGCCGCACAGCGCCCTTCAAACTTCCAGGGGATTTTATCCCACTGCAGAGATTAGCGTGAAGTCAAACAATCGAGAAGAGCTTCCAGCCGCGGATCCGCTCACACGAAGACCTTGGAAGATGTTCATTTTCTATTTCCTCACATTGAATACATTGTATTGCGAGGCCATCTTCATTATGATGAGATCTGGTGGGGAAATGTGTAGACGCCGGCGCTGCAGGTCGCGGGACCGGAGCAAATGAACTTATTGACTTTATTTCCAACAGGACCTGGATGAACTCTACAAAGTGCTGGAGCGAAAGGGTCATCACAACACAGACCAGCGCTATAGGTAGGAACATGGATTCCATGGCCGGGATTTAAGTAAAGGATTAGCTCCACTAACTCAACACTACATCAAGACTACTTCAATAACACAAATTCATTAAAAAAAATCCTAAGAAATTAATTTTTAAGTCCAAAAGTTTATTTATATAGAGCAACCCAAGTTTCACAATAAGATTCTGACTTGAGCCACTACTAGGGGGAGCTCCCCTTATACGGAGATACATGATAAGATCCAGTCTGCAGCCACCACTAGGGGGAGCTCCCTGTATACAGAGATACCTGATAAGATTCTGTCTGCAGCTACCACTAGGGGGAGCTCCCTGTATACAGAGATACATGATAAGATTCTGTCTGCAGCCACCACTAGGGGGAGCTCCCTGTATACAGAGATACATGATAAGATCCTGTCTGCAGCCACCACTAGGTGGAGCTCCCTGTATACAGAGATACATGATAAGATCCTGTCTGCAGCCACCACTAGGGGGAGCTCCATGTACACAGAGATACATGATAAGATCCTGTCTGCAGCCACCAATAGGGGGAGCTCCCTGTACACAGAGATACATGATAAGATCCTGTCTGCAGTCACCACTAGGGGGAGCTCCCTGTATACAGAGATACATGATAAGATCCTGTCTGCAGCCACCACTAGGGGGAGCTCCATGTACACAGAGATACATGATAAGATCCTGTCTGCAGCCACCAATAGGGGGAGCTCCCTGTACACAGAGATACATGATAAGATCCTGTCTGCAGCCACCACTAGGGGGAGCTCCCTGTATACAGAGATACATGATAAGATCCTGTCTGCAGCCACCACTAGGGGGAGCTCCCTGTATACAGCGATACATGATAAGATCCTGTCTGCAGCCACCACTAGGGGGAGCTCCCTGTATACAGAGATACATGATAAGATTCTGTCTGCAGCCACCACTAGGGGGAGCTCCTTGTATACAGAGATACATGATAAGATTCTGTCTGCAGCCACCACTAGGGGGAGCTCCCTGTATACAGCGATACATGATAAGATCCTGTCTGCAGCCACCACTAGGGGGAGCTCCCTGTATACAGAGATACATGATAAGATTCTGTCTGCAGCCACCACTAGGGGGAGCTCCTTGTATACAGAGATACATGATAAGATTCTGTCTGCAGCCACCACTAGGGGGAGCTCCCTGTATACAGCGATACATGATAAGATCCTGTCTGCAGCCACCACTAGGGGGAGCTCCCTGTATACAGAGATACATGATAAGATTCTGTCTGCATCACTAAGGTAAAAGTAAAGTTCCATATATTATTTTTTCGGGGGTTGGGGGGGGTTTGTGTACAGGAATCTTGACATCGTATCTGGGTTCAGGTAAACAGAGTTTATGCTTCGTGGGATATTGAGAAAAATCCCCTTTAGCAATTCTGTATCAGTATAATGGAGATATGACCTCAGTGAAGATAATTCATGTGATGAGATTGTGTGAATTCTAGATAAAGCAATGTGATAGACATTTTATTTAGTAGATTCATGTTATTTGTGTGAGATCAGTGTTTGGATGTTGTGGAGATTTCTTCTGTTACTTTCTCGCAGTGGAAGATCTTTATCTTTTGCGCGGGTTTTGTATTTGCCGATTTTTCTGCTGCAAAAACTTGAATGTTGTCAGCAAAACGCTGCGTAAAATCCATTGCTGATTCGCTGCGTTTCCTCCATAGTTAAAACTCAAGTGTGAACGAGCCCTTCTAGCTGAGCGTTTGCTACAATTGTATCCAGACTATTTCATTCTAAAGTGACTGATACATTTATGTTACATTGTATATGTGCTGTGCTGCTGATTGGCTGCTTGATACAATGGAACATGATCAGATGATTCCGTTTCCTGACAGCCAGCAGAGCTGTTGAATGGTCGGTCGGGAGTTGACTCTTGGGAGATATTTCCTCCTCTATTCAGTTTTGTGTTGACCCCCATGTCGTGTTTCGCTCTCACCCTGGGACGCTCTGTGATCGCGGCCGCTCCAACTTCTGTTTCCCTTTTGCCCTTTTTTTTTTCTTTTTCTTTGTTTGCAGCATTTCATTTTGCAGCTTGATGAGAATTTCTGAAGCTTCTCCCTAAAATATAATTGTCACAGCGAATAAAAAGTTATCACCTCATAAAATAGTCATTTATTCCGCCCGGTTGCAAATGGACTTTCACGGTTATTTAAATTCAATATCAGGCTTTTCCAGTGTAACATTACAGAGGGTATTAACGCTGCGAGCTCTGCTGAGCACAAGACGCCGCCGCCGCCACCGCCAGTGCCGCAGGATTCAGGGACTCACATCAAGAGGAAACTGTCCTCCTGCCCCCTATGATGATCAGAGATGGTAAGATGTATCCTATCCTGGGGTCTACAGTTATTATAAGCCCCCCCAAACTCTGCAGGAGTATCACAGGAGACCCAATATTGCCACCTAGAAAATCCCGCAGAATATATTCAGTTCATATGTCATCTACAGTGGTGGCCAAAAGTATTGGCACCCCTGCAATTCTGTCAGATAATACTCAGTTTCTTGCAATCACAAATTCTTTGGTCTTATTCTCTTCATTTAATTTGCTTGCAAGGAAAAAACACAAAAGAGAATGAAGCAAAAATCAAATCATTGATCATTTCACACAAAACTCCAAAAATGGGCCGGACAAAAGTATTGGCACCCTCAGCCTAATACTTGGTTGCACAACCTTTAGGCAAAATAACTGTGAACAACCGCTTCCGGTAACCATCAATGAGCTTCTTACAATGCTCTGCTGGAATTGTAGACCATTCTTCTTTGGTAAACTGCTCCAGGTCCCTGATATTTGAAGGGTGCCTTCTCCAAACTGCCATTTTGAGATCCCTCCACAGGTGTTCTATGGGATTTAGGTCTGGACTCATTGCTGACCACCTTAGAAGTCTCCAGTGCTTTCTCTCAAACCATTTTATAGTGCTTTTGGAAGTGTGTTTTTGGTCATTGTCCTGCTGGAAGACCCATGACCTCTGAGGGAGACCCAGCTTTCTCACACTGGGCCCTACATTATGCTGCAAAATTTGTTGGTAGTCTTCAGACTTCATAATGCCATGCACACGGTCAAGCAGTCCAGTGCCAGAGGCAGCAAAGCAACCCCAAAACATCAGGGAACCTCCGCCATGTTTGACTGTAGGGACCGTGTTCTTTTCTTTGAATGCCTCTTTTTTTTTTCCTGTACACTCTATGTTGATGCTTTTTCCCAAAAAGCTCTACTTTTGTCTCATCTTCCAAAACGTTTTAGGCTTTCTCAGGTAAGTTTTGGCAAACTCCAGCCTGGCTTTTTCATGTCTCGGGGTAAGAAGTTGGGTCTTCCTGGGTATCCTACCATACAGTCCCTTTTCATTCAGACGCCGACGGATAGTACGGGTTGACACTGTTGTACCCTCGGACTGCAGGGCAGCTTGAACTTGTTTGGATGTTAGTCGAGGTTCTTTATCCACCATCCGCACAATCTTGCATTGAAATCTCTCGTCAATTTTTCTTTTCCGTCCACATCTAGGGAGGTTAGCCACAGTGCCATGGGCTTTACACTTCTTGATGACACTGCGCACGGAAGACACAGGAACATTCAGGTCTTTGGAGATGGACTTGTAGCCTTGAGATTGCTCATGCTTCCTCACAATTTGGTTTCTCAAGTCCTCAGACAGTTCTTTGGTCTTCTTTCTTTTCTCCATGCTCAATGTGGTCACACAAGGACACAGGACAGAGGTTGAGTCAACTTTAATCCATGTTAACTGGCTGCAAGTGTGATTTAGTTATTGCCAACACCTGTTAGGTGCCACAGGTAAGTTACAGGTGCTGGTAATTACACCAATTACAGAAGCAGCACAGGATTTTTCAAACAGTGCCAATACTTTTGTCCACCCCCTTTTTTGGGTTTGGTGTGGAATTATATCCAATTTGGCTTTAGGACAATTCTTTTTGTGTTTTTTTCATTGAAGACAAATTAAATGAAGAGAATAAGACCAAAGAATTTGTGATTGCAATCATTTTCAGGAAGAAACTGAGTATTATCTGACAGAATTGCAGGGGTGCCAATACTTTGGGCCACCACTGTATATACATGACAAAACAGAACGTCTTGTGTTACATTGTTTCACTGATTTCACACTGACTTGAGTCTTATACTCTAATCACATTCAAAGCAGCATTCTGCAGGAAATTAGTAAAATTGTTACTGCAGCTCTGGATGTGACTGGAGGATTATACATGATGTAACAGCAGAATAGTGAGTGCAGCTCTGGAGGTGACTGGAGGATGAGACACGATGTAACAGCAGAATAGTGACTGCAGCTCTGGAGATGACTGAAGGATAAGACACTATTTAACAGCAGAATAGTGAGTGCAGCTCTGGAGGTGACTGGAGTATAAGACACGATGTAACTGCAGAATAGTGAGTGCAGCTCTGGAGGTGACTGGAGGATAAGACACGATGTAACTGCAGAATAGTGACTGCAGCTCTGGAGGTGACTGGAGGATAAGACACTATATAACAGCAGAATAATGACTGCAGCTCTGGAGGTGACTGGAGGATGAGACACGATGTAACAGGTGAATAATGACTGCAGTTCTGGAGGTGACTGGAGGAAAATACAATGTAACAGCAGAATAGTGACTGCAGCTCTGGAGGTGACTGGAGGATAAGACACGATGTAACAGCAGAATAGTGAGTGCAGCTCTGGAGGTGACTGGAGGATAAGACATGATGTAACTGCAGAATAGTGACTGCAGCTCTCGAAGTGACTGGAGGATAAGACATGATGTAACTGCAGAATAGTGACTGCAGCTCTGGATGTGACTGGAGGATAAGACACTATGTAACAGCAGAATAGTGACTACAGCTCTGGAGGGGACTGGAGGATAAGACACTATGTAACAGCAGAATAGTGACTGCAGCTCTGGAGGTGACTGGGGGATAAGACACTATGTAACAGCAGAATAGTGACTGCAGCTCTGGAGGTGACTGGAGGATAAGACACTATGTAACAGCAGAATAGTGAGTGCAGCTCTGGAGGTGACTGGAGGATAATCAGTGCTGGACTGGACATCAGGCAAATCTGGCATGTTCCGTAGGGCTGGTCGGGTTTTGGGCCTTGTTAATTGCGACTCTGTAAACAGTATCATACTCCTCAGGACGTCAGTATTGTTAGCAGCTGTGATGGGGCAGAGTCACTTACTCCAGCAGGATACAGGCCACTTCTGGCTGGAGGGGACGTCAGTCAGCGCGATGACATCACAGCATCTTGCCGCCTGCTCCAACAGAAAGAGAAGAAATAAGAGGAGACAGAGGCTGCGGAGGACGGGAAGAGACAGAGGCTGCGGAGGACGGGAGGAGACAGAGGCTGCGGAGGACGGGAAGAGACAGAGGCTGCGGAGGACGGGAGGAGACAGAGGCTGTGGAGGACGGGAGGAGACAGAGACTGCGGAGGACGGGAAGAGACAGAGGCTGCGGAGGACGGGAGGAGACAGAGGCTGCGGAGGACGGGAGGAGACAGAGACTGCGGAGGACGGGAAGAGACAGAGGCTGCGGAGGACGGGAAGAGACAGAGGCTGCGGAGGACGGGAAGAGACAGAGGCTGCGGAGGACGGGAAGAGACAGAGACTGCGGAGGACGGGAAGAGACAGAGGCTGCGGAGGACGGGAGGAGACAGAGGCTGTGGAGGACGGGAGGAGACAGAGACTGCGGAGGACGGGAAGAGACAGAGGCTGCGGAGGACGGAAGGAGACAGAGGCTGCGGAGGACGGGAAGAGACAGAGACTGCGGAGGACGGGAAGAGACAGAGGCTGCGGAGGACGGGAGGAGACAGAGGCTGCGGAGGACGGGAAGAGACAGAGGCTGCGGAGGACGGGAGGAGACAGAGGCTGTGGAGGACGGGAGGAGACAGAGACTGCGGAGGACGGGAAGAGACAGAGGCTGCGGAGGACGGGAGGAGACAGAGGCTGCGGAGGACGGGAGGAGACAGAGACTGCGGAGGACGGGAAGAGACAGAGGCTGCGGAGGACGGGAAGAGACAGAGGCTGCGGAGGACGGGAAGAGACAGAGGCTGCGGAGGACGGGAAGAGACAGAGACTGCGGAGGACGGGAAGAGACAGAGGCTGCGGAGGACGGGAGGAGACAGAGGCTGTGGAGGACGGGAGGAGACAGAGACTGCGGAGGACGGGAAGAGACAGAGGCTGCGGAGGACGGGAAGAGACAGAGGCTGCGGAGGACGGGAGGAGACAGAGGCTGCGGAGGACGGGAAGAGACAGAGGCTGCGGAGGACGGGAGGAGACAGAGGCTGCGGAGGACGGGAAGAGACAGAGGCTGCGGAGGACGGGAAGAGACAGAGGCTGCGGAGGACGGGAGGAGACAGAGGCTGCGGAGGACGGGAAGAGACAGAGGCTGCGGAGGACGGGAGGAGACAGAGGCTGTGGAGGACGGGAGGAGACAGAGACTGCGGATGACGGGAAGAGACAGAGGCTGCGGAGGACGGGAAGAGACAGAGGCTGCGGAGGACGGGAGGAGACAGAGGCTGCGGAGGACGGGAAGAGACAGAGGCTGCGGAGGACGGGAGGAGACAGAGGCTGCGGAGGACGGGAAGAGACAGAGGCTGCGGAGGACGGGAAGAGACAGAGACTGCGGAGGACGGGAGGAGACAGAGGCTGCGGAGGACGGGAGGAGACAGAGGCTGCGGAGGACGGGAGGAGACAGAGGCTGCGGAGGACGGGAGGAGACAGAGGCTGCGGAGGACGGGAAGAGACAGAGGCTGCGGAGGACGGGAAGAGACAGAGGCTGCGGAGGACGGGAGGAGACAGAGGCTGCGGAGGACGAGAGGAGACAGAGGCTGCGGAGGACGGGAAGAGACAGAGGCTGCGGAGGACGGGAAGAGACAGAGGCTGCGGAGGACGGAAGGAGACAGAGGCTGCGGAGGACCGGAGGAGACAGAGGCTGCGGAGGACGGGAAGAGACAGAGGCTGCGGAGGACGGGAAGAGACAGAGGCTGCGGAGGACGGGAGGAGACAGAGGCTGTGGAGGATGGGAGGAGACAGAGGCTGCGGAGGACGGGAAGAGACAGAGGCTGCGGAGGACGGGAAGAGACAGAGACTGCGGAGGACGGGAGGAGACAGAGGCTGCGGAGGACGGGAAGAGACAGAGGCTGCGGAGGACGGGAGGAGACAGAGGCTGCGGAGGACGGGAGGAGACAGAGGCTGCGGAGGACGGGAGGAGACAGAGGCTGCGGAGGACGGGAAGAGACAGAGGCTGCGGAGGACGGGAAGAGACAGAGGCTGCGGAGGACGGGAGGAGACAGAGGCTGCGGAGGACGAGAGGAGACAGAGGCTGCGGAGGACGGGAAGAGACAGAGGCTGCGGAGGACGGGAAGAGACAGAGACTGCGGAGGACGGGAAGAGACAGAGGCTGCGGAGGACGGAAGGAGACAGAGGCTGCGGAGGACCGGAGGAGACAGAGGCTGCGGAGGACGGGAAGAGACAGAGGCTGCGGAGGACGGGAAGAGACAGAGGCTGCGGAGGACGGGAGGAGACAGAGGCTGCGGAGGACGAGAGGAGACAGAGGCTGCGGAGGACGGGAAGAGACAGAGGCTGCGGGGGACGGGAAGAAACAGAGACTGCGGAGGACGGGAAGAGACAGAGGCTGCGGAGGACGGGAGGAGACAGAGGCTGCGGAGGACGGGAGGAGACAGAGGCTGCGGAGGACGGGAAGAGACAGAGGCTGCGGAGGACGGGAAGAGACAGAGGCTGCGGAGGACGGGAGGAGACAGAGGCTGCGGAGGACGGGAGGAGACAGAGGCTGCGGAGGACGGGAGGAGACAGAGACTGCGGAGGACGGGAAGAGACAGAGGCTGTGGAGGACGGGAAGAGACAGAGGCTGCGGAGGACGGGAAGAGACAGAGGCTGCGGAGGACGGGAAGAGACAGAGGCTGCGGAGGATGGGAAGAGACAGAGACTGCGGAGGACGGGAGGAGACAGAGGCTGCGGAGGACGGGAAGAGACAGAGGCTGCGGAGGACGGGAAGAGACAGAGGCTGCGGAGGACGGGAGGAGACAGAGGCTGCGGAGGACGGGAGGAGACAGAGGCTGCGGAGGACGGGAAGAGACAGAGGCTGCAGAGGACGGGAAGAGACAGAGGCTGCGGAGGACGGGAGGAGACAGAGGCTGCGGAGGACGGGAGGAGACAGAGGCTGCGGAGGACAGGAAGAGACAGAGGCTGCGGAGGACGGGAAGAGACAGAGGCTGCGGAGGACGGGAGGAGACAGAGGCTGCGGAGGACGGGAGGAGACAGAGGCTGCGGAGGACGGGAAGAGACAGAGGCTGCGGAGGACAGGATGAGCTAAGTATGAGGGTTTATTACATTTTTCTTATAGTGACTGGGATCCGAACAGTTTGGACATCATACTTTATGGTGGCTGTGGGGGACATTAAACTGTATGGGGGGCTGTGGGGGACATCATACTGTATGGGGGGCTGTGGGGGACATCATACTGTATGGGGAGCTGTGGGGGACATTAAACTGTATGGGGGGCTGTGGGGGACATCATACTGTATGGGGGGCTGTGGGGGACATCATACTGTATGGGGGGCTGTGGGGGACATCATACTGTATGGGGGGCTGTGGGGGACATTAAACTGTATGGGGGGCTGTGGGGGACATCATACTGTATGGGGGGCTGTGGGGGACATCATACTGTATGGGGGGCTGTGGGGGACATCATACTGTATGGGGGGCTGTGGGGGACATCATACTGTATGAGGGGCAGTGGGGGACATCATACTGTATGGGGGGCTGTGGGGGACATCATACTGTATGAGGGGCTGTGGGGGACATCATACTGTATGGGGGTTGTGGGGGACATCATACTGTATGGGGAGCTGTGGGGGACAACATACTGTATGGGGGGCTGAGGGGGACATCATACTGTATGGGGAGCTGTGGGGGACATCATACTGTATGGGGAGCTGTGGAGGACATCATACTGTATGGGGGGCTGTGGGGGACATCATACTGTATGGGGGGCTGTGGGGGACATCATACTGTATGGGGAGCTGTGGGGGACATCATACTGTATGGGGGGCTGAGGGGAACATCATACTGTATGGGGGGCTGTGGGGGACATCATACTGTATGGGGGGCTGAGGGGGACATCATATTGTATGGGGGGCTGAGGGGGACATCATACTGTATGGGGAGCTGTGGGGGACATTAAACTGTATGGGGGCTGTGGGGGACATCATACTGTATGGGGAGCTGTGGGGGACATCATACTGTATGGGGGGCTGAGGGGGACATCATATTGTATGGGGGGCTTTGGGGGACATCATACTGTATAGGGGGCTGAGGGGGACATCATATTGTATGGGGGGCTGAGGGGGACATCATACTGTATGGGGAGCTGTGGGGGACATTAAACTGTATGGGGAGCTGTGGAGGACATCATACTGTATTGGGGGCTGTGGGGGACATCATACTGTATGGGGGGCTGTGGAGGACATCATACTGTATGAGGGGCAGTGGGGGACATCATACTGTATGGGGGGCTGTGGGGGACATCATACTGTATGAGGGGCTGTGGGGGACATCATACTGTATGGGGGTTGTGGGGGACGTCATACTGTATGGGGGGCTGAGGGGGACATCATATTGTATGGGGGGCTGAGGGGGACATCATACTGTATGGGGAGCTGTGGGGGACATCATACTGTATGGGGGGCTGAGGGGGACATCATACTGTATGGGGGGAGGTGGGGGACATCATACTGTATGGGGAGCTGTGGGGGACATCATACTGTATGGGGGGCTGAGGGGGACATCATATTGTATGGGGGGCTGTGGGGGACATCATACAGTATGGGGGGCTGAGGGGGACATCATATTGTATGGGGGGCTGAGGGGGATATCATACTGTATGGGGAGCTGTGGAGGACATCATACTGTATGGGGGGCTGTGGGGGACATCATACTGTATGGGGGGCTGTGGGGGACATCATACTGTATGGGGAGCTGTGGGGGACATCATACTGTATGGGGGGCTGAGGGGGACATCATATTGTATGGGGGGCTGTGGGGGACATCATACTGTATGGGGGCTGTGGGGGACATCATACTGTATGGGAGGCTGTGGGGGACATCATACTGTATGGGGGGCTGTGGGGGACATCATACTGTATGGGAGACTGTGGGGGACATCATACTGTATGGGAGGCTGTGGGGGACATCATATTGTATGGGGGGCTGAGGAGGACATCATACTGTATGGGGGAGTCTGAGGTGGACATTATACTTTAGGACATATTGTGTGGGGTTTGTGGGGGCAGTGGAAGCATTATAGTGTGGGGGCATTTTTTGGAGCATCACACTCTGTGGGGGCCATGGATGGGGTATCATAGTGGGTGAGAATAATAAGGGGCTTCTGGAAGTGCCGCAATTCCTCTTCGTGCTTTTGGGAGGTGAAGGTTCGTCCTTCTGTGTCTGTGCACCGTGATAGGACATTTTCTTTGGAGCCAGTGATTTCTATGTGCCCCCGCACAGGAGCATTATTACAATAAAGAGGCACAATGTGTGAACATCATCATTATAGTGGACTAAGGGGTGACATCGCTCCTTGTGGAGGGTGACCTGCCCGACATGCCAGTGCAAGGAGACTTATAGGCCATGCAATGATCCTCTGGGAAATTAAATATACAAATTGCCTCTTCACAGAGGAAGAGGAATAGTATTCTAGTGCCCCCTGCTGGGAATAGCAATCTTACAAGTCACTATTGACTCTTTACCGGTCCTTACCATATGACTTGGGATAAGAGACAAAGCAGAATCTCAATTTGCAGACATGGTGTTTCGGGGTGTTGCCCCTCTTCAGTGCAAAGTATGAGAACTGATTTAGCTGCTTCCAATAGGTGGCGCTAGAGTTCCTGTCATGGGCAGCTCTGAAAAAGCCATTTGTATATTTTTGCGGAGGTACAGGGGGTTATTATTACTATGCGGAAGTACAAATAGAACATTATTACTGCATAGGGGCACTGTTATTGTGTGGGGCAAAGCAGGAGGCTACTATTACTATACAGGGAACAGCCTCTGCCTCTAGCTCCTCCTCTATGTCTGTGTCTGCCTCTAGATCCTCCTCTATGTCTGTCTCTGCCTCTAGCTCCTCCACTATGTCTGTGTCTGCCTCTAGCTCCTCCTCTATGTCTGTCTCTGCCTCTAGCTCCTCCACTATGTCTGTCTCTGCCTCTAGCTCCTCCTCTATGTCTGTCTCTGCCTCTAGCTCCTCCTCTATGTCTGTCTCTGCCTCTAGCTCCTCCTCTATGTCTGTCTCTGCCTCTAGCTCCTCCTCTATGTCTATGTTTGCCTCTAGCTCCTCCTCTGTCTGCCTCTAGCTCCTCCTCTATGTCTGTCTCTGCCTCTAGCTCCTCCTCTATGTCTGTCTCTGCCTCTAGCTCCTCCTCTATGTCTGTGGCTGCCTCTAGCTCCTCCTCTATGTCTGTCTCTGCCTCTAGCTCCTCCTCTATGTCTGTCTGTGCCTCTAGCTCCTCTTCTTTGTCTGTGTCTGCCTCTAGCTCCTCCTCTATGTCTGTGTCTGCCTCTAGCTCCTCCTCTATGTCTGTGTCTGCCTCTAGCTCCTCCTCCTCTATGTCTGTCTCTGCCTCTAGCTCCTCCTATATGTCTATTTCTAGCTCCTCCTCCTCTATGTCTGTGTCTGCCTCTAGCTCCTCCTCTATGTCTGTCTGTGCCTCTAGCTCCTCCTCTATGTCTGTGTCTGCCTCTAGCTCCTCCTCTATGTCTGTGTCTGCCTCTAGCTCCTCCTCTCTGTCGGTCTCTGCCTCTAGCTCCCCCTCTATGTCTGTGTCTGCCTCTAGCTCCTCCTCTATGTCTGTGTCTGCCTCTAGCTCCTCCTCTATGTCTGTGTCTGCCTCTAGCTCCCCCTCTATGTCTGTGTCTGCCTCTAGCTCCTCCTCTATGTCTGTGTCTGCCTCTAGCTCCTCCTCTCTGTCTGTGCCTCTAGCTCCTCCTCTATGTCTGTCTCTGCCTCTAGCTCCTCCTCTATGTCTGTGTCTGCCTCTAGCTCCTCCTCTCTGTCGGTCTCTGCCTCTAGCTCCCCCTCTATGTCTGTGTCTGCCTCTAGCTCCCCCTCTATGTCTGTCTCTGCCTCTAGCTCCTCCTCTATGTCTGTGTCTGCCTCTGGCTCCTCCTCTATGTCTGTCTGTGCCTCTAGCTCCCCCTCTATGTCTGTGTCTGCCTCTAGCTCCTCCTCTATGTCTGTGGCTGCCTCTAGCTCCTCCTCTATGTCTGTCTCTGCCTCTAGCTCCTCCTCTATGTTTGTCTGTGCCTCTAGCTCCTCTTCTTTGTCTGTGTCTGCCTCTAGCTCCTCCTCTATGTCTGTGTCTGCCTCTAGCTCCCCCTCTATGTCTGTGTCTGCCTCTAGCTCCTCCTCTATGTCTGTGTCTGCCTCTAGCTCCTCCTCTCTGTCTGTGCCTCTAGCTCCTCCTCTATGTCTGTCTCTGCCTCTAGCTCCTCCTCTATGTCTGTGTCTGCCTCTAGCTCCTCCTCTCTGTCGGTCTCTGCCTCTAGCTCCCCCTCTATGTCTGTGTCTGCCTCTAGCTCCTCCTCTATGTCTGTCTCTGCCTCTAGCTCCTCCTCTATGTCTGTGTCTGCCTCTGGCTCCTCCTCTATGTCTGTCTGTGCCTCTAGCTCCCCCTCTATGTCTGTGTCTGCCTCTAGCTCCTCCTCTATGTCTGTGGCTGCCTCTAGCTCCTCCTCTATGTCTGTCTCTGCCTCTAGCTCCTCCTCTATGTTTGTCTGTGCCTCTAGCTCCTCTTCTTTGTCTGTGTCTGCCTCTAGCTCCTCCTCTATGTCTGTGTCTGCCTCTAGCTCCTCCTCTATGTCTGTGTCTGCCTCTAGCTCCTCCTCCTCTATGTCTGTCTCTGCCTCTAGCTCCTCCTATATGTCTATTTCTAGCTCCTCCTCCTCTATGTCTGTGTCTGCCTCTAGCTCCTCCTCTATGTCTGTCTGTGCCTCTAGCTCCTCCTCTATGTCTGTGTCTGCCTCTAGCTCCTCCTCTATGTCTGTGTCTGCCTCTAGCTCCTCCACTATGTCTGTGTCTGCCTCTAGCTCCTCCTCTATGTCTGTGTCTGCCTCTAGCTCCTCCTCTATGTCTGTGTCTGCCTCTAGCTCCTCCTCTCTGTCGGTCTCTGCCTCTAGCTCCCCCTCTATGTCTGTGTCTGCCTCTAGCTCCTCCTCTATGTCTGTGTCTGCCTCTAGCTCCTCCTCTATGTCTGTGTCTGCCTCTAGCTCCCCCTCTATGTCTGTGTCTGCCTCTAGCTCCTCCTCTATGTCTGTGTCTGCCTCTAGCTCCTCCTCTCTGTCTGTGCCTCTAGCTCCTCCTCTATGTCTGTCTCTGCCTCTAGCTCCTCCTCTATGTCTGTGTCTGCCTCTAGCTCCTCCTCTCTGTCGGTCTCTGCCTCTAGCTCCCCCTCTATGTCTGTGTCTGCCTCTAGCTCCCCCTCTATGTCTGTGTCTGCCTCTAGCTCCTCCTCTCTGTCTGTGCCTCTAGCTCCTCCTCTATGTCTGTCTCTGCCTCTAGCTCCTCCTCTATGTCTGTGTCTTCCTCTAGCTCCTCCTCTCTGTCGGTCTCTGCCTCTAGCTCCCCCTCTATGTCTGTGTCTGCCTCTAGCTCCCCCTCTATGTCTGTGTCTGCCTCTAGCTCCTCCTCTCTGTCTGTGCCTCTAGCTCCTCCTCTATGTCTGTCTCTGCCTCTAGCTCCCCCTCTATGTCTGTGTCTGCCTCTAGCTCCCCCTCTATGTCTGTGTCTGCCTCTAGCTCCTCCTCTCTGTCTGTGCCTCTAGCTCCTCCTCTATGTCTGTGTCTGCCTCTAGCTCCTCCTCTCTGTCGGTCTCTGCCTCTAGCTCCTCCTCTATGTCTGTGTCTGCCTCTAGCTCCTCCTCTATGTCTGTGTCTGCTTCTAGCTCCTCCTCTATGTCTGTCTCTGCCTCTAGCTCCTCCTCTATGTCTGTGTCTGCCTCTGGCTCCTCCTCTATGTCTGTGTCTGCCTTTAGCTCCCCCTCTATGTCTGTGTCTGCCTCTAGCTCCTCCTCTATGTCTGTGTCTGCCTCTAGCTCCTCCTCTATGTCTGTGTCTGCCTCTAGCTCCTCCTCTCTGTCGGTCTCTGCCTGTAGCTCCTCCTCTATGTCTCTCTTCACTGAATACAGGTTTTACCCCTGATAAATCAGTACAGGAGGAGGAAACGCTTCTTCCTCTGATTTGTTACAATGTTGTTCTTTTCTTGTGTATTATTGATTCATGGAATAATCATTAAATTGAGTTTTTTTCTTAAAGGGACAGTCTGTATAAGGCCGGAGTAGTGAGGATTCTGCGCACCCCGGGTCACGTGGACGCCTCCTTCGTGCTGAACCTCGTCCTCCGCTCTTCGGACCTCCGGAGTTTTTGGAATCTGTAAATACAATTCAGTAATCAATATAATATGGCAGCCGGTAAAAGCATAAAACCCGCTGATGGCGCGGAACAATGAAGGGACAAAGGGCGCGAACACGGCCCTAAAAATAGGAGGCAGGAACGCAATCAGCTTTATTCAGCACAAACCGAGCACATCCACTACTGGGCTGTGAAGGTCTATAGGGTAGATCTGTTAATTCCACGCAGTCCAGCTGCTTAGTATTGAGCGAGGTGCCCACATCCGAAATTACACAGCCGCGGTGCATAAAAAACACACAATACCCGCAACAATGCGCCAAAGAAAGTAACAGGCGGCCAGGTGACAAAGAGGCAAAGAAAAGAAGAACTTGGCACCGAGTCTCCACGTTACTTTCAAATCATTTTAACCCCTGAAGCTTGAGAAATCGTTTCATTCAAAGCCTTTGTGGCCGACGTGGGCTCTGCCATAGGACAAAACGCATTGTTCTAGCCTGCACTGCCGCCATTGCTCAGTAGGGGGAGCAGCTACTCCCCTCCCAGCAATGCCACTGGGGAAAAGGTTTCTTTTTTTCTACTGGACAAAACTAAATGTAACTAAATGTGACTGTGGGAACTGTGTCATGTGGAGAAGGTCCGAAATCATCCCCCCTCTACCCGCTACGTTGCTTCATTTTAGTTACTATTTGATTTTTTTTTTTACTTATTACTACAGTACAGACCAAAAGTTTGGACACACCTTCTCATTTAAAGATTTTTCTGCATTTTCTTGACTATGAAAATTGTACATTCACACTGAAGGCATCAAAACTATGAATTACCACATGTGGAATTATATACTTAACAAAAAAGTGTGAAACAACTGAAAATATGTCTTATATTCTAGGTTCTTCACAGTAGCCACCTTTTGCTTTACACACTCTATATATTAGAGAGATAATTATCTGCTACAGAAATCTCCAGAAGGCAAGAAAATGTCTCCAATCTGCAGGTTGCACCCCTCTGTCTCAACCACTTCTTCAGCTACTACAGCAGGGGTGGGGAATCTTTTTACTGCCAAGGGCGATTTGGATATTTATACCATCCTTCAGGGGGCCGTACAAATAACGTGCTAAGTCCACCCACAAGGTATGTCCTGACGCTGGCACTGGTGTCAGGACGTAATCTTTCATTGCGAGGACCGCAGCATTTAGTAGTGAACACTGCGTGTGCTCACAGATCAAGAAGAAAGCTAAAGGCTGGCGGCCTCAAAATACAGCTACCGGCCCAGGCACTGCGGACCCCGGGAATCTGCTTGGGGGGGCCGGATAAAAGGTCATCGAAGGCGGTAAATGGTTCCCCACTCCTGTACTACAGGATGATTGTTGTAGCCACGTGCTCTGTAGAAGCCTTTCTGTTACATTCTTCCACATTGCATTGCACACTTTCAGTGTTTGTTACAATGTATCAGTGCAGAGAATTCTCTTTGTGTAAACAGAACAGCAGCACAAGTCTCTCTCCCGCCCCAGACTCCAGGCTAGAAGTAGCTCTTACCCCCGCTGACACCTTGTAACCACCGGGGTATAACGTTTATCTTACAGACAGAAACATGGATTTTTCAGCTGGCAGACAGAAAGCCGAGACTCTGACAACGAAGCAGATTTTACCCATCTATTACAAAGTAGCAAAACATTTCATCAGCGTTTTTTTGTGATCGGAAACGTCGCCAGCTCATTGAGGCTATGTTCACACTAAGTTGTTTTTTTTTGTAGTTTTCTGGAGCAGATCCTCACTACAATCCTTCACAAAAAACTGCTCCATAAAACACACGCACAGCTCTTCCAGTTCTTTTCTATAGGAAATGAATTTTGCTGTTCATGATGAGGAATCTTTATTTAGCTTTTTCTTTTCCTGGAAAGGTTTTAGTAAAACGCTTCTTGGGAACAAAAAAAAAAAAGGCCCATCCTTGAAGGAAATCTCTCCAAACTAGGCTCGGACCAATCAGAAGGCTGCAAAGAACGATGCAGGAGAAAACATCTGCAGAAGAAAAACTCCTCCAACACCCCCCAAAGAAGGAGCATTTCCTGGAGAGGTTTCTGCACAGTGTGCACAGAGCCTGAGGCAGATGCATTTTCCCGCGTCTGTCCAGACTTGTGACAATGGATTGTCGGGGTGATCTTGAATTCTGCGATGACCTGACTCTGACATTTTGACATTTTCTGTACTTTCCTTCCTCGTTCGGATTTTTTCGTCTTTGTCCCCGTTTGCTCCGTAGAATCTCGGCATCAGTGAAATCCCTCCTTAATGTATAATTATTCTCCTCTCTATCCCGACACGCTCGGCTGCTGTACAGCTGGAGGATCTTTAATGCTTCGGTATAAATCTCGCTGTGATTAGACGCCAATGTGCCATCGTCATCGCCGGGGATCTTCATTCATAAAGACGCCTGGTTTACCTTTACTGAACGCATCTGATGGAGGAATAAACCTGACAAATGTCGCTATCCCATGAGCGATACTGACGGATCGGGAAGTTTGGAGGCTCTGACTAATCGTCCTGTATTAGTCGTGCGGTGGAGATGGATGTGCGCGGGGGAGGGGAGCGATTGCCGACTGTGGAAGAGGTATAGGAGATATTAGGAGACTTCATCAATTCCATGATAAACGTCTCATCTCATGCGATGGATCCATAATCTTCACCGCTGGGATGGACGGGCGGTCGCGGTCCTCTGCAGATCATCACAACTCTGCAGCAGAGTAGAAAACTTTCCAGAAATTAATCTGAAAAAGTCTAATCAGGGTAAAAATGTCCGGTTAAAGGCCGTAGACAGTCCCATCGTCTAAGAGGACCTTTCACCAAATCGTTTATGTTGAATTGGACAAATACACTGTGTTCCAAATTATTAAGCGAATAATATTTTCTCAGATTTCCCCAAATTCCCTATATGAATTGCAGTCATTGTAATTTTCCAGTCAAATAACTATTAGAGGACAACTGAAAGGTTTTTGTATAATCTGCCGATGATAACAGGAGATTTAAAAAAATAAAAAACTCAAACTGCCCTCAAAATGCATGTTCCAAATTATTATGCCCAGCAGAGTTTTCAACCTTTTCATTTTAATAAAGAACAAAAAAAGGGTCATTTGTGAAATTCTAAGCATTAGCCGGTTATTACACACTGAAATCAAACAGTTTTCAACTCAAAACTTTATTCTAGGTGATGTTACATTTGCACATAGGACCCCTTGTTCGAAAGGAGCTTCTGAACTCTCTCGTCCATTGAATTTGTCAGGTTTTGGATGGTTTCTGCTTCAATTGTTTTGCATGAGGACAGAATACCCTCCCAGAGCTGTTGCTTAGATGTGAACTGCCTCCCGCCATCATAGACACTCCTTTTGATGATGCTCCAGAGGTTCTTAATGGGGTAGAGGTCAGGGGAGCATGGGGGTCACACCATAAGTTTGTCCCCTTTTATGCCCATAGCAGCCAGAGATGCAGATGTGTTATGTGCAGCATGAGACGGGGCATTATCATGCAGAAAAATGATCTTGCTGTGAAATACACGGTTCTTCTTCTTGAACCATGGCAGGAAGTGCTGTTTGAGAAAATCCACATACATTATGGAGTTCATCTTTAGCGCCTTCAGGGATCCTAAAGGGGCCGACAATCTCTCTCCCCATGATTCCAGCCCAAAACATTACTCCACCTCCTCCTTGTTGGCGCTGTAGCCGTGTTTGCGTGGGGTGTCCATCAACCAGCCATCCTCCACTCCATCCATCTGGACCATCGAGTGCTGCACGGCACTCATCCGTGAACAAAACAGTTTTGAAATCAGTCTTCATGTAATGTTTGGCCCACTGGAGCCGTTTCTACTTGTGTGAAGTGGATAGAGGAGGTCGACAGGATGGCGCATGCACAGCTGCAAACCTCTGAAGGACCCTGCATCTTGTTGTTCGGGGGACGTTGGAGGCACCAGCAGCTTCAAAAACTTGTCTGCTGCTATGACAAGGCTTTTTTTGCCGCTGCTCTTTTAACCTGACGTAATTGCCTGTAGGAAAGAGTCCTCAATTTTCCCTTATCAGCACGCACACGTGTGTACTGTGAATCAGCTACATACTTCTTGATTGTGCGATGATCAGGATGAAGTGTCTTGGCAATGTTGATTGTAGTCATGCCTTGACCTAAACACTCCACAATTTGTTGCTTCTCAGCAGCCGACACATCCTTTTTCTTTCCCATTTTGGCAGAAAATGTAGGCTGCTTAATAATGTGGGACAGCCTTCTTAAGTAGTCTTGCCTTTCATTGGACACACCTGCCAAACTAATTAGCACAGGTGTCTGCAATTGCTTACAGTGATATAAAGAGCCCTGACACACATCACCATCAATGAGTTTAACTGACAAACAAACAAATTCTTCCCTTATCACTCCTAAACACTTTCTGCATAATAATTTGGAACACAGTGTAATGTCATAGTGGCTGCAGAGCAGAATAAAACGTTCTTTTTATTTCACCTCTCTTTTTAATCCAGGTATTTGGCACCTAATGAGTTAACTTTAGCTAAGTATGTATGTGTTATCAGAGAGTTTTCACTGGGGGTGTGGACTTCTACTACCTGTATGACACTGACCAATCATAAGCAGGCAGCAACACTCAGGAGAAAGAAGAACAGGACCCTCTGAGCTCAGAGCAGGCTCCTGTGTGCTAGATGTAAGGATATAGCTCTGACCTCCTTGCCTCACCACTTATCAGTCAGTATAGGGGAGTGGTGGTGCAGCTGAGCTAACAGAGTAGGGGAGGGGCGGTGCAGCTGAGCTGACCATGTGGGGGAGGGGCGGTGCAGCTGAGCTGACCATGTGGGGGAGGGGCGGGGCAGCTGAGCTGACAGTGTGGGGGAGGGGTGGTGCAGCTGAGCTAACAGAGTGGGGGGAGGGGCGGCGCAGCTGATCTAACAGAGTGGGGGAGGGGTGGTGCAGCTGAGCTAACAGAGTGGGGGAGGGGCGGTGCAGCTGAGCTAACAGTGTGGGGGAGGGGCAGTGCAGCTGAGCTAACAGAGTGGGGGAGGGGCGGTGCAGCTGAGCTAACAGAGTAGGGGAGGGGCGGTGCAACTGAGCTAACAGAGTAGGGGAGGGGCGGTGCAGCTGAGCTGACAAGTAGGGGAGGGGCGCTGCAGCTGAGCTAACAGAGTAGGGGAGGGGCGCTGCAGCTGAGCTAACAGAGTGGGGGAGGGGTGGTGCAGCTGAGCTAACAGAGTGGGGGAGGGGCGGTGCAGCTGAGCTGACAGAGTAGGGGAGGGGCGGTGCAGCTGAGCTAACAGAGTGGGGGAGGGGCGGTGCAGCTGAGCTAACAGAGTGGGGGAGGGGCGGTGCAGCTGAGCTGACAGAGTAGGGGAGGGGCGGTGCAGCTGAGCTAACAGAGTGGGGGAGGGGCGGTGCAGCTGAGCTAACAGAGTGGGGGAGGGGCGGTGCAGCTGAGCTAACAGAGTGGGGGAGGGGCGGTGCAGCTGAGCTAACAGAGTAGGGGAGGGGCGGTGCAGCTGAGATAATACAGAGTGGGGGAGGGGTGGTGCAGCTGAGCTAACAGAGTGGGGGAGGGGCGGTGCAGCTGAGCTAACAGAGTGGGGGAGGGGCGGTGCAGCTGAGCTAACAGAGTGGGGGAGGGGCGGTGCAGCTGAGCTAACAGAGTGGGGGAGGGGCGGTGCAGCTGAGCTAACAGAGTGGGGGAGGGGCGGTTCAGCTGAGCTAACAGAGTGGGGGAGGGTCGGTGCAGCTGAGCTAACAGAGTGGGGGAGGGGCGGTGCAGCTGAGCTAACAGAGTGGGGGAGGGGCGGTGCAGCTGAGCTGACAGAGTAGGGGAGGGGCGGTGCAGCTGAGCTAACAGTGTGGGGGAGGGGCGGTGCAGCTGAGCTAACAGAGTGGGGGAGGGGCAGTGCAGCTGAGATAATACAGAGTGGGGGAGGGGCGGTGCAGCTGAGCTAACAGAGTGGGGGAGGGGCGGTGCAGCTGAGCTAACAGAGTGGGGGAGGGGCGGTGCAGCTGAGCTAACAGAGTGGGGGAGGGGCGGTGCAGCTGAGCTAACAGAGTGGAGGAGGGGCGGTGCAGCTGAGCTAACAGTGTGGGGGAGGGGCGGTGCAGCTGAGCTAACAGAGTGGGGGAGGGGCGGTGCAGCTGAGCTAACAGAGTGGGGGAGGGGCGGTGCAGCTGAGATAATACAGAGTGGGGGAGGGGCGGTGCAGCTGAGCTAACAGAGTGGGGGAGGGGCGGTGCAGCTGAGATAATACAGAGTGGGGGAGGGGCGGTGCAGCTGAGCTAACAGAGTGGGGGAGGGGCGGTGCAGCTAAGCTGACAGAGTAGGGGAGGGGCGGTGCAGCTGAGCTAACAGAGTAGGGGAGGGGCGGTGCAGCTGAGCTAACAGAGTAGGGGAGGGGCGGTGCAGCTGAGCTAACAGAGTGGGGGAGGGGCGGTGCAGCTGAGCTAACAGTGTGGGGGAGGGGCGGTGCAGCTGAGCTAACAGAGTGGGGGAGGGGTGGTGCAGCTGAGCTAACAGAGTGGGGGGAGGGGCGGCGCAGCTGATCTAACAGAGTGGGGGAGGGGTGGTGCAGCTGAGCTAACAGAGTGGGGGAGGGGCGGTGCAGCTGAGCTAACAGTGTGGGGGAGGGGCAGTGCAGCTGAGCTAACAGAGTGGGGGAGGGGCGGTGCAGCTGAGCTAACAGAGTAGGGGAGGGGCGGTGCAACTGAGCTAACAGAGTAGGGGAGGGGCGGTGCAGCTGAGCTGACAAGTAGGGGAGGGGCGCTGCAGCTGAGCTAACAGAGTAGGGGAGGGGCGCTGCAGCTGAGCTAACAGAGTGGGGGAGGGGCGGTGCAGCTGAGCTGACAGAGTAGGGGAGGGGCGGTGCAGCTGAGCTAACAGAGTGGGGGAGGGGCGGTGCAGCTGAGCTAACAGAGTGGGGGAGGGGCGGTGCAGCTGAGCTGACAGAGTAGGGGAGGGGCGGTGCAGCTGAGCTAACAGAGTGGGGGAGGGGCGGTGCAGCTGAGCTAACAGAGTGGGGGAGGGGCGGTGCAGCTGAGCTAACAGAGTGGGGGAGGGGCGGTGCAGCTGAGCTAACAGAGTAGGGGAGGGGCGGTGCAGCTGAGATAATACAGAGTGGGGGAGGGGTGGTGCAGCTGAGCTAACAGAGTGGGGGAGGGGCGGTGCAGCTGAGCTAACAGAGTGGGGGAGGGGCGGTGCAGCTGAGCTAACAGAGTGGGGGAGGGGCGGTGCAGCTGAGCTAACAGAGTGGGGGAGGGGCGGTGCAGCTGAGCTAACAGAGTGGGGGAGGGGCGGTTCAGCTGAGCTAACAGAGTGGGGGAGGGTCGGTGCAGCTGAGCTAACAGAGTGGGGGAGGGGCGGTGCAGCTGAGCTAACAGAGTGGGGGAGGGGCGGTGCAGCTGAGCTGACAGAGTAGGGGAGGGGCGGTGCAGCTGAGCTAACAGTGTGGGGGAGGGGCGGTGCAGCTGAGCTAACAGAGTGGGGGAGGGGCAGTGCAGCTGAGATAATACAGAGTGGGGGAGGGGCGGTGCAGCTGAGCTAACAGAGTGGGGGAGGGGCGGTGCAGCTGAGCTAACAGAGTGGGGGAGGGGCGGTGCAGCTGAGCTAACAGAGTGGGGGAGGGGCGGTGCAGCTGAGCTAACAGAGTGGAGGAGGGGCGGTGCAGCTGAGCTAACAGTGTGGGGGAGGGGCGGTGCAGCTGAGCTAACAGAGTGGGGGAGGGGCGGTGCAGCTGAGCTAACAGAGTGGGGGAGGGGCGGTGCAGCTGAGATAATACAGAGTGGGGGAGGGGCGGTGCAGCTGAGCTAACAGAGTGGGGGAGGGGCGGTGCAGCTGAGATAATACAGAGTGGGGGAGGGGCGGTGCAGCTGAGCTAACAGAGTGGGGGAGGGGCGGTGCAGCTAAGCTGACAGAGTAGGGGAGGGGCGGTGCAGCTGAGCTAACAGAGTAGGGGAGGGGCGGTGCAGCTGAGCTAACAGAGTAGGGGAGGGGCGGTGCAGCTGAGCTAACAGAGTGGGGGAGGGGCGGTGCAGCTGAGCTAACAGTGTGGGGGAGGGGCGGTGCAGCTGAGCTAACAGAGTGGGGGAGGGGCGGTGCAGCTGAGCTGACAGAGTGGGGGAGGGGCGGTGCAGCTGAGCTAACAGAGTAGGGGAGGGGCGGTGCAGCTGAGCTAACAGAGTAGGGGAGGGGCGGTGCAGCTGAGCTGACAGAGTGGGGGAGGGGCGGTGCAGCTGAGCTAACAGAGTAGGGGAGGGGCGGTGCAGCTGAGCTAACAGAGTGGGGGAGGGGCGGTGCAGCTGAGCTAACAGAGTAGGGGAGGGGCGGTGCAACTGAGCTAACAGAGTGGGGGAGGGGCGGTGCAGCTGAGATAATACAGAGTGGGGGAGGGGCGGTGCAGCTGAGATAATACAGAGTGGGGGAGGGGCGGTGCAGCTGAGCTAACAGAGTAGGGGAGGGGCGGTGCAGCTGAGCTAACAGAGTGGGGGAGGGGCGGTGCAGCTGAGCTGACAGAGTAGGGGAGGGGCGGTGCAGCTGAGCTGACAGAGTGGGGGAGGGGCGGTGCAGCTGAGATAATACAGAGTAGGGGAGGGGCGGTGCAGCTGAGCTAACAGAGTGGGGGAGGGGCGGTGCAGCTGAGCTATCAGAGTAGGGGAGGGGCGGTGCAGCTGAGCTGACAGAGTGGGGGAGGGGCGGTGCAGATGAGATAATACAGAGTGGGGGAGGGGCGGTGCAGCTGAGCTAACAGAGTGGGGGAGGGGCGGTGCAGCTGAGCTGACAGAGTGGGGGAGGGGCGGTGCAGATGAGATAATACAGAGTGGGGGAGGGGCGGTGCAGCTGAGCTATCAGAGTAGGGGAGGGGCGGTGCAGCTGAGCTATCAGAGTAGGGGAGGGGCGGTGCAGCTGAGCTATCAGAGTAGGGGAGGGGCGGTGCAGCTGAGCTAACAGAGTGGGGGAGGGGCGGTGCAGCTGAGCTAACAGAGTGGGGGAGGGGCGGTGCAGCTGAGCTGACAGAGTGGGGGAGGGGCGGTGCAGCTGAGCTAACAGAGTGGGGGAGGGGCGGTGCAGCTGAGCTAACAGAGTGGGGGAGGGGCGGTGCAGCTGAGCTAACAGAGTGGGGGAGGGGCGGTGCAGCTGAGATAATACAGAGTGGGGGAGGGGTGGTGCAGCTGAGCTAACAGAGTGGGGGAGGGGCGGTGCAGCTGAGATAATAGAGAGTGGGGGAGGGGTGGTGCAGCTGAGATAATACAGAGTGGGGGAGGGGCGGTGCAGCTGAGCTGCCAGTGTGGGGGAGGGGCGGGGCAGCTGAGCTGACAGTGTGGGGGAGGGGCGGGGCAGCTGAGCTGACAGTGTGGGGGAGGGGCGGTGCAGCTGAGCTTAGCTGTGTCACATCACAAACTCTTCTATCACCTCTCCTCTCAAGCCGTGCCCCTCTTCCTGCTGTCTTCTCCTCTCAGGCCGTGCCCCTCTTCCTGCTGCTCTCACCTCTCAGGCTGTGCCCCTCTTCCTGCTGCCCTCTCCTCTCAGGCCATGCCCCTCTTCCTGCTGAACTCTCCTCTCAGGCCATGCCCTCTTCTTGCTGCCCTCTCCTCTCAGGCCATGCCCCTCTTCCTGCTGAACTCTCCTCTCAGGCCATGCCCCTCTTCCTGCTGCCCTCTCCTCTCAGGCCATGCCCTCTTCTTGCTGCCCTCTCCTCTCAGGCCGTGCCCCTCTTCCTGCTGCCCTCTCCTCTCAGGCCATGCCCTCTTCTTGCTGCCCTCTCCTCTCAGGCCATGCCCCTCTTCCTGCTGCTCTCACCTCTCAGGCCATGCCCCTCTTCTTGCTGCCCTCTCCTCTCAGGCCATGCCCCTCTTCCTGCTGCCCTCTCCTCTCAGGCCATGCCCCTCTTCCTGCTGCCCTCTCCTCTCAGGCCATGCCCCTCTTCCTGCTGCCCTCTCCTCTCAGGCCATGCCCCTCTTCTTGCTGCCCTCTCCTCTCAGGCCATGCCCCTCTTCCTGCTGCCCTCTCCTCTCAGGCCATGCCCCTCTTCCTGCTGCCTTCCCTTCTCAGGCCATGCCCTTCTTCTTTCTGTACCCCTCTTCTTGCTGCCCTCTCCTCTCAGGCCATGCCCCTCTTCCTGCTGCCCTCTCCTCTCAGGCCATGCCCCTCTTCCTGCTGCCCTCTCCTCTCAGGCCATGCCCCTCTTCCTGCTGCCCTCTCCTCTCAGGCCATGCCCCTCTTCTTGCTGCCCTCTCCTCTCAGGCCATGCCCCTCTTTCTGCTGCCCTCTTCTCTCATGCCGTGCCCCTCTTTCTGCTGCCTTCCCTTCTCAGGCCATGCCCTTCTTCTTTCTGTACCCCTCTTCTTGCTGTTTTCTCCTCTCAGGCCGTGACCCTCTTCCTGCTGCCCTCTCCTCTCAGGCCACGTCCCTCTTCTTGCTGCCCTCTTCTCTCGGGCCATGTCCCTCTTCCTGCTGCCCTCTCCTCTCAGGCCGTGCCCCTCTTCCTGCTGCTCTCTCCTCTCAGGCCGTGCCCCTCTTCCTGCTGCCCTCTCCTCTCAGGCCGTGCCCCTCTTCCTGCTGCTCTCTCCTCTCAGGCCGTGCCCCTCTTCCTGCTGCCCTCTCCTCTCAGGCCGTGCCCCTCTTCCTGCTGCTCTCTCCTCTCAGGCCGTGCCCCTCTTCCTGCTGCCCTCTCCTCTCATGCCGTGCCCCTCTTCCTGCTGCCCTCTCCTCTCAGGCCGTGCCCCTCTTCCTGCTGCCCTCTCTTCTCAGGCCGTGCCCCTCTTCCTGCTGCCCTCTCCTCTCAGGCCGTGCCCCTCTTCCTGCTGCCCTCTCCTCTCAGGCCGTGCCCCTCTTCCTGCTGCCCTCTCCTCTCAGGCTGTGCCCCTCTTATTGCTGTCTTCTCCTCTTAGGCCGTGCCCTTCTTCCTGCTGCCCTCTCCTCTCAGGCCGTGCCCCTCTTTCTGCTGCCGTCCCTTCTCAGGCCATGCCCTTCTCCTTTCTGTACCCCTCTTCTTGCTGTTTTCTCTTCTCAGGCCGTGCCCCTCTTCCTGCTGCCCTCTCCTCTCAGGCCATGCCCCTCTTCCTGCTGCTCTCTCCTCTCAGGCCGTGCCCCTCTTCCTGCTGCCCTCTCCTCTCAGGCCATGGCCCTCTTCATGCTGCCCTCTCCTCTCAGGCCGTGCCCCTCTTCCTGCTGCCCTCTCCTCTCAGGCCATGGCCCTCTTCATGCTGCCCTCTCCTCTCAGGCCGTGCCCCTCTTCCTGCTGTCTTCTCCTCTTAGGCCGTGCCCCTCTTCCTGCTGCCCTCTCCTCTCAGGCTGTGCCCCTCTTCCTGCTGCCCTCTCCTCTCAGGCCATGCCCCTCTTCTTGCTGTCTTCTCCTCTCAGGCTGTGCCCCTCTTCCTGCTGCCCTCTCCTCTCAGGCCATGGCCATCTTCCTGCTGCCCTCTCCTCTCAGGCCGTGTCCCTCTTCTTGCTATCTTCTCCTCTCAGGCCGTGCCCCTCTTCCTGCTGCCCTCTCCTCTCAGGCCATGCCCCTCTTCCTGCTGCCCTCTCCTCTCAGGCCGTGTCCCTCTTCCTGCTGCCCTCTCCTCTCAGGCCATGCCCCTCTTCCTGCTGCCCGCTCCTCTCAGGCCGTGCCCCTCTTCCTGCTGCTCTCTCCTCTCAGGCTGTGCCCCTCTTCCTGCTGCCCTCTCCTCTCAGGCCATGCCCCTCTTCCTGCTGCCCTCTCCTCTCAGGCCGTGCCCCTCTTCTTGCTGTCTTCTCCTCTTAGGCCGTGCCCCTCTTCCTGCTGCCCTCTCCTCTCAGACTGTGCCCCTCTTCCTGCTGCCCTCTCCTCTCAGGCCATGCCCCTCTTCCTGCTGCCCTCTCCTCTCAGGCCGTGCCCCTCTTCTTGCTGTCTTCTCCTCTTAGGCCGTGCCCCTCTTCCTGCTGCCCTCTCCTCTCAGGCCCTGCCACTCTTCCTGCTGCCCTCTCCTCTTAGGCCGTGCCCCTCTTCCTGCTGCCCTCTCCTCTCAGGCCATGCCCCTCTTCCTGCTGCCCTCTCCTCTCAGGCCGTGCCCCTCTTCCTGCTGCTCTCTCCTCTCAGGCTGTGCCCCTCTTCCTGCTGCCCTCTCCTCTCAGGCCATGCCCCTCTTCCTGCTGCCCTCTCCTCTCAGGCCGTGCCCCTCTTCTTGCTGTCTTCTCCTCTTAGGCCGTGCCCCTCTTCCTGCTGCCCTCTCCTCTCAGGCTGTGCCCCTCTTCCTGCTGCCCTCTCCTCTCAGGCCATGCCCCTCTTCCTGCTGCCCTCTCCTCTCAGGCCATGCCCCTCTTCTTGCTGTCTTCTCCTCTTAGGCCGTGCCCCTCTTCCTGCTACCCTCTCCTCTCAGGCTGTGCCCCTCTTCCTGCTGCCCTCTCCTCTCAGGCCATGCCCCTCTTCCTGCTGCCCTCTCCTCTCAGGCCATGGCCATCTTCCTGCTGCCCTCTCCTCTCAGGCCGTGTCCCTCTTCTTGCTATCTTCTCCTCTCAGGCCATGGCCATCTTCCTGCTGCCCTCTCCTCTCAGGCCGTGTCCCTCTTCTTGCTATCTTCTCCTCTCAGGCCGTGCCCCTCTTCCTGCTGCCCTCTCCTCTCAGGCCATGCCCCTCTTCCTGCTGCCCTCTCCTCTCAGGCCGTGTCCCTTTTCCTGCTGCCCTCTCTTCTCAGGCCATGCCCCTCTTCCTGCTGCCCTCTCCTCTCAGGCCGTGCCCCTCTTCCTGCTGCTCTCTCCTCTCAGGCTGTGCCCCTCTTCCTGCTGCCCTCTCCTCTCAGGCCATGCCCCTCTTCCTGCTGCCTTCTCCTCTCAGGCTGTGCCCCTCTTCTTGCTGTCTTCTCCTCTTAGGCCGTGCCCCTCTTCCTGCTGCCCTCTCCTCTCAGGCTGTGCCCCTCTTCCTGCTGCCCTCTCCTCTCAGGCCATGCCCCTCTTCCTGCTGCCCTCTCCTCTCAGGCCGTGCCCCTCTTCTTGCTGTCTTCTCCTCTTAGGCCGTGCCCCTCTTCCTGCTGCCCTCTCCTCTCAGGCCCTGCCCCTCTTCCTGCTGCCCTCTCCTCTTAGGCCGTGCCCCTCTTCCTGCTGCCCTCTCCTCTCAGGCCATGCCCCTCTTCCTGCTGCCCTCTCCTCTCAGGTCGTGCCCCTCTTCCTGCTGCCCTCTCCTCTCAGGCCGTGCCCCTCTTCCTGCTACCCTCTCCTCTCAGGCCGTGCCCCTCTTCCTGCTGCCCTCTCCTCTTAGGCCGTGCCCCTCTTCCTGCTGCCCTCTCCTCTCAGGCCCTGCCCCTCTTCCTGCTGCCCTCTCCTCTTAGGCCATGCCCCTCTTCCTGCTGCCCTCTCCTCTCAGGCCATGCCCCTCTTCCTGCTGCCCTCTCCTCTCAGGCCGTGCCCCTCTTCCTGCTGCTCTCTCCTCTCAGGCTGTGCCCCTCTTCCTGCTGCCCTCTCCTCTCAGGCCATGCCCCTCTTCCTGCTGCCCTCTCCTCTCAGGCCGTGCCCCTCTTCTTGCTGTCTTCTCCTCTTAGGCCGTGCCCCTCTTCCTGCTGCCCTCTCCTCTCAGGCTGTGCCCCTCTTCCTGCTGCCCTCTCCTCTCAGGCCGTGCCCCTCTTCCTGCTGCCCTCTCCTCTCAGGCCATGCCCCTCTTCCTGCTGAACTCTCCTCTCAGGCCATGCCCCTCTTCCTGCTGCCCTCTCCTCTCAGGCCATGCCCTCTTCTTGCTGCCCTCTCCTCTCAGGCCGTGCCCCTCTTCCTGCTGCCCTCTCCTCTCAGGCCATGCCCTCTTCTTGCTGCCCTCTCCTCTCAGGCCATGCCCCTCTTCCTGCTGCTCTCACCTCTCAGGCCATGCCCCTCTTCTTGCTGCCCTCTCCTCTCAGGCCATGCCCCTCTTCCTGCTGCCCTCTCCTCTCAGGCCATGGCCCTCTTCCTGCTGCCCTCTCCTCTCAGGCCGTGCCCCTCTTCTTGCTCTCTTCTCCTCTCAGGTCGTGCCCCTCTTCCTGCTGCCCTCTCCTCTCAGGCCGTGCCCCTCTTCCTGCTACCCTCTCCTCTCAGGCCGTGCCCCTCTTCCTGCTGCCCTCTCCTCTCAGGCCGTGCCCCTCTTCCTGCTGCCCTCTCCTCTCAGGCCGTGCTCCTCTTCTTGCAGTCTTCTCCTCTCATACTGCACCCCGCTTCCAGCAGCCCCTTCTTTCTACCCTCCCGCTTTCTTCCTGCCTCCCTCCCATCGCATCCTTCCACCATGACACAAACATTTCACATTATTTTCTACTTCAGCAATTTTGATTAAAATTAGCAATTCTGATGAAGCTTCTGTTCAATTACTAAGAATCTGATTATCTGTAATATTGGGGCGAGTCGCCCAGAACACGGGCGTCCCACTCAATTTACCAGGAGGAGAAACACTGATGTACGAGGAGAAAATAAAATGAGTGGGAGATTATAGACTCAGTGGGTCCTGGGAAACCTCCATCCCACAGGGAAAAAGTATTGATATTGTTCCTTTATCTTGAACAGTAATTATAGGGCAGCACTCAAAAAAACAGAGAATTGAGGAGCATAAATCTATGATTCGAAGTAACTACCTTCATTGTGCTTCCTGGCAGTCATCACTGCTCTTTTGCATTCTACTCCTAGACCAGGAGCTCCAGTGAACAGATCTGTAGAAACAACCGGGGTCACATGGAGCCATAGATATGAGCTGAATATTGCGCTGTCTATGTAACTAGTTCACTGTGGCCCCTTTTGCTATCACAGACATCTATATAAATAAAAATGTAAATGTTTGTTTGTTCAAATCTTAAAACTCCGAAAGTTCTTCACCGATTGCTTTGAAATTTTGACACAACGTTGCATTCGATTACACGCATGTTTTTACATACCTACTATGTTTTTACATACCTACTATGTTTTTATATACCTACTATGTTTTTACATACCTACTATGTTTTTACATACCTACTATGTTTTTATATACCTACTATGTTTTTATATACCTACTATGTTTTTACATACCTACTATGTTTTTACATACCTACTATGTTTTTATATACCTACTATGTTTTTATATACCTACTATGTTTTTACATACCTACTATGTTTTTACATACCTACTATGTTTTTACATACCTACTATGTTTTTATATACCTACTATGTTTTTACATACCTACTATGTTTTTACATACCTACTATGTTTTTATATACCTACTATGTTTTTACATACCTACTATGTTTTTATATACCTACTATGTTTTTATATACCTACTATGTTTTTATATACCAGCTGTTGGACGTAAAAGAAACAGTGAAAGGGGAGTGTTACGAGCTCAGTCCCAGGCTGACTCTCCCCGGACGCCCGGCATCCCCCCTCCCTTAGTGACATCTCATTCATAAACCCTTCTTCCTCTCCTTCATTCGCCCCAGCCGCTGCCTGTGCTCAGCTCCTTTCGTGTCCCCCCGTGGGGGTTGGGAGGGAAGGGGAATGACGAGATTGTCTGTTCGAGGCCGAAAGACGCTGCTGCTCATCAACACCACCGCCTGAGAGGCGGCCGCCTCTGCTCTCCAGCACCGCTGCTGCTGCAGCTTCTTCTTGTCCAGCAGGTGAATCTTATTTCCGACTGTGCAACAACAAGCGGGGGAGGGAAGGAGAGAGGGAGGCTGCACGGAGAGGAGCAGGCCACGGCCTCCGCGCTGGACGCTGAGCTGGGCCTGAGCCTCGCAGCAGTGGGCTGATAGCAAGCGAGTGCAAATCCCACTGAGCCACCGGTGGGAGCGGCGCTGTGATCTGGACGGTACCGGCCTGGGACATGTCAAGCGGATCACCCCCTCCTCCTCTGCTGGCACCTGCCTTCATCTCTGCGTCCCCTCCTGTCACATTCCCTCTGTACTAGGGAATTGCATAACTAGCAATCCCTGACATGACCAACTCCATTATGACACCTGACAGCAAGTACCAACCTCTTTAGTGACCTGTTCAGAGTACAGGCCTGCAGGGGTCACAGGGTACATGTGACATGCAGAAGTAGTGCTGTTGCAGAGTGTGACATGCAGAAGTAGTGCTGTTGCAGAGTGTGACATGCAGAAGTAGTGCTGTTGCACAGTGTGACATGCAGAAGTAGTGCTGTTGCAGAGTGTGACATGCAGAAGTAGTGCTGTTGCAGAGTGTGACATGCAGAAGTAGTGCTGTTGCAGAGTGTGACATGCAGAAGTAGTGCTGTTGCAGAGTGTGACATGCAGAAATAGTGCTGTTGCAGAGTGTGACATGCAGAAGTAGTGCTGTTGCAGAGTGTGACATGCAGTAGTAGTGCTGTTGCTTTAAAAGCATTCAGCAACTATTAGAAGTAACACAAGCACAGGAGACAGGAAGTGTTGTGCTCCAGAAGCATCCAGCAACTAGAGGGGTTAACACAGTCACAGGAGATAAAGAGGGTTTTAGCAGAGCCCCAGGGGGATTGTGGGGAAGTTGTTTACTGTCTGGCTGGAGCCGAAGCGAAAGGTGGTGTGTGTGTTCTGTATCTCATAGAAGCGCCCCTGCAAGTGAAAAGGATTCAAGTCAGGATTGAAGCTAAGCACAGGTTTGGTGGAGTTCCTGAACTAACAGTGCAGAGTATTGTCAGGCAGAAAGATAAGGACTGGAAAAAATGGTGTCACAGGGATCATCTCCCTCAGCAAACCCTCCCCCCCTCCTCCATCTCACTGTGAATTCTGTGTTCATGAATGTGCCTTTGCATTAGAACTGTGCTGTCCAGTACTACTGGGAAGACTGTGAACTGCTGTGCTGCTAAGGAAACTGTACTGTTAGTCACTGGAGTCTGTTGCTCATAAGACTTAACTTGCACTGGCTGTGCGGCTTCTCATTAAATGCTACTGTTCTACCGTTTATGAGGACTCTTATCAAGTGTGTCTGGTCAGCAAGTGAAAGAACCTACTGTACGTGTCTGTGCCTGCGGGTCAATACAACTGTGTGCCTGAGAGAAGCTGCAGCACGTGGTCTATGGTCGCCCTGAGTAACGGTTCCCCCAGGATTCCAAAGAATTCATGTAACCTGTCTCGCCCCTATCTGAACCTAGCGGCGTGCGTGTAACATACAGGCTGCCACCATGCCTGCCTGATGGGCACAACTATCAACAGCGCCAGCATTGCCCCATTTGATATATACAGGCACATCTCACAAAATTAGAATATCATCAAAAAGTGAATTTATTTCAGTTCTTCAATACAAAAAGTGAAACTCATATTATATAGAGTCATTACACACAGAGGGATCTATTATATAGAGTCATTACACACAGAGGGATCTATTATATAGAGTCATTACACACAGAGGGATCTATTATATAGAGTCATTACACACAGAGGGATCTATTATATACTAGACACAGAGGGATCTATTATATAGAGTCATTACACACAGAGGGATCTATTATATAGAGTCATTACACACAGAGGGATCTATTATATAGAGTCATTACACACAGAGGGATCTATTATATAGAATCATTACACACAGAGTGATCTATTATATAGAGTCATTACACACAGAGTGATCTATTATATAGAGTCATTACACGCAGAGTGATCTACTATATATAGTCATTACACGCAGAGGGATCTATTATATAGAGTCATTACACACAGAGGGATCTATTATATAGAGTCATTACACACAGAGGGATCTATTCTATAGAGTCATTACACACAGAGGGATCTATTATATAGAGTAATTACACACAGAGGGATCTATTATATAGGGTCATTACACACAGAGGGATCTATTATATAGAGTCATTACACACAGAGGGATCTATTATATAGAGTCATTACACACAGGGATCTATTATATAGAGTCATTACACGCAGAGTGATCTATTATATAGAGTCATTACACACCGAGGGATCTATTATATAGAGTCATTACACACCGAGGGATCTATTATATAGAGTCATTACACACAGAGGGATCTATTATATAGAGTCATTACACACAGAGGGATCTATTATATAGAGTCATTACACACAGAGGGATCTATTATATAGAGTCATTACACACAGAGGGATCTATTATATAGAGTCATTACACACAGAGGGATCTATTATATAGAGTCATTACACACAGAGGGATCTATTATATAGAGCCATTACACACAGAGGGATCTATTATATAGAGTCATTACACACAGAGGGATCTATTATATAGAGTCATTACACACAGAGGGATCTATTATATAGAGTCATTACACACAGAGGGATCTATTATATAGAGTCATTACACACAGAGCGATCTATTATATAGAGTCATTACACACAGAGGGATCTATTATATAGAGTCATTACACGCAGAGGGATCTATTATATAGAGTCATTACACACAGAGAGATCTATTATATAGAGTCATTACACACAGAGCGATCTATTATATAGAGTCATTACACACAGAGGGATCTATTATATAGAGTCATTACACACAGAGGGATCTATTATATAGAGTCATTACACGCAGAGGGATCTATTATATAGAGTCATTACTAGTGTTGAGCCACCCCCGTAGTGTTCGAGTTCGGTTCGGTTCGTCGAACACCCGTGTGTTCGCCGAACTGTTCGTCGAACTGTTCGTCGAACACCTTCGAACACCGTTAAAACCAATGGCAGGCAAACAAAAACACATAGAAACACATAGAAAACACCTTCAAAGGTGTCCAAAAGCTGACAAACTGCTCAGAAGACATAACTAACACATGGAAAAGTGACAAGTACATATAGTCATGCGAAAAGAAAAGAGGTGGAGGAGTAAAAGGAGGGGGAGACACAGATATAGGCATGTCATGCCCTTCTAAAATCCAAAAAGTGAGAAGCCGACACGTTCAGTCCGCTCCTGCCCGTGCCACCTCCGTGTCGCCGGGTTTGTGCCAGAGCCGCGGTGAACCCTGACGGCCAGCCCCCCTCTCCCAATACTGGTGCCTGTCCGCTGGTGGGTCGAGAGAGCCCCCCTGTGGTGGAGGCAGCTCTAAGCTTTTTAATTTAAATTGTCCCTCTAATTTGAATGAATACACTTTAAATCCATTTACAAGGATCTATTGGAGGGCAAGTCTCATGCCAGCAGCCGCGTAATTCCAGCTCCAGTAGCGTCCACTAAAGCTGCTGCAGTTAAAAAGCTTTTATAAGGATCGAGCTCGGCTGTCCACCGCAAGGCATCCTAGTGCCAGTCCCAGCCCCTATGCCTTGGGGTGCCTCCTGATGCTCTTCACTAAGTATCCCGGGGGCATGAACCATTTCCTTTGAAAAAATTAAGTGTCCAAACTACAGGTGGTGTAGCTTGCTTAACAGCCGGGATAATCCGCTGACTAGCAGACACTGCTACTAGGCACAAAGTATTTCCTGGGCTAGATGCAGTTAAAAATTTGTAAGTAGATACTCTCGTTGGATGCTGAGAAAGCATTCCATAGAGTCTCCTGGCACGCCATATATGATTCTCTTAAAAAGCTTGGGGTAGGGGTCTAGGGGACCCTTTTATAGCCAAAATCACGGCCCTGTATCACAATACGTCACCTAGGCTGAAGATAAATGGAACTGTAGCACCGAGGGCTCGGTTGCTACAGACGTATTGCACCTCACCCAGAGGTGTGATATCTCATTCTCAGATAAGGATGGAGTGTGGATCAGGACCCGACACCTGCATGCATTACACCACATTGCCGTGGGGCAGGGCGACCAATATGCCCCTGAGATGGGCACGACAGTCCCTGTCCCTGGCTGGAGTGGGGGGAGGGAACACTGAGGAAGGGGAACCCTGCAGTGCAGGAGCAGGGAGGAAGCAGTTCCTGGGTGCATTGAGAAGGGAGTATAAAAGGTGGGCACCATCTTAGTTCAGTGCAGAGAAGTCTGAGCAGAAGTGGCAGGGAGCAGGGGCTCTGCATGAGCTCTGCTCCGGAGGCGGGCCTAGTGACAGAGGCCCAGGCCTGCAAGAGGGAGAAGGAAGGAAGAGGAGCGGAGAAGGCTCCAGGAACGAGGAATGAAGGGATCCCAGGGGTGCGGACGGGCGAGTCGCCACCGCACGCCCGAATCCACCTGCGTGGAGGGGTCAGGCCAAAGGGGGAGACCGGTCCCCGAACTAGTGGAGGCAGGAAACGACCCTCAGCTAGAAACCGGAGGCTGTGACATTTTATGTGGCGCAGCCCCTCGCTACACCCGCTAGGAGGGCAACACATAGGGTCAGGGAAACTGGCGCCAAGTTTACCAAGAGGAGGCCCGAGGCAGCCGGACAGAAGTGTTGGTAAGAAAGGCCAGACAAAGGACACACAAAGGGGGTCCTGTGAAGTGCTCCAAAGTTATCTGGGAGTTGTCTGAGCCCCTCACCTGGTGAGCACAGTACGACGTGGGCAGCCGTTACCTGCAGACGTGGTCTGGATAATAAGAACTGTGAGTAAAGGCCCTGGACTGCATCACTGACTCCGTGTCGTTACTGCTGCTGCCCTGCACCATCACCCCCATCCTCCGCATACACTGCCCTGAGGCTATACTCCTCCCGTGGGGAGTTATGCTACGCTCTGCTGCACCCACAACACCAGCCTCAGCGGTCTGCCCTGCAGCGGCGGTTCACTCTGACCGCAATCCACGGGTGGCGTAGTCGGACATTTAAACATCAAAACCACATAAATAGTTCCGCCACTGGTTTGACCGCCCTGAGCTACGGAACCGGGTCGCCGCCACGAAGACTACAACCACCAGCATCCACCAAAAAGGGTCCGGCTCCGGGTGTCCCAAGGCCCAGGGGGTGCGTCAGAACATTTTCATCACCTTTCACAATCACCAATGGGACAAGGCAGGGATGTCCTCTGTCCCCTCTCTTATACATCCTAGTGACGGAGCACCTGCTCTCATCAATTCGCCATAACCCCAATATTAGGTGGATTGAGGTGGGAGGCACCGAGTACAAGTGCTCTCTATTTGCTGATGATGTCCTAGTATATATCACTCAATCACATATATCCATCCCTGCTGTTATGGCTGAAATAGATCACTTTGTTACATGGTAAAATTTTAAAATCAATGCAGCGAAGTCTGAGGCCCTCGATGTCTCCCTCCCTAAATCCATATAGGATTCCATCCAGTCCAACTTTCCCTTTGCCTGTCCCTCACAGGGTATCAAATACTTAGGAATTCCTATTCATAGAGACCTCTCCCATCTATGTTATCTTAATTTTGGGCCCTTTATTGAACAATTCCATACAGACCACGGTTGGCAAGTTAGAACTGTAAGATTCACTACGTGAACCACTGGTGTTTTGTGGAAAAGCACATGTACACCGCGTTCCAAATTATTATGCAAAAAGTGTTTAGGAGTGATAAGGGAAGAATTTGTTTGTTTGTCAGTTAAACTCATTGATGGTGATGTGTGTCAGGGCTCTTTATATCACTGTAAGCAATTGCAGACACCTGTGCTAATTAGTTTGGCAGGTGTGTCCAATGAAAGGCAAGACTACTTAAGAAGGCTCTCTCACATTATTAAGCAGCCTACATTTTCTGCCAAAATGGGAAAGAAAAAGGATGTGTCGGCTGCTGAGAAGCAACAAATTGTGGAGTGTTTAGGTCAAGGCATGACTACAATCAACATTGTGTGATGATCAGGATGAAGTGTCTTGGCAATCAAGAAGTATGTAGCTGATTCACAGTACACACGTGTGCGTGCTGATAAGGGAAAATTGAGGACTCTTTCCTACAGGCAATTACGTCAGGTTAAAAGAGCAGCGGCAAAAAAGCCTTGTCATAGCAGCAGACAAGTTTTTGAAGCTGCTTGTGCCTCCAACGTCCCCCGAACAACAAGATGCAGGGTCCTTCAGAGGTTTGCAGCTGTGCATGCGCCATCCTGTCGACCTCCTCTATCCACTTCACACAAGCAGAAACGGCTCCAGTGGGCCAAACATTACATGAAGACTGATTTCAAAACTGTTTTGTTCACGGATGAGTGCCATGCAGCGCTCGATGGTCCAGATGGATGGAGTGGAGGATGGCTGGTTGATGGACACCCCACGCAAACACGGCTACAGCGCCAACAAGGAGGAGGTGGAGTAATGTTTTGGGCTGGAATCATGGGGAGAGAGATTGTCGGCCCCTTTAGGATCCCTGAAGGCGCTAAAGATGAACTCCATAATGTATGTGGATTTTCTCAAACAGCACTTCCTGCCATGGTTCAAGAAGAAGAACCGTGTATTTCACAGCAAGATCATTTTTCTGCATGATAATGCACCATCTCATGCTGCACATAAAACATCTGCATCTCTGGCTGATATGGGCATAAAAGGGGACAAACTTATGGTGTGACCCCCATGCTCCCCTGACCTCTACCCCATTCAGAACCTTTGGAGCATCATTAAAAGGAGTGTCTATGAAGGCGGGAGGCAGTTCACATCTAAGCAACAGCTCTGGGAGGGTATTCTGTCCTCATGCAAAACAATTGAAGCAGAAACCATCCAAAACCTGACAAATTCAATGGACGAGAGAGTTCAGAAGCTCCTTTCGAACAAGGGGTCCTATGTGAAAATGTAACATCACCTAGAATAAAGTTTTGAGTTGAAAACTGTTTGATTTCAGTTTCTAACAACCTGCTAATGCTTATAATTTCAAAAATGACCATTTTTTTGGTCTTTATTAAAATGAAAAGGTTGATCGAAAAGTTTGGGGGATCTAAGAGTGTGGCAACCCAGTAGTCATGATTACTTCGAATTCTGACAATATGAGGGTCATGCTGCAGGTAGTGCAGCAAGAAGGCACTTATGTGCCTTGCGCATCTCGGAGCCCCAAAATTATTTTCCGGGCTAGATGCAGCTAAAAATTATTTTTAATTTTAAATCTGGTGAAGCTTTAGTATAGATGGCCTAATAGGATCAGTGCTGCACACTGCTACAAGGCCCAAATTATTTTCCAGTCAAGATACAGATAAACATGATTAGTAATTTGAAAGCTTAAAATGGTTGGTAGGGTGATTTTAACCAATCATCAAGCTTTTACTCTCCCCAGGATGACACAGGGGTAGAAAAGTCGTTTCGGATCCATGATTTGTTCATCTTTATGAACGTGAGTCTGTCTACATTATCAGTGGAGAGCCGCGTGCGCTTATCTGTCAGCACACCACCAGCAGCGCTGAACACACGTTCAGACAGAACGCTGGCTGCGGGGCATGACAAGATCTCCAAGGCGTAAGTGGCGAGCTCCCGCCATTTATCCAGATTGGAAGCCCAAAAAGAGCAAGGGTCCAGTGACACAGTCATGGCTTCAATGTTTACTTGGAGATACTCCTGTACCATCGTCTCTAGGCGTTGACTATGTGTCAGACTTCTTGTCTCCTGTGGCCTTGCAAAGGATGGGCTAAAAAAGTGGTGAAATGATTCCGCAAAATTGATGTTACCAGCAGATACTGTGGTTCTGTTACGGTTTGAGTGCTGAACACTTGACGGTCCCACGGTTGGCAAGTTGGAACTGTGAGATTCACTACGTGCACCACTGGTATTTTGTGGAAAAGCACATGTAAGATTCTGCAACAGTCTCTGCTGATACTCCTGCATGCGTGCATCCCTTTCTATGGCAGGAATAATTTCTGCAAATTTACTTTTGTACCGGGGATCTAACAGTGTGGCAACCCAGTAGTCAGGATTATTTCTAATTCTCACAATTCGAGGGTCATGTTGCAGGTAGTGCAGCAAGAAGGCACTCATGTGTGTTGCGCATCCAGGAGCACCAAGTCCCTGTTGTGTTGGTGGCGAGGTAACAATCATGCTTCCTTCCTCTGTCCTCTCCCCCCAACCTCGCACAACAGAAATGTGATCAAGGTCTCCCTCATCTGATGAGTCTTCCATCAGTTCGTCCTCCACTTCTTCCTGGGCTCCTGCACCTTCCTCACTAGTTTGGCTGCTACCATGCGCCCTGGTAAAACCATCTCCCCCACCCTCACATGCCTGCCGCCTTGGTGCTGCCGACCGTCTGGACCTTGCAGATGTTAGCCCTTCCGCATACAACTCCTCCTCCTCTACTTCCTCCACCTCCTCTTGTGCCACCACCTGACTCCGAATTCTGTTTAACATGTGCTCCAGCATGTAAATCACCGGAATAGTCATGCTGATAATGGCATCGTCAGCACTAAACATCTTCGTCGCCATTTCAAAACTGTGCAGAAGGGTGCATAGGTCCCTGATCTGAGACCACTCCTCCAGCGTGATTTGCCCCACCTCTGAATCTCGTTGGCCCAGGCTATACGTCAGAACGTATTGCACCAGGGCTTGTCGGTGCTGCCACAGTCGCTGCAACATGTGCAGAGTTGAATTCCACCGGGTAGGCACATCGCATTTTAGCCGGTGAAGTGGCAGGCCCAACGACTTCTGTAGAGATGTAAGTCGCTGAGCTGCGGGATGCGAACGGCGGAAGTGAGCACACAGCGACCGTGCCCTCTGCAGAAGGCCATCTAGTCTGGGATAGTGGGCTAAAAATTGCTGGACAACCAGGTTCAACACATGAGCCATACAAGGCACGTGTGTGACATTGCCCCGGCGAAGGGCCGCACCCAGGTTTGCAGCATTGTCGCACACGGCCTTCCCTGGTTTCAGGTCCAGTGGAGACAACCATTCATGAAATTGGTTCTCCAGAGCTGACCACAACTCCTCAGCTGTGTGACTCACATTTCCCAGACATTTCAATGTAAAAACCGCCTGATGACGTTGAGCCCTACTGCCAGCATAGTAAGGAGGTGTGCAGGATCCCTTCTGCGCAGTTAGAAAGCTTGTGGCATGACCAGACAGGCTTTGGGTGCAGGTGGAAGACCGAGAGGAGGTTGAGGAGGCAGAAGCAGTGGAGGAAAAATGACATAAAGAGGATTGACGCACAACTCGTGGGGACGGCAAGACTTGGACAGCAGCCCCTTGTCCTGCTGTCACCATAGTTACCCAGTGCCCAGTCAGTGACATGTAACGCCCCTGTCCATGCCTACTCGTCCAAGTGTCTGTGGTGAAATGCACCCTGTCACACACAGAGTTTCTCAAAGAAGCGGTGATGTTGTGTGCGACATGCTGGTGGAGCGCAGGCACACCTTTCTTTGAGAAGTAGTGCCGACTGGGCATCTGGTACTGGGGCACTGCGACGGACATAAGGTCTCGAAAATCCTCTGTGTCCACCAGGCGGAAAGGCAGCATTTCTGTAGCCAAGAGCTTGCAGATGGTGAAATTCAACCTCTTAGCTTTCTCATGGCTAGGAGGAAATGGTCTTTTACTTGTCCACATCTGAGGGACCGAGGGCTGGCTATTGTGCTTAGACGGGGTTGATAAGGGTGTCCCCGGCAAACTGCCGGTCTGTGAGGAAGATGCAGGCGGACATGTTAGGTTGCCTTGATCCAAAGGTGGTGCTATCGATGTCGGACAGCGCTCAACACCAGCTGGTGTTACCACCTCCAAAGAAAATGATGACCTGCCAATCACGCTGGCTGTTGCGGGTAAAGAGGTGGCAGGTCTGTGCCCCAAAACAGGTGTGACTGCTGTCCCCCCAGTCACAGAGGATGAAGAGGCCGCGGATGCACAAGATATGGCAGACGGTGGTTGGCCCGGCCGGCTAGGCCGCATTGTAGCACACTGAGCTTCCCACTGCAACTTATGCTTCATGTCCATGTGCCGGTTCATGCATGAAGTACTCATACTATGTATTTTTTGGCCTCTACTTAGCTTTTGCTGACAAATGTTACAGATAACACGAGTTGGGTCATCTTTATCGATCTGAAAAAATGCCCAGGCTATGCAAGGCTTAGCACCCATGCGACCTGAAGAGCCACCACGACTTGTGGTGAGAGGCAGAGTTGTGTTTGGGGATGCAGTTGTTGACGTGCTTCCAGTACTACGTCTCTGTCCAGGAAGGCGCAACCTGACCTCGTCGTCACTAGCATCTTCCTCCACCTCCTCTGCTGACCTCATCTCTTGGCTGACTGTGGGTTGACAGTAAGTGGGATCTCCAACCTCATCATCATCACCCTGTGCGTTATCACACCCGTCGTCCTCAGAGCCAACCTGTTCCTGCCCTGACAAAAAACTAAAGTTGTCGCTCCAATCAGGTATTTGAGTCTTATCATCGTCTTCCTCATTGTCTCCACCAACAGGAGTTACAGTTTGGGAATGAGGGTCTACATTATGGTCAGAACCTTCTGCGTCTGGTCCTGGATCCGACTCATAAAGATTCTGGGCATCAGTGCAGATCATTTCCTCGTCTGGATTCACAGAAGCGCTGGAGTCGACCTCTGATTCCCAGGCTATAGTATGAGTAAACAGCTCTGCAGACTCAACCATCTGTTCTACCTCATACTCAGACGGGCAGCTGGAGATTTGGGAGCTGTGAGGAAGCAAGTGCGATTTGGGTGACACCTCTGAGGACTGGAGTATTTGTGATGTTGAAGTTGATGTGGAGGACAGCCCACTTAAAGGAGCACTTGATATCCGTTGAAGCACCTGCTGTTTTTGTGCCTCATCTGGAATTTGTAGCGATTGGCGTGGCCGTAAGAAAGGGATCTTATCACATTGTCCGCTAAAAGAAGTAGACATTTTAGTTTGGCTGGAAGATGGTCTTTCTTCTGCAGATGTTACTGTTGCTTTAACACCTACCCCACGGACACAACCTTTTTTCCCCTTCCCAACACGCCTATTCCCCTTTCCACCAGCAGCAGGCCTTTTTCCACTCATTTTGGTGGTTAACTAATTCACAACTCTGGAGTTGTTTGCACAAAAAAACAATGGATGGTAACCGAGCAGAGCTGAGTGGCCAAACTGTGGTATTAGGCCAAAACTATTGGCTGGGTTAGATGCAGAAAAAAATTATATTCAATTTGCAACCTGATGGAGGTCAGTATAGATGGACTAATAGACCAAGTCCCACACACTGCTAGAAGGCCAATATTTTTTCAGAGGTAGATGCAGAAAAAAATATATTCAGTTTGCAACCTGATGGAGGTCAGTATAGATGGACTAATACAAATAGTCCCACACACTGCTAGAAGCCCAATATTTTTTCAGAGGTAGATGCAGAAAAAAATATATTCAGTTTGCAACCTGATGGAGGTCAGTATAGATGGACTAATACAAATAGTCCCACACACAGCTAGAAGCCCAAATATTTTTTCAGAGGTGCTGTAGATGCAGAAAAAAATTATATTCAATTTGCAACCTGATGGAGGTCAGTATAGATGGACTAGTAGAACAAGTCCCACACACAGCTAGAAGCCCAAATATTTTTTCAGAGCTAGATGCATAAAAAAAATATATTCAGTTTGTAACCTGATGGAGGTCAGTATAGATGGACTAATAGAACAAGTCCCACACACAGCTAGAAGCCGAAATATTTTTTCAGAGCTAGATGCAGAAAAAAAATATATTCAATTTGCAACCTGATGGAGGTCAGTATAGATGGACTAATAGAATGATGCTATGCCCAAAAGGTTTTACTTCACTAGGTGCAGTAAAAAAATTGGTATTCTATACACAGGTGGTATATCTTGCAACACAGATAGGCTACTCCACTGACTAACACACTCTGCAATAGGCCAAAAAGGATTAGCTTTGCTAGATTCAGCCAAATGCTGTGAAAAAAACTTGCACAGCACTGGCACAGACCTGCCTGGCAAAAACTGATAGGAACTGATGTAACCTAGTCCTGAAAAGGACTCCAATTACAATTAGTCTTTACTCCCACAATCTATCTATTTAAGAGCACAGACCTGCCTGATAAAAGTCGTAGGAAATGCTGTAACCTAGTCCTTAAAAGGACTGCAATCACAACTATTCCCTACTCCCAAGCTATCTGTAGATTTGTGCGAAAATTGGCTTGAAATTAACAAGGTATAGCGCACACAGCAACAGCGGTGCCGTCTAACACGCAGCTGCAGCAGTGAGAAAATGGTGGCGACAGGGAAAATGGCTTGGTCTTATAGGGCAAGGACATGTGACATACACTGCCAATCACACATGCCCTTGCTTGTGTGAAAAAAAGCACTTCGCTCCGTGTGTGCGCTGCTGATAGGCTGACAGATTGCACCTCCCCACTGCAAATGCGGGAAAGAGAAAAAAAAATGGAGATCTTCATTATTCCTGCAGAGATCCATCCCCTGCCCCTCCCCCCGCCCCGCTGTACACTCAAACTGCGTATTAACATTAATTTTCATCATTACTGAGAAAAAATCCAGTTATGATTTTGGTGCACGAACAGTTATCGAACATAACCTCGAACAGCCGAATTTTTCTCAAATTGTTCGTGTTCGCCGACCGGCTCGAACACCGCCCAAAACAGCTCGAATTTGAGATTGGCGAACAGTTCGAGTAGAACAACGCTCATCTCTAATGATGTCCTCACAGTACATTCCCCACACACAGTATGATGTCTCCACAGTACATTCCCCCCACACACAGTATGATGTCCCCACAGTACATTCCCTCCACACACAGTATGATGTCCTCACAGTACATTCCCTCCACACACAGTATGATGTCCTCACAGTACATTCCTCCCACACACAGTATGATGTCCCCACAGTACATTCCCCACACACAGTATGATGTCCTCACAGTACATTCCCCACACACAGTATGATGTCCCCACAGTACATTCCCCCCACACACAGTATGATGTCCCCACAGTACATTCCCCACACACAGTATGATGTCCCCACAGTACATTCCTCCACACACAGTATGATGTCCTCACAGTACATTCCTCCACACACACAGTATGATGTCCTCACAGTACATTCCCCCCACACACAGTATGATGTCCTCACAGTATATTCCACCACACACAGTATGAGGTCCTCACAGTACATTCTCCCACACACAGTATGATGTCCCCACAGTACATTCCCTCCACACACAGTATGATGTCCTCACAGTACATTCCCCACACACAGTATGATGTCCTCACAGTATATTCCACCACACACAGTATGAGGTCCTCACAGTACATTCTCCCACACACAGTATGATGTCTCCACAGTACATTCCCCACACACACAGTATGATGTCCCCACAGTACATTCCCCACACACACAGTATGATGTCCTCACAGTATATTCCACCACACACAGTATGATGTCCTCACAGTACATTCCCCACACACACAGTATGATGTCCCCACAGTACATTCCCCACACACACAGTATGATGTCCTCACAGTACATTCCCCACACACACAGTATGATGTCCTCACAGTACATTCCCCCACACACAGTATGATGTCCTCACAGTACATTCCCCCACACACAGTATGATGTCCCCACAGTACATTCCCCACACACACAGTATGATGTCCCCACAGTACATTCCCCCACACACAGTATGATGTCCCCACAGTACATTCCCCCCACACACAGTATGATGTCCTCACAGTACATTCCCCCACACACAGTATGATGTCCTCACAGTACATTCCCCACACACACAGTATGATGTCCTCACAGTACATTCCTCCACACACAGTATGATGTCCTCACAGTACATTCCCCACACACACAGTATGATGTCCTCACAGTACATTCCTCCCACACACAGTATGATGTCCCCACAGTACATTCCCCCCACACAGTATGATGTCCCCACAGTACATTCCCCCACACACAGTATGATGTCCTCACAGTACATTCCCTCCACACACAGTATGATGTCCTCACAGTACATTCCCTCCACACACAGTATGATGTCCTCACAGTACATTCCCTCCACACACAGTATGATGTCCCCACAGTACATTCCCCCCACACACAGTATGATGTCCTCACAGTACATTCCTCCACACACAGTATGATGTCTCCACAGTACATTCCTCCACACACAGTATGATGTCTCCACAGTACATTCCCTCCACACACAGTATGATGTCCCCACAGTACATCCCCCACACACAGTATGATGTCCCCACAGTACATTCCCCCCAACACAGTATGATGTCTCCACAGTACATTCCCTCCACACACAGTATGATGTCCCCACAGTACATTCCTCCACACACAGTATGATGTCCCCACAGTACATTCCCCCCACACAGTATGATGTCCCCACAGTACATTCCCCCACACACAGTATGATGTCCTCACAGTACATTTCCCCACACACAGTATGATGTCTCCACAGTACATTCCTCCACACACAGTATGATGTCCTCACAGTACATTCCCCCCACACACAGTATGATGTCCCCACAGTACATTCCCCCCACACACAGTATGATGTCTCCACAGTACATTCTCCCTGTTATGTTCTGCTACCAGAGCTAAGGAAAGAGAGGAGATCTGTCCCTACGATAGAACTCAGCTTAATCCCTACGATGTAACAGGGAACCTGATCCTGCGATCAGACCTGCTAAAGTCCTAAGCTAGTCTGTACGGAGACCTATAGATGTGGGGAAGGAATCCCTACAAGTACTAAGGACTGGGAGGAATATGGGACACCTCCTAACCGAAATAGTAGCAGACAGACGAACAAACAAAATATATAGAACATAGAGGTCAGTAGACCAAGCAAACTAACAGAGCAAGACACAGAGCACAGGCTAGCTAGAAAGTAGATATACAATGAAGTCCAGCAAAGCCAGAAGGGCGGAGCAGGATTAAATAGGCCAACAAGGTCATGTGACCAGCAAAGGAAAAAAAAACCTAAGAGCAAGGTTTTAACAGTACCCCCCCCTTCTAAGAGGATCCTCCGGATCCCCTAGGACCAGGCTTATCAGGAAATCTCCTGTGATACGCTCTGATAAGTCTGGACGCGGAAACATCATCTGACCTCACCCAAGAGTTATCCTCGGGACCGAAACCTTTCCAGGCCACAAGATACTGCAAACTACCTCTATACCGTCTAGAGTTAAGGATGCGAGAAATTTCATATTCCCCGTCCTCCACCACCGGAGGAACAGAGGCAGAGGCGTCACAATCCGATACAACAGCTTTTTTCAACAGAGAGACATGAAATACCGGATTAATTCTCCAGGAGGTAGGAACCTCCAACCTAACAGCAGATTGGTTGACAACCTGAAGCACCTTAAAGGGCCCTACAAACTTGGGACCCAATTTCTTTGAAGGAATCCTCAACCGCAGATTCCTAGAGGACAACCAAACCATGTCACCAACAGCGAACAAAACCTCCTGTCGTTTCCTATCAAAGTAGTCTTTAGATTTTCTGTTGGCCTCCTGAAGATTACCACGCACATCCGTCCAAACTCTCTCCAAATCACCGGAAAAATTCTCCTCCTCAGGCACGGCAGATCCCAACTTGGAGAACGACCCAAACGACGGATGTCTCCCAGAACAACAAAAAAAAGGCGAACAACCAGCAGAAGAAGATGTATGATTGTTCAGAGCAAATTCAGCAAGTGGCAGAAACTCAGACCACCCCTCTTGATTGTCTGCCACAAAACAACGCAAGAACTGCTCAACATCCTGGTTTTTCCTTTCTGTCTGGCCATTAGATTCAGGATGATATCCGGACGAGAACGACAAATGAACTCCCAACCTATCACAAAAGGCACGCCAAAAACGAGCCACGAACTGAGGACCCCTATCAGAAACAATGTCAGTAGGAACGCCATGAAGTCTGACAATTTCCTTGACAAAGGCCTTAGCGAGAGTTTTAGCGCAGGGCAGTTTGACGAAAGGAACCAAGTGACACATCTTGCTAAAACGGTCCACGACCACCCAGATGACAGTAAAACCCTCAGAGGGGGGAAGGTCAGTTATAAAGTCCATAGCCAAATGTGTCCAAGGAGCACTGGGAACCTCCAAAGGACAAAGCAACCCCGCAGCAGGAGTATGTGAGGACTTAGATCTAGCACATATAGTACATTGACGCACCCACTTAATGACTTCCTTCTGCCATCGAGGCCACCAAAAACTGCGACCCACCAGTCTCTTGGTCTCAGAGATTCCGGGATGACCTGCCAACCGAGATTCGTGACACTCAACAAACAAATCTCTCCTAAAGGTCCCAGGCACAAACAACCTCCCATGAGGAGTGTTAGATGGGGCATTCTCCTGAGCTTTAAGAATCTCATCTTCCAAAACGGAGTCCAAAGCAGCTATCACAACACCTTCTTGTAAAATGTTCTCCTCTTTCTCAGCACCGACTATGGGAGAAAAACTGCGAGACAAGGCATCCGCCTTAACATTCTTAGTACCAGGGATGTAAGTAACGGAGAAATTAAACCGCGAGAAAAACAGTGCCCACCTAGCCTGACGGGCATTCAGGCGCTTGGCAGCATCAAGATATATCAGATTTTTATGATCCGTAAGAACCTGAACGGGAAATTCCGCACCTTCCAAGAAGTGGCGCCAGTGTTCAAATGCGAGTTTAATAGCCAATAATTCCCGATTACCAATATCGTAATTCAGTTCAGTCTCCGAAAATTTTTTTGAAAAAAAGGCACAGGGATGTAATCCATCCCCGTTATCCTGAGACAATACTGCGCCAACCACCACAGAGGAAGCATCAACCTCAACCAAAAACGGCCTAGTAACATCAGGCTTCATAAGGATGGGAGCAGAGGTGAACCTCTCCTTGAGATACACAAAAGCTTCAATGGCCTCAGAAGACCACTGAACCGCATCAGCACCTTTCCTGGTGAGATCAGTCAGAGGTTTGACAATACTAGAAAATTTTTTTATGAATTTTCTGTAATAATTGGCGAAACCCAAAAACCTCTGTATCGATTTCAAACCAATAGGCCTAGGCCATTCCTGCACAGCCTGAACCTTAACCGGATCCATCTCAAAACCTTTGCTGGAGATAATGTAGCCCAAAAAACTAATTCTCTGTACAGCGAACTCACATTTCTCCAGCTTAGCAAAAAGCGAATTGTCCATTAATAACTGTAATACCTCACGCACACTCCGCCAATGAGACTCCAGATCCGGCGAATAAATCAAAATGTCATCCAAATACACAACCACATTTTTACCGATCAAAGGTCTAAGGATGTCATTAATCAGATTCTGAAAAAATGCTGGAGCATTGGTAAGACCAAAAGGCATAACCAGATTCTCAAAATGACCCACAGGAGTGTTAAAAGCAGTCTTCCATTCATCACCCTACTTCATGCGCAACAGATTGTATGCCCCCTTAAGGTCAATTTTAGAGAACCACTTGGCCCCCATTAACTGGTTAAACAGATCAGGAATCAATGGCAGTGGGTAAGGATTGCGTACCGTAATTTTGTTAATCTCACGAAAATCCAGACAAGGACGTAAACCGCCGTCCTTTTTTTTTACAAAAAAAAATCCAACCGCCACAGGAGACTTAGAGGGCCTAATGTGACCGGCGGCCAAGCTTGTCTGTATGTATTCCTCCAAAGCCTTCCTCTCAGGAATAGTAAGGTTAAATAAACGACTTTTAGGAAGAGTCGCTCCAGGGACAAATTCAATAGAACAATCATAGTCTCTATGGGGAGGCAAAACCTGCGATTCCTTCTCAGAAAAAACTCTCCAAAAATCCTGAATAGGAACAGGCAATTCCCCCCTATCCAAAGCTGCAATACGCCCGTTACAACACTTGTCATAACATTTATGGCTCCAGGATTTAATTTCACTGGTAGACCAATCCAGTACAGGATTGTAAAATTTTAACCAGGGCAATCCCAATATTACTGGAGAAGGCAAGTTATTCAACACTACCAAATCCAATTTCTCATGGTGAACACCATTAATAGTGAGAGGAAATTCACAGACCTTGAGAGTAATATTCTTCAAAGGGGAACCATCCACCGAAACCACAGCAATGGGGGATGATAAAGGTTCAGGTTTTAAATTGAGTCTTTCCACGAATCCCCCATCAATTACATTCAGAGTAGACCCACAATCAACAAACACCCGAAATTCCATTAATTTTTCCTGAGCAATCGTGGAAGCAGCTAAAAATACACCCTTGGAATTTAAACAGGCAATACGGGCGTGACTGACCATTTTTTTTCTTTCTTCATACGAAGCTCACAGCCTTTAATCAAATGACCAGATTTTCCGCAATAGAAACACAAGCCTTCTGAAAAACGACGGTGTTTTTCTTGAGAGCGAGGTGCCACCGATCCAATCTCCATCGGTTCACCACTGTTAGTACACACATTATCATAACCAGAAACTGACATAGCAGAGGATTTGCTCTCATTAACCCTAGCACGCAGTCTTCTGTCCACCCGTATAGCTAATTGCATAGCCTGTTGCAAATCCTCAGGTGTAGGATAAGCAATTAGCAGGTCTTTAACCTTTTCACTGAGCCCAGCAAGAAATAGACTTTTCAGAGCAGAATCGTTCCACCCTGTTTGAGTGGACCAACGACGAAAATGTGTACAATATTTTTCCATATTACCTGATCCTTGTTTTAAACGTCTCAACTCAGTCTCAGCTGATGCCACACGGTCAGGATCATCATATAATAGTCCTAAAGCAGAAAAAAAACTATCCACTGATCTGAAGCATGTATCACTAGGTTGCAAAGAAAAGGCCCACTCCTGAGGCTCTTTGCGCAAAAGTGACATTATGAACCCTACGCGCTGGGATTCATCCCCAGAGGACTTGGGTCTCAAACGAAAATACAATAAGCAAGCATTTTTAAATGAAAAAAATTCTCGATGTTCACCAAAAAATAAATCCGGCAAACAAACCTTAGGCTCCAAGAAATATGCTCCAGGACAGTTACTCACGTGCTGACGGAGCTCGGCCACTTCCAGAGAGAGTCCCTGCAGGTGTTTAGCCAAATCCTGAACCGACACCATGATGGAACAAAAAAAAATCTTTCCTTAGAGAATTTACAGGCTGGACTTACTGTTATGTTCTGCTACCAAAGCTAAGGAAAGAGAGGAGATCTGTCCCTACTATAAGACTCAGCTGAATCCCTACGATGTAACAGGGAACCTGATCCTGCGATCAGACCTGCTAAAGTCCTAATCTAGTCTGTACGGAGACCTATAGATTTGGGGAGGGAATCCCTACAAGTACTAAGGACTGGGAGGAATATGGGACACCTCCTAACAGAAATAGTAGCAGACAGACGAACAAACAAAATAGATAGAACCTAGAGGTCCGTAGACCAAACTAACAGAGTTAGATACAGAGCACAGGCTAGCAAGAAAGTAGATATACAATGAAGTCCAGCAAAGCCAGAAGGGCGGAGCAGGATTAAATAGGCCAACAAGGTCATGTGACCAGCAAAGGAAAAAAAACCTAACAGCAAGGTTCTAACAGTATGATGTCCTCACAGTACATTCCTCCACACACAGTATGATGTCCCCACAGTACATTCCCTCCACACACAGTATGATGTCCCCACAGTACATTCCTCCACACACAGTACGATGTCCTCACAGTACATTCCCCCCACACACAGTATGATGTCCTCACAGTACATTCCCCCCACACACAGTATGATGTCCTCACAGTACATTCCCCCCACACACAGTATGATGTCCTCACAGTACATTCCCCCCACACACAGTATGATGTCCTCACAGTACATTCCCCCACACACACAGTATGATGTCCTCACGGTACATTCCCTCCACACACAGTATGATGTCCTCACAGTACATTCCCCCACACACTGTATGATGTCCTCACAGTACATTCCCCCACACACTGTATGATGTCCTCACAGTACATTCCTCCACACACAGTACGATGTCCTCACAGTACATTCCCCCCACACACAGTATGATGTCCTCACAGTACATTCCCCCCACACACAGTATGATGTCCTCACAGTACATTCCCCCACACACACAGTATGATGTCCTCACGGTACATTCCCTCCACACACAGTATGATGACCCCACAGTACATTCCCCCACACACAGTATGATGTCCTCACAGTACATTCCTCCACACACAGTATGATGTCCCCACAGTACATTCCTCCACACACAGTATGATGTCCTCACAGTACATTCCCTCCACACACAGTATGATGTCCTCACAGTACATTCCCCCACACACAGTATGATGTCCCCACAGTACATTCCCCCACACACAGTATGATGTCCCCACAGTACATTCCCCCCACACACAGTATGATGTCCTCACAGTACATTCCCCCACACACAGTATGATGTCCCCACAGTACATTCACCCACACACAGTATGATGTCCCCACAGTACATTCCCCCACACACAGTATGATGTCCCCACAGTACATTCCCCCACACACAGTATGATGTCCTCACAGTACATTCCTCCACACACAGTATGATGTCCTCACAGTACATTCCTCCACACACAGTATGATGTCCCCACAGTACATTCCCCCACACACAGTATGATGTCCCCACAGTACATTCCCCCCACACACAGTATGATGTCCTCACAGTACATTCCCCACACACAGTATGATGTCCCCACAGTACATTCCCCCACACACAGTATGATGTCCCCACAGTACATTCCCCCCACACACAGTATGATGTCCTCACAGTACATTCCCTCCACACACAGTATGATGTCCTCACAGTACATTCCCCCACACACAGTATGATGTCCCCACAGTACATTCCCCCACACACAGTATGATGTCCCCACAGTACATTCCCCCCACACACAGTATGATGTCCTCACAGTACATTCCCCCACACACAGTATGATGTCCCCACAGTACATTCACCCACACACAGTATGATGTCCCCACAGTACATTCCCCCACACACAGTATGATGTCCCCACAGTACATTCCCCCACACACAGTATGATGTCCCCACAGTACATTCCCCCACACACAGTATGATGTCCTCACAGTACATTCCTCCACACACAGTATGATGTCCCCACAGTACATTCCCCCACACACAGTATGATGTCCCCACAGTACATTCCCCCCACACACAGTATGATGTCCTCACAGTACATTCCCCACACACAGTATGATGTCCTCACAGTACATTCCCCCACACACAGTATGATGTCCTCACAGTACATTCCCCCCACACAGTATGATGTCTCCACAGTACATTCCTCCACACACAGTATAATGTCCCCACAGTACATTCCCCCACACACAGTATGATATCTCCACATTACATTCCCCACACACAGTATGATGTCCTCACAGTACATTCCCTCCACACACAGTATGATGTCCTCAGAGTACATTCCCCCCACACACAGTATGATGTCCTCACAGTACATTCCCCCCACACACAGTATGATGTCCTCACAGTACATTCCCTCCACACACAGTATGATGTCCTCACAGTACATTCCCTCCACACACAGTATGATGTCCTCACAGTACATCCCCCCACACACAGTATGATGTCCTCACAGTACATTCCCCACACACAGTATGATGTCCTCACAGTACATTCCCTCCACACACAGTATAATGTCCTCACAGTATATTCCCTCCACACACAGTATGATGTCTCCACAGTACATTCCCCCACACACAGTATGATGTCCTCACAGTACATTTCCCCACACACAGTATGATGTCCTCACAGTACATTCCCTCCACACACAGTATGATGTCCTCACAGTACATTCCCCCACACACAGTATGATGTCCTCACAGTACATTCCCCCCACACAGTATGATGTCTCCACAGTACATTCCTCCACACACAGTATAATGTCCCCACAGTACATTCCCCCACACACAGTATGATGTCTCCACAGTACATTCCCCACACAAAGTATGATGTCCTCACAGTACATTCCTCCACACACAGTATGATGTCCCCACAGTACATTCCCTCCACACACAGTATGATGTCCTCACAGTACATTCCTCCACACACAGTATGATGTCCTCACAGTACATCCCCCACACACAGTATGATGTCCTCACAGTACATTCCTCCACACACAGTATGATGTCCTCACAGTACATTCCCCCACACACAGTATGATGTCCTCACAGTACATTCCCTCCACACACAGTATGATGTCCTCACAGTACATCCCCCCACACACAGTATGATGTCCTCACAGTACATTCCCCACACACAGTATGATGTCCTCACAGTACATTCCCTCCACACACAGTATAATGTCCACACAGTACATTCCCTCCACACACAGTATGATGTCTCCACAGTACATTCCCCCACACACAGTATGATGTCCTCACAGTACATTTCCCCACACACAGTATGATGTCCTCACAGTACATTCCCTCCACACACAGTATAATGTCCTCACAGTACATTCCCCCACACACAGTATGATGTCCTCACAGTACATTTCCCCACACACAGTATGATGTCCTCACAGTACATTGCCCACACGCAGTATGATGTCCTCACAGTACATTCCTCCACACACAGTATGATGTCCTCACAGTACATTCCCCCACACACAGTATGATGTCCTCACAGTACATTCCCTCCACACACAGTATGATGTCCTCACAGTACATCCCCCCACACACAGTATGATGTCCTCACAGTACATTCCCCACACACAGTATGATGTCCTCACAGTACATTCCCTCCACACACAGTATAATGTCCACACAGTACATTCCCTCCAGACACAGTATGATGTCTCCACAGTACATTCCCCCACACACAGTATGATGTCCTCACAGTACATTTCCCCACACACAGTATGATGTCCTCACAGTACATTCCCCCCACACAGTATGATGTCTCCACAGTACATTCCTCCACACACAGTATAATGTCCCCACAGTACATTCCCCCACACACAGTATGATGTCTCCACAGTACATTCCCCACACAAAGTATGATGTCCTCACAGTACATTCCCCACACGCAGTATGATGTCCTCACAGTACATTCCCCCACACACAGTATGATGTCCTCACAGTACATTCCCTCCACACACAGTATGATGTCCCCACAGTACATTCCTCCACACACAGTATGATGTCCCCACAGTACATTCCCTCCACACACAGTATGATGTCCTCACAGTACATTCCTCCACACACAGTATGATGTCCCTACAGTACATTTCCCCCACACACAGTATGATGTCCTCACAGTACATTCCCTCCACACACAGTATGATGTCCTCACAGTACATTCCCCCCACACACAGTATGATGTCCTCACAGTACATTCCTCCACACACAGTATGATGTCCCCACAGTACATTCCCTCCACACACAGTATGATGTCCTCACAGTACATTCCTCCACACACAGTATGATGTCCTCACAGTACATTCCCCACACACACAGTATGATGTCCTCACAGTACATTCCCCACACGCAGTATGATGTCCTCACAGTACATTCCCTCCACACACAGTATGATGTCCTCACAGTACATTCCCCACACGCAGTATGATGTCCTCACAGTACATTCCCCCGCACACAGTATGATGTCCTCACAGTACATTCCCTCCACACACAGTATGATGTCCTCACAGTACATTCCCCACACACAGTATGATGTCCTCACAGTACATTCCCCCACACACAGTATGATGTCTCCACAGTACATTCCCCCACACACAGTATGATGTCCCCACAGTACATTCCCCCCACACACAGTATGATGTCCTCACAGTACATTCCCCCACACAGTATGATGTCCCCACAGTACATTCCCCCCACACACAGTATGATGTCCTCACAGTACATTCCCCCCACACACAGTATGATGTCCTCACAGTACATTCCCCCCACACACAGTATGATGTCCCCACAGTACATTTCCTCCACACACAGTATGATGTCTCCACAGTACATTCACCCCACACACAGTATGATGTCCTCACAGTACATTCCCTCCACACACAGTATGATGTCCTCACAGTACATTCCCTCCACACACAGTATAATGTCCTCACAGTACATTCCCTCCACACACAGTATGATGTCCTCACAGTACATTCCCTCCACACACAGTATGATGTCCTCACAGTACATTCCTCCACACACAGTATGATGTCCTCACAGTACATTCCTCCACACACAGTATGATGTCCCAACAGTACATTCCCCCACACACACAGTATGATGTCCTCACAGTATATTCCCCCCACACACAGTATGATGTCCTCACAGTACATTCCCCCCACACACAGTATGATGTCCCCACAGTACATTCCCCCACACACACAGTATGATGTCCCCACAGTACATTCCCCCCACACACAGTATGATGTCCCCACAGTACATTCCCCCACACACAGTATGATGTCCCCACAGTACAATCCCCCACACACAGTATGATGTCTCCACAGTACATTCCCCCCACACAGTATGATGTCCCCACAGTACATTCCCTCCACACACAGTATGATGTCCTCACAGTACATTCCCCCACACACAGTATGATGTCCTCACAGTACATTCCCCCACACACAGTATGATGTCCCACAGTACATTCCCCACACACAGTATGATGTCCTCACAGTACATTCCCCCACACACAGTATGATGTTCTCACAGTACATTCCCTCCACACACAGTATGATGTCCCCACAGTACATTCCCCCCCACACATTATGATGTCCCCAAAGTACATTCCTCCACACACAGTATAATGTCCTCACCGTACATTCCCCCACACACAGTATGATGTGCTCACAGTACATTCCCCTCACACACAGTATGATGTCCCCACAGTACATTCCCTCCACACACAGTATGATGTTCTCACAGTACATTCCCCAACACACACAGTATGATGTCCCCACAGTACATTCCCCCACACACAGTATGATGTCCCCACAGTACATTCCCCCACACACAGTATGATGTCCCCACAGTACATTCCCCCACACACAGTATGATGTCCACACAGTACATTCTCCACACACACAGTATGATGTCCTCACAGTACATTCCCCCACACACAGTATGTTGTCCTCACAGTACATTCCCCCACACACAGTATCATGTCCTCACAGTACATTCCTCCACACACTGTATGATGTCCTCACAGTACATTCCCCACACACACAGTATGATGTCCCCACAGTACATTCCACCCACACACAGTATGATGTCCCCACAGTACATTCCCTCCACACACAGTATGATGTCATCACAGTACATTCCCTCCACACACAGTATGATGTCCCCACAGTACATCCCCCCACACACAGTATGATGTCCCCACAGTACATTCCCCCACACACAGTATGATGTCCACACAGTAAATTCCCCAACACACTGTATGATGTCCTCACAGTACATTCCCCCCACACACAGTATGATGTCCTCACAGTACATTCCCCCACACACAGTATGATGTCCCCACAGTACATTCCCCCACACACAGTATGATGTCCCTACAGCACATTCCCCACACACAGTATGATGTCCTCACAGTACATTCCACACACACAGTATGATGTCCTCACAGCACATTCCCCACACACAGTATGATGTCCTCACAGTACATTGCCCCCACACAGTATGATGTCCTCACAGTACATTCCCTCCACACACAGTATGATGTTCTCACAGTACATTCCCCACACACAGTATGATGTCCCCACAGTACATTCCCCCACACACAGTATGATGTCCTCACAGTACATTCCCCCACACACAGTATGATGTCCCCACAGTACATTCCCCACACACAGTATGATGTCCTCACAGTACATTCCCCCACACACAGTATGATGTCCCCACAGTACATTCCCCACACACAGTATGATGTCTCCACAGTACATTCCTCCACACACAGTATGATGTCTCCACAGTACATTCCCTCCACACACAGTATGATGTCCTCACAGTACATTCCCCTCACACAGTATGATGTTCTCACAGTACATTCCCCCCACACACAGTATGATGTCTCCACAGTACATTCCCCACACACAGTATGATGTCCTCACAGTACATTCCCTCCACACACAGTATGATGTCTCCACAGTACATTCCTCCACACACAGTATGATGTCCTCACAGTACATTCCCTCCACACACAGTATGATGTCTCCACAGTACATTCCTCCACACACAGTATGATGTCCTCACAGTACTTTCCCTCCAAACACAGTATGATGTCCCCACAGTACATTCCCCACACACAGTATGATGCCCCCACAGTACATTCCCCCCACAAACAGTATGATGTCCTCACAGTAAATTCCCCACACACAGTATGATGTCCCCACAGTACATTCCCCTCACACAGTATGATGTCCTCACAGTACATTCCCTCACACACAGTATGATGTCCTCACAGTACATTCCCCCCACAAACAGTATGATGTCCTCACAGTAAATTCCCCACACACAGTATGATGTCCCCACAGTACATTCCCCTCACACAGTATGATGTCCTCACAGTACATTCCCTCCACACACAGTATGATGTCCTCACAGTACATTCCCTCCACACACAGTATGATGTCCTCACAGTACATTCCCCCCACACACAGTATGATGTCCTCACAGTACATTCCCCACACACAGTATGATGTCCCCACAGTACATTCCCCTCACACAGTATGATGTCCTCACAGTACATTCCCTCCACACACAGTATGATGTCTCCACAGTACATTCCCCTCACACAGTATGATGTCCTCACAGTACATTCCCCCACACACAGTATGATGTCTCCACAGTACATTCCCTCCACACAGTATGATGTCCTCACAGTACATTCCCTCCACACACAGTATGATGTCCTCACAGTACATTCCCCTCACACAGTATGATGTTCTCACAGTACATTCCCCCCACACACAGTATGATGTCTCCACAGTACATTCCCCACACACAGTATGATGTCCTCACAGTACATTCCCTCCACACACAGTATGATGTCTCCACAGTACATTCCTCCACACACAGTATGATGTCCTCACAGTACATTCCCTCCACACACAGTATGATGTCCTCACAGTACATTCCCCCCACACACAGTATGATGTCCTCACAGTACATTCCTCCCACACACAGTATGATGTCCTCACAGTACATTCCCCCACACACAGTATGATGTCCCCACAGTTCATTCCCCCCACACACAGTATGATGTCCTCACAGTACATTCCCTCCACACACAGTATGATGTCCTCACAGTACATTCCCCCCACACACAGTATGATGTCCTCACAGTACATTCCTCCCACACACAGTATGATGTCCTCACAGTACATTCCCCCACACACAGTATGATGTCCCCACAGTTCATTCCCTCCACACACAGTATGATGTGTCCACAGTACATTCCCCCACACACAGTATGATGTCCTCACAGTACATTCCTCCACACACAGTATGATGTCCTCACAGTACATTCCCTCCACACACAGTATGATGTCCCCACAGTACATTCCCCCACACACAGTATGATGTCTCCACAGTACATTCCTCCACACACAGTATGATGTCCTCACAGTACATTCCCCCCACACACAGTATGATGTCTCCACAGTACATTCCTCCACACACAGTATGATGTCTCCACAGTACATTCCCTCCACAAACAGTATGATGTCTCCACAGTACATTCCCCCCACACACGGTATGATGTCCTCACAGTACATTCTCTCCACACACAGTATGATGTCCCCACAGTACATTCCTCCACACACAGTATGATGTCCTCACAGTACATTCCCCCACACACAGTATGATGTCCTCACAGTACATTCCCCCACACACAGTATGATGTCCTCACAGTACATTCCCCCACACACAGTATGATGTCCCCACAGTACATTCCCTCCACACACAGTATGATGTCCTCACAGTACATTCCCTCCACACACAGTATGATGTCCTCACAGTACATTCCCCCACACACAGTATGATGTCCTCACAGTACATTCCCCACACACAGTATGATGTCCTCACAGTACATTCCTCCACACACAGTATGATGTCCTCAGAGTACATTCCCCCACACACAGTATGATGTCCCCACAGTACATTCCCCCACACACAGTATGATGTCCTCACAGTACATTCCCCCCACACACAGTATGATGTCCTCACAGTACATTCCCCCCACACACAGTATGATGTCCCCACCGTACATTCCTCCACACACAGTATGATGTCCTCACAGTACATTCCCCCACACAGTATGATGTCCTCACAGTACATTCCTCCACACACAGTATGATGTCCTCACAGTACATTCCCCCACACACAGTATGATGTCCCCACAGTACATTCCCCCACACACAGTATGATGTCCTCACAGTACATTCCTCCACACACAGTATGATGTCCCCTCAGTACATTCCCTCCACACACAGTATGATGTCCCCACAGTACATTCCTCCACACACAGTATGATGTCCTCACAGTACATTCCCTCCACACACAGTATGATGTCCCCACAGTACATTCCTCCACACACAGTATGATGTCCTCACAGTACTTTCCTTCCACACACAGTATGATGTCCCCACAGTACATTCCTCCACACACAGTATGATGTCCTCACAGTACATTCCTCCACACACAGTATGATGTCCCCTCAGTACATTCCCCCCCACACAGTATGATGTCCCCACAGTACATTCCCTCCACACACAGTATGATGTCTCCACAGTACATTCCTCCCACACACAGTATGATGTCCCCACAGTACATTCCCCCACACACAGTATGATGTCCCCACAGTACATTCCCCCCACACACACTATGATGTCCTCACAGTACATTCCCCACACACAGTATAATGTCCTCACAGTACATTCCCTCCACACACAGTATGATGTCCCCACAGTACATTCCCTCCACACACAGTATGATGTCCTCACAGTACATTCCCACACACACAATATGATGTCTCCACAGTACATTCCCCCACACACAGTATGATGTCCTCACAGTACATTCCCCACACACAGTATGATGTCCTCACAGTACATTCCCTCCACACACAGTATGATGTCCTCACAGTACATTCCCTCCACACACAGTATGATGTCCTCACAGTACATTCCCCACACACAGTATGATGTCCTCACAGTACATTCCCCCACACACAGTATGATGTCCCCACAGTACATTCCTCCACACACAGTATGATGTCTCCACAGTACATTCCTCCACACACAGTATGATGTCCTCACAGTACATTACCCCACACACAGTATGATGTCCCCACACTACATTCCCCCACACACAGTATGATGTCCTCACAGTAAATTCCCCCACACACAGTATGATGTCTCCACAGTACATTTCCCCACACACAGTATGATGTCCCCACAGTACATTCCCCCACACACAGTATGATGTCCTCACAGTACATTCCCCTACACATAGTATGATGTCCTCACAGTACATTCCTCCACACACAGTATGATGTCCCCACAGTACATTCCTCCACACACAGTATGATGTCCCCACAGTACATTCCCCACACACAGTATGATGTCCCCACAGTACATTCCCTCCACACACAGTATGATGTCTCCACAGTACATTCCCCCACACACAGTATGATGTCCTCACAGTACATTCCCCCACACACAGTATGATGCCCCCACAGTACATTCCCCCACACACAGTATGATGTCCCCACAGTACATTCCCTCCACACACAGTATCATGTCTCCACAGTACATTCCCCCACACACAGTATGATGTCCCCACAGTACATTCCCTCCACACACAGTATGATGTATCCACAGTACATTCCCCCACACACAGTATGATGTCCTCACAGTACATTCCCCTCACACACAGTATGATGTCCTCACAGTACATTCCCCCACACACAGTATGATTTCCCCACAGTACATTCCCCCACACACAGTATGATGTCCCCACAGTACATTCCCCCACACACAGTATGATGTCCCCACAGTACATTCCCCCACACACAGTATGATGTCCCCACAGTACATTCCCCCACACAGTATGATGTCCTCACAGTACATTCCTCTACACACAGTATGATGTCCTCACAGTACATTCCTCCACACACAGTATGATGTCCTCACAGTACATTCCCCCACACACAGTATGATGTCCCCACAGTACATTCCCCCACACACAGTATGATGTCCTCACAGTACATTCCTCCACACACAGTATGATGTCCTCACAGTACATTCCCTCCACACACAGTATGATGTCCTCACAGTACATTCCTCCACACAGTATGATGTCCCCACAGTACATTCCCCCACACACAGTATGATGTCCCTACAGTACATTCCCCCACACACAGTATGATGTCCTCACAGTACATTCCTCCACACACAGTATGATGTCCCCTCAGTACATTCCCTCCACACATAGTATGATTTCCCCACAGTACATTCCTCCACACACAGTATGATGTCCTCACAGTACATTCCCCCACACAGTATGATGTCCTCACAGTACATTCCTCCACACACAGTATGATGTCCTCACAGTACATTCCTCCACACACAGTATGATGTCCTCACAGTACATTCCCCCACACACAGTATGATGTCCCCACAGTACATTCCCCCACACACAGTATGTTGTCCTCACAGTACATTCCTCCACACACAGTATGATGTCCCCTCAGTACATTCCCTCCACACACAGTATGATGTCCCCACAGTACATTCCTCCACACACAGTATGATGTCCTCACAGTACATTCCCCCCACACACAGTATGATGTCCTCACAGTACATTCCCTCCACACACAGTATGATGTGCCCACAGTACATTCCTCCACACACAGTATGATGTCCTCACAGTACATTCCTCCACACACAGTATGATGTCCTCACAGTACATTCCTCCACACACAGTATGATGTCCCCTCAGTACATTCCCCCCCACACAGTATGATGTCCCCACAGTACATTCCCTCCACACACAGTATGATGTCTCCACAGTACATTCCTCCCACACACAGTATGATGTCCCCACAGTACATTCCCCCACACACAGTATGATGTCCCCACAGTACATTCCCCCCACACACAGTATGATGTCCTCACAGTACATTCCCCACACACAGTATAATGTCCTCACAGTACATTCCCTCCACACACAGTATGATGTCCCCACAGTACATTCCCTCCACACACAGTATGATGTCCTCACAGTACATTCCCACACACACAATATGATGTCTCCACAGTACATTCCCCCACACACAGTATGATGTCCTCACAGTACATTCCCCACACACAGTATGATGTCCTCAAAGTACATTCCCTCCACACACAGTATGATGTCCTCACAGTACATTCCCTCCACACACAGTATGATGTCCTCACAGTACATTCCCCACACACAGTATGATGTCCTCACAGTACATTCCCCCACACACAGTATGATGTCCCCACAGTACATTCCTCCACACAAAGTATGATGTCTCCACAGTACATTCCTCCACACACAGTATGATGTCCTCACAGTACATTACCCCACACACAGTATGATGTCCCCACACTACATTCCCCCACACACAGTATGATGTCCTCACAGTACATTCCCCCACACACAGTATGATGTCTCCACAGTACATTCCCCCACACACAGTATGATGTCCCCACAGTACATTCCCAAACACACAGTATGATGTCCTCACAGTACATTCCCCCACACATAGTATGATGTCCTCACAGTACATTCCTCCACACACAGTATGATGTCCCCACAGTACATTCCTCCACACACAGTATGATGTTCCCACAGTACATTCCCCACACACAGTATGATGTCCCCACAGTACATTCCCTCCACACACAGTATGATGTCTCCACAGTACATTCCCCCACACACAGTATGATGTCCTCACAGTACATTCCCCCACACACAGTATGATGCCCCCACAGTACTTTCCCCCACACACAGTATGATGTCCCCACAGTACATTCCCTCCACACACAGTATCATGTCTCCACAGTACATTCCCCCACACACAGTATGATGTCCCCACAGTACATTCCCTCCACACACAGTATGATGTCTCCACAGTACATTCCCCCACACACAGCATGATGTCCTCACAGTACATTCCCCTCACACACAGTATGATGTCCTCACAGTACATTCCCCCCACACACAGTATGATTTCCCCACAGTACATTCCCCCACACACAGTATGATGTCCCCACAGTACATTCCCCCACACACAGTATGATGTCCCCACAGTACATTCCCCCACACACAGTATGATGTCCCCAAAGTACATTCCCCCACACAGTATGATGTCCTCACAGTACATTCCTCCACACACAGTATGATGTCCTCACAGTACATTCCTCCACACACAGTATGATGTCCTCACAGTACATTCCCCCACACACAGTATGATGTCCCCACAGTACATTCCCCCACACACAGTATGATGTCCTCACAGTACATTCCTCCACACACAGTATGATGTCCCCTCAGTACATTCCCTCCACACACAGTATGATGTCCCCACAGTACATTCCTCCACACACAGTATGATGTCCCCACAGTACATTCCTCCACACACAGTATGATGTCCTCACAGTACATTCCCTCCACACACAGTATGATGTCCCCACAGTACATTCCTCCACACACAGTATGATGTCCTCACAATACATTCCTCCACACACAGTATGATGTCCTCACAGGACTTTCCTTCCACACACAGTATGATGTCCCCACAGTACATTCCTCCACACACAGTATGATGTCCTCACAGTACATTCCTCCACACACAGTATGATGTCCCCTCAGTACATTCCCCCCCACACAGTATGATGTCCCCACAGTACATTCCCTCCACACACAGTATGATGTCTCCACAGTACATTCCTCCCACACACAGTATGATGTCCCCACAGTACATTACCCCACACACAGTATGATGTCCCCACAGTACATTCCCCCCACACACAGTATGATGTCCTCACAGTACATTCCCCCCACACACAGTATGATGTCCCCACAGTACATTCCCCCACACACAGTATGATGTCCTCACAGTACATTCCCCCACACACAGTATGATGTCCTCACAGTACATTCCCCACACACAGTATGATGTCCTCACAGTACATTCCCCACACACAGTATGATGTCCTCACAGTACATTCCCTCCATACACAGTATGATGTCCTCACAGTACATTCCCCACACACAGTATGATGTCCTCACAGTACATTCCCCACACACAGTATGATGTCCTCACAGTACATTCCCCTCACACACAGTATGATGTCCCCACAGTACATTCCCCTCACACACAGTATGATGTCCCCACAGTACATTCCCCCACACACAGTATGATGTCCTCACAGTACATTCCTCCACACACAGTATGATGTCTCCACAGTACATTCCCCCACACACAGTATGATGTCCTCACAGTACATTCCCTCCACACACAGTATGATGTCCTCACAGTACATTCCCACACACACAATATGATGTCTCCACAGTACATTCCCCCACACACTGTATGATGTCCTCACAGTACATTCCCCACACACAGTATGATGTCCTCACAGTACATTCCCTCCACACACAGTATGATGTCCTCACAGTACATTCCCTCCACACACAGTATGATGTCCTCACAGTACATTCCCCACACACAGTATGATGTCCTCACAGTACATTCCTGAAACACAGTATGATGTCCTCACAGTACATTCCCTCCACACACAGTATGATGTCCTCACAGTACATTCCCCACACACAGTATGATGTCCTCACAGTACATTCCCCCACACACAGTATGATGTCCCCACAGTACATTCCTCCACACACAGTATGATGTCTCCACAGTACATTCCTCCACACACAGTATGATGTCCTCACAGTACTTTACCCCACACACAGTATTATGTCCCCACAGTACATTCCCCCACACACAGTATGATGTCCTCACAGTACATTCCCCCACACACAGTATGATGTCTCCACAGTACAATCCCCCACACACAGTATGATGTCCCCACAGTACATTCCCCCACACACAGTATGATGTCCTCACAGTACATTCCCCCACACATAGTATGATGTCCTCACAGTACATTCCTCCACACACAGTATGATGTCCCCACAGTACATTCCTCCACACAGAGTATGATGTCCCCACAGTACATTCCCCACACACAGTATGATGTCCCCACAGTACATTCCCTCCACACACAGTATGATGTCTCCACAGTACATTCCCCCACACACAGTATGATGTCCTCTCAGTACATTCCCCCACACACAGTATGATGTCCCCACAGTACATTCCCCCACACACAGTATGATGTCCCCACAGTACATTCCCTCCACACACAGTATCATGTCTCCACAGTACATTCCCCCACACACAGTATGATGTCCCCACAGTACATTCCCTCCACACACAGTATGATGTCTCCACAGTACATTCCCCCACACACAGTATGATGTCCTCACAGTACATTCCCCTCACACACAGTATGATGTCCTCACAGTACTTTCCCCCACACACAGTATGATGTCCCCACAGTACATTCCCCCACACACAGTATGATGTCCCCACAGTACATTCCCCCACACACAGTATGATGTCCCCACAGTTCATTCCCCCACACACAGTATGATGTCCCCACAGTACATTCCCCCACACACAGTAGGATGTCCCCATAGTACATTCCCCCACACACAGTAGGATGTCCCCACAGTACATTCCCCCACACACAGTATGATGTCCACACAGTACATTCCCCCACATACAGTATGATGTCCCCACAGTACATTCCCCCACACACAGTATGATGTCCCCACAGTACATTCCCCCACACACAGTATGATGTCCACACAGTACATTCCCCACACACAGTATGATGTCTCCACAGTACATTCCCTCCACACACAGTATGATGTCCCCAGAGTACATTCCCCCACACACAGTATGATGTCCTCACAGTACATTCCTCCACACACAGTATGATGTCCTCACAGTACATTCCCCACACACAGTATGATGTCTCCACAGTACATTCCCTCCACACACAGTATGATGTCCCCACAGTACATTCCCCCACACACAGTATGATGTCCTCACAGTACATTCCTCCACTCACAGTATGATGTCTCCACAGTACATTCCTCCACACACAGTATGATGTCCTCACAGTACATTCCTCTACACACAGTATGATGTCTCCACAGTACATTCCCCACACACAGTATGATGTCCTCACAGTACATTCCTCCACACACAGTATGATGTCCCCACAGTACATTCCCCCCACACACAGTATGATGTCTCCACAGTACATTTCCTCCACACACAGTATGATGTCCTCACAGTAAATTCCTCCACACACAGTATGATGTCCTCACAGTACATTCCCCCACACACAGTATGATGTCTCCACAGTACATTCCTCCACACACAGTATGATGTCCCCACAGTACATTCCTCCACACACAGTATGATGTCCCCACAGTAAATTCCTCCACACACAGTATGATGTCCTCACAGTACATTCCTCCACACACAGTATGATGTCCCCACAGTACATTCCCCCACACACAGTATGATGTCTCCACAGTACATTCCTACACACACAGTATGATGTCCCCACAGTACATTCCCTCCACACACAGTATGATGTCCTCACAGTACATTCCTCCACACACAGTATGATGTCCTCACAGTACATTCCTCCACACACAGTATGATGTCCCCACAGTACATTCCCCCACACACAGTATGATGTCCCCACAGTACATTCCCTAACACACAGTATGATGTCCTCACAGTACATTCCTCTACACACAGTATGATGTCTCCACAGTACATTCCTCCACACACAGTATGCTGTCCTCACAGTACATTCCCCCCACACACAGTATGATGTCCCCACAGTACATTCCCCCACACACAGTATGATGTCCCCACAGTACATTCCCTAACACACAGTATGATGTCCTCACAGTACATTCCTCTACACACAGTATGATGTCTCCACAGTACATTCCTCCACACACAGTATGATGTCCCCACAGTACATTCCTCCACACACAGTATGATGTCCCCACAGTAAATTCCTCCACACACAGTATGATGTCCTCACAGTACATTCCCCCACACACAGTATGATGTCCTCATAGTACATTCCTCCACACACAGTATGTTGTCTCCACAGTACATTCCCCCACACACATTATGATGTCTCCACAGTACATTCCCCCGCACACAGTATGATGTCCTCACAGTACATTCCTCCACACACAGTATGATGTCCTCAGAGTACATTCCCTCCACACACGGTATGATGTCCCCACAGTACATTCCTCCACACACGGTATGATGTCTCCACAGTACATTCCCCCACACACAGTATGATGTCCCCACAGTACATTCCCCCACACACAGTATGATGTCCTCACAGTACATTCCTCCACACACAGTATGATGTCCCCACAGTACATTCCCCCACACACAGTATGATGTCCTCACAGTACATTCCCCCACACACAGTATGATGTCCCTACAGTACATTCCCCACACACAGTATGATGTCCTCACAGTACATTCCCCCACACACAGTATGATGTCCTCACAGTACATTCCTCCACACACACAGTATGATGTCCTCACAGCACATTCCTCCACACAGAGTATGATGTCCCCACAGTACATTCCTCCACACACAGTAAGATGTCCCCACAGCACATTCCCCCACACACAGTATGATGTCCTCACAGTACATTCCCCCCACACAGTATGATGTCCTCACAGTACATTCCCCCCACACAGTATGATGTCCTCACAGTACATCCCCCCCACACACAGTATGATGTCCCCACAGTACATTCCCTCCACACAGTACATTCCCTCCACACAGTATGATGTCCTCACAGTACATTCCCCCACACACAGTATGATGTCCTCACAGTACATTCCTCCACACACAGTATGATGTCCCCACAGTACATTCCCCCACACACAGTATGATGTCCCCACAGTACATTCCCCTCACACAGTATGATGTCCCCACAGTACATTCCCCCCACACAGTATGATGTCCCCACAGTACCTTGCCCTCACACAGTATGATGTCCCCACAGTACATTCCCCTCACACAGTATGATGTCCCCTCAGTACATTCCCCCCACACAGAATGATGTCCCCACAGTACAGTCCCCTCACACAGTATGATGTCCTCACAGTACATTCCCTCCACACACAGTATGATGTCCCCACAGTACATTCCCCTCACATAGTATGATGTCCCCACAGTACATTCCCCTCACACAGTATGATGTCTCCACAGTACATTCCTCACACACACAGTATGATGTCCCCACAGTACATTCCCCTCACACAGTATGATGTCTCCACAGTACATTCCCCCACACACAGTATGATGTCCCCACAGTACATTCCTCCCACACAGTATGATGTCCTCACAGTACATTCCCCCCACACACAGTATGATGTCCTCACAGTACATTCCCCACACACAGTATGATGTCCTCACAGTACATTCCCCTCACACAGTATGATGTCCTCACAGTACATTCCCCACACACAGTATGATGTCCCCACAGTACATTCCCCACACACAGTATGATGTCCTCACAGTACTTTCCCCCACACACAGTATGATGTCCCCACAGTACATTCCCCCACACACAGTATGATGTCCTCACAGTACATTCCCCCACACACAGTATGATGTCCTCACAGTACATTCCCCCACACACAGTATGATGTCCCCACAGTACATTCCCCCACACACAGTATGATGTCCTCACAGCACATTCCCCCACACACAGAATGATGTCCCCACAGTACATTCCCTCCACACACAGTATGATGTCCTCACAGTACATTCCTCCACACACAGTATGATGTCTCCACAGTACATTCCTCCACACACAGTATGATGTCCTCACAGTACATTCCCCACACACAGTATGATGTCTCCACAGTACATTCCCTCCACACACAGTATGATGTCCTCACAGTACATTCCTCCACACACAGTATGATGCCTCCACAGTACATTCCTCCACACACAGTATGATGTCCTCACAGTACATTCCTCTACACACAGTATGATGTCTCCACAGTACATTCCTCCACACACAGTATGATGTCCTCACAGTACATTCCCTCCACACACAGTATGATGTCCTCACAGTACATTCCCCCACACACAGTATGATGTCCCCACAGTACATTCCCTCCACACACAGTATGATGTCCTCACAGTACATTCCCTCCACACAGTATGATGTCCTCACAGTACATTCCTCCACACACAGTATGATGTCCTCACAGTACATTCCCCCCACACACAGTATGATGTCCTCACAGTACAGTCCGCCACACACAGTATGATGTCCCCACAGTACATTCCCCCCACACACAGTATGATGTCCCCACAGTACATTCCCTCCACACACAGTATGATGTCCTCACAGTACATTCCTCCACACACAGTATGATGTCTCCACAGTACATTCCCTCCACACACAGTATGATGTCCCCACAGTACATTCCCTCCACACACAGTATGATGTCTCCACAGTACATTCCCTCCTCACACAGTATGATGTCCCCACAGTACATTCCCCACACACAGTATGATGTCCTCACAGTACATTCCCCACACACAGTATGATGTCCTCACAGTACATTCCCCACACACAGTATGATGTCCTCACAGTACATTCCTCCACACACAGTATGATGTCCCCACAGTACATTCCTCCACACACAGTATGATGTCCTCACAGTACATTCCCCCACACACAGTATGATGTCCTCACAGTACATTCCTCCACACACAGTATGATGTCCTCACAGTACATTCCTCCACACACAGTATGATGTCCTCACAGTACATTCCTCCACACACAGTATGATGTCTCCACAGTACATTTCTCCACACACAGTATGATGTCCTCACAGTACATTCCTCCACACACAGTATGATGTCTCCACAGTACATTCCTCCACACACAGTATGATGTCCTCACAGTACATTCCCTCCACACACAGTATGATGTCCTCACAGTACATTCCCCCACACACAGTATGATGTCCTCACAGTACATTCCTCCACACACCGTATGTTGTCTCCACAGTACATTCCCCCACACACAGTATGATGTCTCCACAGTACATTCCCCCGCACACAGTATGATGTCCTCACAGTACATTCCTCCACACACAGTATGATGTCCTCAGAGTACATTCCCTCCACACAGGGTATGATGTCCCCACAGTACATTCCTCCACACACGGTATGATGTCTCCACAGTACATTCCCCCACACACAGTATGATGTCCTCACAGTACATTCCTCCACACACAGTATGATGTCCCCACAGTACATTCCCCCACACACAGTATGATGTCCTCACAGTACATTCCCCCACACACAGTATGATGTCTCCACAGTACATTCCCCCACACACAGTATGATGTCCTCACAGTACATTCCTCCACACACAGTATGATGTCCCCACAGTACATTCCCCCACACACAGTATGATGTCCTCACAGTACATTCCTCCACACACAGTATGATGTCCCCACAGTACATTCCCCCACACACAGTATGATGTCCTCACAGTACATTCCCCCACACACAGTATGATGTCCCCACAGTACATTCCCCACACACAGTATGATGTCCTCACAGTACATTCCCCCACACACAGTATGATGTCCCCACAGTACATTCCCCACACACAGTATGATGTCCCCACATTACATTCTCCCCACACACAGTATGATGTCCCCACAGTACATTCCTCCACACACAGTATGATGTCCTCACAGTACATTCCCCCACACACAGTATGATGTCCTCACAGTACATTCCTCCACACACACAGTATGATGTCCTCACATTACATTCCTCCACACACAGTATGATGTCCCCACAGTACATCCCCTGCACACACAGTATAATGCCCCCACAGTACATTCCCTCCACACACAGTATGATGTCCCCACAGTACATTCCTCCACACACAGTATGATGTCCCCACAGTACATTCCCCCACACACAGTATGATGTCCTCACAGTACATTCCCCACACACAGTATGATGTCCTCACAGTACATTCCCCCACACACACAGTATGATGTCCCCACAGTACATTCCCCCACATACAGTATGATGTCCCCACAGTACATTCCCCCACACACAGTATGATGTCCCCACAGTACATTCCTCCACACACAGTATGATGTCCCCACAGTACATTCCCCACACACAGTATGATGTCCCCACATTACATTCTCCCCACACACAGTATGATGTCCCCACAGTACATTCCTCCACACACAGTATGATGTCCCCACAGTACATTCCTCCACACACAGTATGATGTCCTCACAGTACATTCCCCCACACACAGTATGATGTCCTCACAGTACATTCCCCCCACACACAGTATGATGTCCCCACAGTACATTCCCTCCACACACACAGTATGATGTCCTCACAGTACATTTCCCCCACACACAGTATGATGTCCCCACAGTACATTCCCCCCACACACAGTATGATGTCCCCACAGTACATTCCCTCCACACACAGGATGATGTCCTCACAGTACATTCCCCCCACACACAGTATGATGTCCTCACAGTACATTCCCCCCACACACAGTATGTTGTCCCCACAGTACATTCCCCCCACACACAGTATGATGTCCCCACAGTACATTCCTCCACACACAGTATGATGTCCCCACAGTACATTCCCCCACACACAGTATGATGTCTTCACAGTACATTCCCCCCACACAGTATGATGTCCTCACAGTACATTCCCCACACACAGTATGATGTCCTCACAGTACATTCCCTCCACACACAGTATGATGTCCTCACAGTACATTCCCCCACACACAGTATGATGTCCACACAGTACATTCCCCACACACACAGTATGATGTCCTCACAGTCCATTCCCCCACACACAGTATGATGTCCCCACAGTACATTCCCCACACACACAGTATGATGTCCTCACAGTACATTCCCCACATACAGTATGATGTCCCCACAGTACATTCCCCCCACACACAGCATGATGTCCTCACAGTACATTCCCCCCACACACAGTATGATGTCCCCACAGTACATTCCCTCCACACAGTACATTCCCTCCACACAGTATGATGTCCTCACAGTACATTCCCCCACACACAGTATGATGTCCTCACAGTACATTCCTCCACACACAGTATGATGTCCCCACAGTACATTCCCCCACACACAGTATGATGTCCCCACAGTACATTCCCCTCACACAGTATGATGTCCCCACAGTACATTCCCCCCACACAGTATGATGTCCCCACAGTACCTTCCCCTCACACAGTATGATGTCCCCACAGTACATTCCCCTCACACAGTATGATGTCCCCTCAGTACATTCCCCCCACACAGTATGATGTCCCCACAGTACATTCCCCTCACACAGTATGATGTCCTCACAGTACATTCCCTCCACACACAGTATGATGTCCCCACAGTACATTCCCCTCACACAGTATGATGTCCCCACAGTACATTCCCCTCACACAGTATGATGTCTCCACAGTACATTCCTCACACACACAGTATGATGTCCCCACAGTACATTCCCCTCACACAGTATGATGTCTCCACAGTACATTCCCCCACACACAGTATGATGTCCCCACAGTACATTCCTCCCACACAGTATGATGCCCTCACAGTACATTCCCCCCACACACAGTATGATGTCCTCACAGTACATTCCCCACACACAGTATGATGTCCCCACAGTACATTCCCCTCACACAGTATGATGTCCTCACAGTACATTCCCCACACACAGTATGATGTCCCCACAGTACATTCCCCACACACAGTATGATGTCCTCACAGTACATTCCCCCACACACAGTATGATGTCTCCACAGTACATTCCTCCACACACAGTATGATGTCCTCACAGTACATTCCTCCACACACAGTATGATGTCTCCACAGTACATTCCCCCACACACAGTATGATGTCCTCACAGCACATTCCCCCACACACAGTATGATGTCCTCACAGTACATTCCCCCACACACACAGTATGATGTCCCCACAGTACATTCCCCACACACAGTATGATGTCCCCACAGTACATTCCCCCACACACAGTATGATGTCCTCACAGTACATTCCCCCACACACAGTATGATGTCTCCACAGTACATTCCTCCACACACAGTATGATGTCCTCACAGTACATTCCTCCACACACAGTATGATGTCCTCACAGTACATTCCTCCACACACAGTATGATGTCTCCACAGTACATTCCCCCACACACAGTATGATGTCCTCACAGCACATTCCCCCACACACAGTATGATGTCCCCACAGTACATTCCCTCCACACACAGTATGATGTCCTCACAGTACATTCCTCCACACACAGTATGATGTCTCCACAGTACATTCCTCCACACACAGTATGATGTCCCCACAGTACATTCCTCCACACACAGTATGATGTCTCCACAGTACATTCCTCCACACACAGTATGATGTCCTCACAGTACATTCCCCACACACAGTATGATGTCTCCACAGTACATTCCTCCACACACAGTATGATGTCCTCACAGTACATTCCCCCACACACAGTATGATGTCTCCACAGTACATTCCTCCACACACAGTATGATGTCCTCACAGTACATTCCCCCACACACAGTATGATGTCTCCACAGTACATTCCTCCACACACAGTATGATGTCCTCACAGTACATTCCCCCACACACAGTATGATGTCTCCACAGTACATTCCTCCACACACAGTATGATGTCCTCACAGTACATTCCCCCACACACAGTATGATGTCTCCACAGTACATTCCTCCACACACAGTATGATGTCCTCACAGTACATTCCCTCCACACACAGTATGATGTCCTCACAGTACATTCCTCCACACACACAGTATGATGTCCTCACAGTACATTCCCCCACACACAGTATGATGTCCTCACAGTACATTCCCCCACACACAGTATGATGTCTCCACAGTACATTCCCTCCACACACAGTATGATGTCCTCACAGTACATTCCCTCACACACAGTATGATGTCCCCACAGTACATTCCTCCACACACAGTATGATGTCCTCACAGTACATTCCTCCACACACAGTATGATGTCTCCACAGTACATCCCTCCACACACAGTATGATGTCTCCACAGTACATTCCCTCCACACACAGTATGATGTCTCCACAGTACATTCCTCCACACACAGTATGATGTCCTCACAGTACATTCCCCACACACAGTATGATGTCCCCACAGTACATTCCCCCACACACAGTATGATGTCCCCACAGTACATTCCCCCACACACAGTATGATGTCCTCACAGTACATTCCTCCACACACAGTATGATGTCTCCACAGTACATTCCCTCCACACACAGTATGATGTCCTCACAGTACATTCCTCTACACACAGTATGATGTCTCCACAGTACATTCCTCCACACACAGTATGATGTCCTCACAGTACATTCCCCCACACACAGTATGATGTCCTCACAGTACATTCCCCCACACACAGTATGATGTCCTCACAGTACATTCCCCCACACACAGTATGATGTCCTCACAGTACATTCCCTCCACACACAGTATGATGTCCTCACAGTACATTCCCCCACACACAGTATGATGTCCTCACAGTACATTCCTCCACTCACAGTATGATGTCTCCACAGTACATTCCCCCGCACACAGTATGATGTCCTCACAGTACATTCCTCCACACACAGTATGATGTCCTCAGAGTACATTCCCTCCACACACAGTATGATGTCCCCACAGTACATTCCTCCACACACGGTATGATGTCTCCACAGTACATTCCCCCACACACAGTATGATGTCTCCACAGTACATTCCCCCACACACAGTATGATGTCCTCACAGTACATTCCTCCACACACAGTATGATGTCCCCACAGTACATTCCCCCACACACAGTATGATGTCCTCACAGTACATTCCCCCACACACAGTATGATGTCCCCACAGTACATTCCCCACACACAGTATGATGTCCTCACAGTACATTCCCCCACACACAGTATGATGTCCCCACAGTACATTCCCCCACACACAGTATGATGTCCTCACAGTACATTCCCCCACACACAGTATGATGTCCCCACAGTACATTCCCCACACACAGTATGATGTCCCCACAGTACATTCTCCACACACAGTATGATGTCCTCACAGTACATTCCCCCACACACAGTATGATGTCTCCACAGTACATTCCCCCACACACAGTATGATGTCTCCACAGTACATTCCCCCGCACACAGTATGATGTCCTCACAGTACATTCCTCCACACACAGTATGATGTCCTCAGAGTACATTCCCTCCACACACAGTATGATGTCCCCACAGTACATTCCTCCACACACGGTATGATGTCTCCACAGTACATTCCCCCACACACAGTATGATGTCCCCACAGTACATTCCCCCACACACAGTATGATGTCCTCACAGTACATTCCCCCACACACAGTATGATGTCCCCACAGTACATTCCCCACACACAGTATGATGTCCTCACAGTACATTCCCCCACACACAGTATGATGTCCCCACAGTACATTCCCCACACACAGTATGATGTCCCCACATTACATTCTCCCCACACACAGTATGATGTCCCCACAGTACATTCCTCCACACACAGTATGATGTCCCCACAGTACATTCCTCCACACACAGTATGATGTCCTCACAGTACATTCCTCCACACACACAGTATGATGTCCTCACAGTACACTCCTCCACACACAGTATGATGTCCCCACAGTACATTCCTCCACACACAGTATAATGTCCTCACAGTACATTCCCCCACACACAGTATGATGTCCTCACAGTACATTCCCCCCACACAGTATGATGTCCTCACAGTACATTCCCCCACACACAGTATGATGTCTTCACAGTACATTCCCCCACACACAGTATGATGTCCTCACAGTACATTCGCCCACACACAGTATGATGTCCCCACAGTACATTCCCCACACACAGTATGATGTCCTCACAGTACATTCCTCCACACACAGTATGATGTCCTCACAGTACATTCCCCACACACAGTATGATGTCCTCACAGTACATTCCCCCACACACAGTATGATGTCCTCACAGTAAATTCCTCCACACACAGTATGATGTCCTCACAGTACATTCCTCCACACACAGTATGATGTCCCCACGGTACATTCCCCCACACACAGTATGATGTCCCCACAGTACATTCCCCAGACACAGTATGATGTCCTCACAGTACATTCCCCCCACACACAGTATGATGTCCCCACAGTACATTCCCCACACACACAGTATGATGTCCTCACAGTACATTCCCCACACACAGTATGATGTCCTCACAGTACATTCCCCCACACACAGTATGATGTCCTCACAGTACATTCCCCCACACACAGTATGATGTCCCCACAGTACATTCCCCACACACACAGTATGATGTCCTCACAGTACATTCCCCCACACACAGTATGATGTCCCCACAGTACATTCCCTCCGCACACAGTATAATGCCCCCACAGTACATTCCCTCCACACACAGTATGATGTCCCCACAGTACATTCCTCCACACACAGTATGATGTCTCCACAGTACATTCCCCCTACACACAGTATGATGTCCCCACAGTACATTCCCCCACACACAGTTTGATGTCCTCACAGTACATTCCCCACACACACAGTATGATGTCCTCACAGTCCATTCCCCCACACACAGTATGATGTCCCCACAGTACATTCCCCACACACACAGTATGATGTCCTCACAGTACATTCCCCTCACACAGTATGATGTCCCCACAGTACATTCCCCTCACACAGTATGATGTCTCCACAGTACATTCCTCACACACACAGTATGATGTCCCCACAGTACATTCCCCTCACACAGTATGATGTCTCCACAGTACATTCCCCCACACACAGTATGATGTCCCCACAGTACATTCCTCCCACACAGTATGATGCCCTCACAGTACATTCCCCCCACACACAGTATGATGTCCTCACAGTACATTCCCCACACACAGTATGATGTCCCCACAGTACATTCCCCTCACACAGTATGATGTCCTCACAGTACATTCCCCACACACAGTATGATGTCCCCACAGTACATTCCCCACACACAGTATGATGTCCTCACAGTACTTTCCCCCACACACAGTATGATGTCCCCACAGTACATTCCCCCACACACAGTATGATGTCCTCACAGTACATTCCCCCACACACAGTATGATGTCCTCACAGTACATTCCCCCACACACAGTATGATGTCCCCACAGTACATTCCCCCACACACAGTATGATGTCCTCACAGTACATTCCCCCACACACAGTATGATGTCCTCACAGCACATTCCCCCACACACAGTATGATGTCCCCACAGTACATTCCCTCCACACACAGTATGATGTCCTCACAGTACATTCCTCCACACACAGTATGATGTCCTCACAGTACATTCCCCCACACACAGTATGATGTCCCCACAGTACATTCCTCCACACACAGTATGATGTCTCCACAGTACATTCCTCCACACACAGTATGATGTCCTCACAGTACATTCCCCACACACAGTATGATGTCTCCACAGTACATTCCTCCACACACAGTATGATGTCCCCACAGTACATTCCTCCACACACAGTATGATGTCCCCACAGTACATTCCTCCACACACAGTATGATGTCCTCACAGTACATTCCTCCACACACAGTATGATGTCCTCACAGTACATTCCCCACACACAGTATGATGTCTCCACAGTACATTCCTCCACACACAGTATGATGTCTCCACAGTACATTCCTCCACACACAGTATGATGTCCTCACAGTACATTCCTCCACACACAGTATGATGTCCTCACGGTACATTCCTCCACACACAGTATGATGTCCTCACAGTACATTCCCCCACACACAGTATGATGTCCCCACAGTACATTCCTCCACACACAGTATGATGTCCTCACAGTACACTCCCTCCACACACAGTATGATGTCTCCACAGTACATTCCTCCACACACAGTATGATGTCCTCACAGTACATTCCTCCACACACAGTATGTTGTCTCCACAGTACATTCCCCCACACACAGTATGATGTCCTCACAGTACATTCCTCTACACACAGTATGATGTCCTCAGAGTACATTCCCTCCACACACGGTATGATGTCCCCACAGTACATTCCTCCACACACGGTATGATGTCTCCACAGTACATTCCCCCACACACAGTATGATGTCTCCACAGTACATTCCCCCACACACAGTATGATGTCCTCACAGTACATTCCTCCACACACAGTATGATGTCCCCACAGTACATTCCCCCACACACAGTATGATGTCCTCACAGTACATTCCCCCACACACAGTATGATGTCCCCACAGTACATTCCCCACACACAGTATGATGTCCTCACAGTACATTCCCCCACACACAGTATGATGTCCCCACAGTACATTCCCCACACACAGTATGATGTCCCCACATTACATTCTCCCCACACACAGTATGATGTCCCCACAGTACATTCCTCCACACACAGTATGATGTCCCCACAGTACATTCCTCCACACACAGTATGATGTCCTCACAGTACATTCCCCCACACACAGTATGATGTCCTCACAGTACATTCCTCCACACACAGTATGATGTTCTCACAGTACATTACCCCACACACAGTATGATGTCCTCACAGTACATTCCTCCACACACAGTATGATGTCCCCACAGTACATTCCTCCACACACAGTATAATGTCCTCACAGTACATTCCCCCACACACAGTATGATGTCCTCACAGTACATTCCCCCCACACAGTATGATGTCCTCACAGTACATTCCCCCACACAGTATGATGTCTTCACAGTACATTCCCCCACACACAGTATGATGTCCTCACAGTACATTCGCCCACACACAGTATGATGTCCCCACAGTACATTCCCCACACACAGTATGATGTCCTCACAGTACATTCCTCCACACACAGTATGATGTCCTCACAGTACATTCCCCACACACAGTATGATGTCCTCACAGTAAATTCCTCCACACACAGTATGATGTCCTCACAGTACATTCCTCCACACACAGTATGATGTCCCCACGGTACATTCCCCCACACACAGTATGATGTCCCCACAGTACATTCCCCAGACACAGTATGATGTCCTCACAGTACATTCCCCCCACACACAGTATGACGTCCCCACAGTACATTCCCCACACACACAGTATGATGTCCTCACAGTACATTCCCCACACACAGTATGATGTCCTCACAGTACATTCCCCCACACACAGTATGATGTCCTCACAGTACATTCCCCCACACACAGTATGATGTCCCCACAGTACATTCCCCACACACACAGTATGATGTCCTCACAGTACATTCCCCCACACACAGTATGATGTCCTCACAGTACATTCCCTCCACACACAGTATAATGCCCCCACAGTACATTCCCTCCACACACAGTATGATGTCCCCACAGTACATTCCTCCACACACAGTATGATGTCTCCACAGTACATTCCCCCCACACACAGTATGATGTCCCCACAGTACATTCCCCCACACACAGTTTGATGTCCTCACAGTACATTCCCCACACACACAGTATGATGTCCTCACAGTCCATTCCCCCACACACAGTATGATGTCCCCACAGTACATTCCCCACACACACAGTATGATGTCCTCACAGTACATTCCCCACACACAGTATGATGTCCCCACAGTACATTCCCCCCACACACAGTATGATGTCCTCACAGTACATTCCTCCACACAGAGTATGATGTCCCCACAGTACATTCCTCCACACACAGTAAGATGTCCCCACAGTACATTCCCCCACACACAGTATGATGTCCTCACAGTACATTTCCCCCACACAGTATGATGTCCTCACAGTACATTCCCCCCACACAGTATGATGTCCTCACAGTACATCCCCCCACACACAGTATGATGTCCCCACAGTACATTCCCTCCACACAGTACATTCCCTCCACACAGTATGATGTCCTCACAGTACATTCCCCCACACACAGTATGATGTCCTCACAGTACATTCCTCCACACACAGTATGATGTCCTCACAGTACATTCCCCACACACAGTATGATGTCCTCACAGTACATTCCCCCACACACACAGTATGATGTCCCCACAGTACATTCCCCCACACACAGTATGATGTCTCCACAGTACATTCCCCCACACACACAGTATGATGTCCTCACAGTACATTTCTCCACACACAGTATGATGTCCTCACAGTACATTCCCCTCACACACAGTATGATGTCCCCACAGTACATTCCCCCACAAACAGTATGATGTCTCCACAGTACATTCCCCCACACACAGTATGATGTCTCCACAGTACTTTCCCCCACACACAGTATGATGTCCTCACAGTACATTCCCCCACACACAGTATGATGTCCCCACAGTACATTCCCCACACACAGTATGATGTCCCCACAGTACATTCCCCACACACAGTATGATGTCCCCACAGTACATTCCCCCCACACAGTATGATGTCCTCACAGTACATTCCCCCCACACAGTATGATGTCTCCACAGTACATTCCCTCCACACACAGTATGATGTCTCCACAGTACATTCCCCCACACACAGTATGATGTCCTCACAGTACATTCCCCTCACACACAGTATGATGTCCCCACAGTACATTCCCCACACACAGTATGATGTCCTCACAGTACATTCCCCTCACACACAGTATGATGTCCCCACAGTACATTCCCCACACACAATATGATGTCCTCACAGTACATTCCCCACACACAGTATGATGTCCTCACAGTACATTCCCCTCACACACAGTATGATGTCCCCACAGTACATTCCCCACACACAGTATGATGTCCCCACAGTACATTCCCCACACACAGTATGATGTCCTCACAGTACATTCCCCTCACACACAGTATGATGTCCTCACAGTACATTCCCCACACACAGTATGATGTCCTCACAGTACATTCCCTCACACACAGTATGATGTCCCCACAGTACATTCCCCACACACAGTATGATGTCCCCACAGTACATTCCCCACACACAGTATGATGTCCTCACAGTACATTCCCCACACACAGTATGATGTCCTCACATTACATTCCCCCACACACAGTATGATGTCCTCACAGTACATTCCCCACACACAGTATGATGTCCTCACAGTACATTCCCCCACACACAGTATAATGACCTCACAGTACATTCCCCACACACAGTATGATGTCCCCACAGTACATTCCCCCACACACACAGTATGATGTCCCCACAGTACATTCCCCCACACACAGTATGATGTCCCCACAGTACATTCCCCCACACACACAGTATGATGTCCTCACAGTACATTCCCCACACACAGTATGATGTCCCCACAGAACATTCCTGCACACACACAGTATGATGTCCCCACAGTACATTCCCCACACACAGTATGATGTCCTCACAGTACATTCCCTCCACACACACAGTATTATGTCCCCACCGTACATTCCCCCACACACAGTATGATGTCCCCACAGTACATTCCCCCACACACAGTATGATGTCCTCACAGTACATTCCTCCACACACAGTATGATGCCCCCACAGTACATTCCCCACACACACAGTATGATGTCCTCACAGTACATTCCCCCCACACACAGTATGATGTCCTCACAGTACATTCCCCCACACACATTATGATGTCCTCACAGTACATTCCCCACACACAGTATGATGTCCCCACAGTACATTCCTCCACACACAGTATGATGTCCTCACAGTACATTCCTCCACACACACAGTATGATGTCCTCACAGTACATTCCCCCACACACAGTATGATGCCCCCACAGTACATTCCCCCACACACAGTATGATGTCCTCACAGTACATTCCCCCCACACACAGTATGATGTCCTCACAGTACATTCCCCCACACACATTATGATGTCCTCACAGTACATTCCCCACACACAGTATGATGTCCCCACAGTACATTCCTCCACACACAGTATGATGTCCTCACAGTACATTCCTCCACACACACAGTATGATGTCCTCACAGTACATTCCCCCACACACAGTATGATGTCCCCACAGTACATTCCCCCACACACAGTATGATGTCCTCACAGTACATTCCCCCACACACAGTATGATGTCCTCACAGTACATTCCCCCACACACAGTATGATGTCCCCACAGTACATTCCCCACACACAGTTTGATGTCCTCACAGTACATTCCCCACACACAGTATGATGTCCCCACAATACATTCCCCCATACAGTATAATGTCCTCACAGTACATTCCCCCACACACAGTATGATGTCCTCACAGTACATTCCCCCACACACAGTATGATGTCCTCACAGTACATTCCTCCACACACAGTATGATGTCCCCACAGTACATTCCCTCACACACAGTATGATGTCCCCACAGTACATTCCCTCCACACACAGTATGATGTCCCCACAGTACATTCCCCCACACACAGTATGATGTCCTCACAGTACATTCCCCCACACACAGTATGATGTCCTCACAGTACATTCCTCCACACACAGTATGATGTCCCCACAGTACATTCCCCCACACACAGTATGATGCCCCACAGTACATTCCTCCACACACAGTATGATGTCCCCACAGTACATTCCCCCACACACAGTATGATGTCCTCACAGTACATTCCCCCACACACAGTATGATGTCCTCACAGTACATTCCTCCACACACAGTATGATGTCGCCACAGTACATTCCCCCACACACAGTATGATGTCCCCACAGTACATTCCCTCCACACACAGTATGATGTCCTCACAGTACATTCCCCCACACACAGTATGATGTCCTCACAGTACATTCCCCACACACAGTATGATGTCTCCACAGTACATTCCCCACACACAGTATGATGTCCTCACAGTACATTCCCCACACACAGTATGATGTCCCCACAATACATTCCCCCACACAGTATAATGTCCTCACAGTACATTCCCCCACACACAGTATGATGTCCTCACAGTACATTCCCCACACACAGTATGATGTCCTCACAGTACATTCCCTCCACACACAGTATGATGTCCTCACAGTACATTCCCCCACACACAGTATGATGTCCCCACAGTACATTCCCTCCACACACAGTATGATGTCTCCACAGTACATTCCCTCCACACACAGTATGATGTCCTCACAGTACATTCCCCCCACACACAGTATGATGTCCCCACAGTACATTCCCCCCCACACACAGTATGATGTCCACACAGTACATTCCCTCCACACACAGTATGATGTCTCCACAGTACATTCCCTCCACACACAGTATGATGTCCTCACAGTACATTCCCCCCACACACAGTATGATGTCCCCACAGTACATTCCCCCCACACACAGTATGATGTCCCCACAGTACATTCCCCCCACACACAGTATGATGTCCCCACAGTACTTTCCTACACACACAGTATGATGTCCTCGCAGTACATTAGCCCACACACAGTATGATGTCCCCACAGTACATTCCCCACACACAGTATGATGTCCTCACAGTACATTCCCCCACACACAGTATGATGTTCTCACAGTACATTCCCCCACACACAGTATGATGTCTCCACAGTACATTCCTCCACACACAGTATGATGTCCTCACAGTACATTCCCTCCACACACAGTATGATGTCCCCACAGTACATTCCCCCACACACAGAATGATGTCCTCACAGTACATTCCCCACACACAGTATGATGTCCCTCACAGTACATTCCCCCAGACACAATATGATGTCCTCACAGTACATTCCCCCACACACAGTATGATGTCCTCACAGTACATTCCCCACACACAGTATGATGTCCTCACAGTACATTCCCTCCACACACAGTATGATGTCCTCACAGTACATTCCCCCACACACAGTATGATGTCCCCACAGTACATTCCCCCCCACACACAGTATGATGTCCTCACAGTACATTCCCCCACACACAGTATGATGTCCTCACAGTACATTCCCCCACACACAGTATGATGTCCTCACAGTACATTCCCCCACACACAGTATGATGTCCTCACAGTACATTCCTCCACACACAGTATGATGTCCTCACAGTACATTCCCCCACACACAGTATGATGTCCTCACAGTACATTCCCCACACACACAGTATGATGACCCCACAGTACATTCCCCCACACACAGTATGATGTCTCCACAGTACATTCCCCACACACACAGTATGATGACCCCACAGTACATTCCCCCACACACAGTATGATGTCCTCTCAGTACATTCCCCACACACACAGTATGATGACCCCACAGTACATTCCCCCACACACAGTATGATGTCTCCACAGTACATTCCCTCACACACAGTATGATGTCTCCACAGTACATTCCCCACACACAGTATGATGTCTCCACAGTACATTCCCCCACACACAGTATGATGTCCTCACAGTACATTCCCCCACACACAGTATGATGTCCTCACAGTACATTCCCCCCCACACAGTATGATGTCCCCACAGTACATTCCCCCACACACAGTATGATGTCTCCACAGTACATTCCCCCACACACAGTATGATGTCTCCACAGTACATTCCCCAACACACAGTATGATGTCCTCACAGTACATTCCCCCACACACAGTATGATGTCCTCACAGTACATTCCCCCACACACAGTATGATGTCCCCACAGTACATTCCTCCACACACAGTATGATGTCTCCACAGTACATTGCCCCACACACAGTATGATGTCTCCACAGTACATTCCCCAACACACAGTATGATGTCCTCACAGTACATTCCCCCACACACAGTATGATGTCCTCACAGTACATTCCCCCACACACAGTATGATGTCCTCACAGTACATTCCTCCCCACACACAGTATGATGTCCCCACAGTACATTAACCAACACACAGTATGATGTCTCCACAGTACATTCCCCCACACACAGTATGATGTCTCCACAGTACATTCCCCAAAACACAGTATGATGTCCTCACAGTACATTCCCCCACACACAGTATGATGTCCTCACAGTACATTCCCCCACACACAGTATGATGTCCTCACAGTACATTCCTCCCCACACACAGTATGATGTCCCCACAGTACATTCCTCCACACAGAGTATGATGTCTCCACAGTACATTCCTCCACACACAGTATGATGTCTCGACAGTACATTCCCCCACACACAGTATGATGTCCTCACAGTACATTCCCCCACACACAGTATGATGTCCCCACAGTACATTCCCCCACACACAGTATGATGTCTCCACAGTACATTCCCCCACACACAGTATGATGTCTCCACAGTACATTCCCCCACACACAGTATGATGTCCTCACAGTACATTCCTCCCCACACACAGTATGATGTCCTCACAGTACATTCCCCCACACACAGTATGATATCCCCACAGTACATTCCCCACACACAGTATGATGTCCTCACAGTACATTCCCCCACACACAGTATGATGTCTCCACAGTACATTCCCCACACACACAGTATGATGTCCCCACAGTACATTCCCCCACACACAGTATGATGTCCTCACAGTACATTCCCCCACACACAATATGATGTCCTCACAGTACATTCCCCACACACACAGTATGATGTCCCCACAGTACATTCCCCCACACACAGTATGATGTCCTCACAGTACATTCCCCCACACACAGTATGATGTCTCCACAGAACATTCCCCCCACACACAGTATGATGTCCTCACAGTACATTCCCCCACACACAGTATGATGTCCTCACAGTACATTCCCCCACACACAGTATGATGTCTCCACAGTACATTCCTCCACACACAGTATGATGTCCCCACATTACATTCCCCACACACACAGTATGATGTCCCCACAGTACATTCCCCCACACACAGTATGATGTCCTCACAGTACATTCCCCCACACACAATATGATGTCCTCACAGTACATTCCCCCACACACAGTATGATGTCCCCACAGTACATTCCCCCACACACAGTATGATGTCCTCACAGTATATTCCCTCACACACAGTATGATGTCTCCACAGTACATTCCCCACACACAGTATGATGTCCTCACAGTACATTCCCCACACACACAGTATGATGTCCTCACAGTACATTCCCCCACACACAGTATGATGTCCTCACAGTACATTCCCCCACACACAGTGTGATGTCCTCACAGTACATTCCCCCACACACAGTATGATGTCCTCACAGTACATTCCTCCACACACAGTATGATGTCCCCACAGTACATTCCCCCACACACAGTATGATGCCCCACAGTACATTCCTCCACACACAGTATGATGTCTCCACAGTACATTCCCCCACACACAGTATGATGTCCTCACAGTACATTCCCCCACACACAGTATGATGTCGCCACAGTACATTCCCCCACACACAGTATGATGTCCCCACAGTACATTCCCCCACACACAGTATGATGTCCTCACAGTACATTCCTCCACACACAGTATGATGTCGCCACAGTACATTCCCCCACACACAGTATGATGTCTCCACAGTACATTCCCCCACACACAGTATGATGTCCTCACAGTACATTCCTCCACACACAGTATGATGTCGCCACAGTACATTCCCCCACACACAGTATGATGTCCCCACAGTACATTCCCTCCACACACAGTATGATGTCCTCACAGTACATTCCCCCACACACAGTATGATGTCCTCACAGTACATTCCCCACACACAGTATGATGTCTCCACAGTACATTCCCCACACACAGTATGATGTCCTCACAGTACATTCCCCACACACAGTATGATGTCCCCACAATACATTCCCCACACACAGTATGATGTCCTCACAGTACATTCCCCCACACACAGTATGATGTCCTCACAGTACATTCCCCACACACAGTATGATGTCCTCACAGTACATTCCCTCCACACACAGTATGATGTCCTCACAGTACATTCCCCCACACACAGTATGATGTCCCCACAGTACATTCCCTCCACACACAGTATGATGTCTCCACAGTACATTCCCTCCACACACAGTATGATGTCCTCACAGTACATTCCCCCCACACACAGTATGATGTCCCCACAGTACATTCCCCCCCACACACAGTATGATGTCCCAACAGTACATTCCCTCCACACACAGTATGATGTCTCCACAGTACATTCCCTCCACACACAGTATGATGTCCTCACAGTACATTCCCCCCACACACAGTATGATGTCCCCACAGTACATTCCCCCCACACACAGTTTGATGTCCCCACAGTACATTCCCCCCACACACAGTATGATGTCCCCACAGTACATTCCTACACACACAGTATGATGTCCTCGCAGTACATTCCCCCACACACAGTATGATGTCCCCACAGTACATTCCCCCACACACAGTATGATGTCCCCACAGTACATTCCCCCCACACACAGTTTGATGTCCCCACAGTACATTCCCCCCACACACAGTATGATGTCCCCACAGTACATTCCTACACACACAGTATGATGTCCTCACAGTACATTCCCCCACACACAGTATGATGTTCTCACAGTACATTCCCCCACACACAGTATGATGTCTCCACAGTACATTCCTCCACACACAGTATGATGTCCTCACAGTACATTCCCTCCACACACAGTATGATGTCCCCACAGTACATTCCCCCACACACAGAATGATGTCCTCACAGTACATTCCCCACACACAGTATGATGTCCCTCACAGTACATTCCCCCACACACAATATGATGTCCTCACAGTACATTCCCCCACACACAGTATGATGTCCTCACAGTACATTCCCCACACACAGTATGATGTCCTCACAGTACATTCCCTCCACACACAGTATGATGTCCTCACATTACATTCCCCCACACACAGTATGATGTCCCCACAGTACATTCCCCCCCACACACAGTATGATGTCCTCACAGTACATTCCCCCACACACAATATGATGTCCTCTCAGTACATTCCCCACACACACAGTATGATGACCCCACAGTACATTCCCCCACACACAGTATGATGTCTCCACAGTATATTCCCTCACACACAGTATGATGTCTCCACAGTACATTCCCCACACACAGTATGATGTCCCCACAGTACATTCCCCCACACACAGTATGATGTCCTCACAGTACATTCCCCCACACACAGTATGATGTCCTCACAGTACATTCCCCCACACACAATATGATGTCCTCTCAGTACATTCCCCACACACACAGTATGATGACCCCACAGTACATTCCCCCACACACAGTATGATGTCTCCACAGTATATTCCCTCACACACAGTATGATGTCTCCACAGTACATTCCCCACACACAGTATGATGTCCCCACAGTACATTCCCCCACACACAGTATGATGTCCTCACAGTACATTCCCCCACACACAGTATGATGTCCTCACAGTACATTCCCCCCCACACAGTATGATGTCCCCACAGTACATTCCCCCACACACAGTATGATGTCTCCACAGTACATTCCCCGACACACAGTATGATGTCTCCACAGTACATTCCCCAACACACAGTATGATGTCCTCACAGTACATTCCCCCACACACAGTATGATGTCCTCACAGTACATTCCCCCACACACAGTATGATGTCCCCACAGTACATTCCTCCACACACAGTATGATGTCTCCACAGTACATTGCCCCACACACAGTATGATGTCTCCACAGTACATTCCCCAACACACAGTATGATGTCCTCACAGTACATTCCCCCACACACAGTATGATGTCCTCACAGTACATTCCCCCACACACAGTATGATGTCCCCACAGTACATTAACCAACACACAGTATGATGTCTCCACAGTACATTCCCCCACACACAGTATGATGTCTCCACAGTACATTCCCCAAAACACAGTATGATGTCCTCACAGTACATTCCCCCACACACAGTATGATGTCCTCACAGTACATTCCCCCACACACAGTATGATGTCCTCACAGTACATTCCTCCCCACACACAGTATGATGTCCCCACAGTACATTCCTCCACACAGAGTATGATGTCTCCACAGTACATTCCCCCACACACAGTATGATGTCCCCACAGTACATTCCCCCACACACAGTATGATGTCCCCACAGTACATTCCTCCACACACAGTATGATGTCTCGACAGTACATTCCCCCACACACAGTATGATGTCCTCACAGTACATTCCCCCACACACAGTATGATGTCCCCACAGTACATTCCCCCACACACAGTATGATGTCTCCACAGTACATTCCCCCACACACAGTATGATGTCTCCACAGTACATTCCCCCACACACAGTATGATGTCCTCACGGTACATTCCTCCCCACACACAGTATGATGTCCTCACAGTACATTCCCTCCACACACAGTATGATGTCCTCACAGTACATTCCCCCACACACAGTATGATGTCCCCACAGTACATACCCCCACACACACAGTATGATGTCCCCACAGTACATTCCTCCACACACAGTGTGATGTCCTCACAGTACATTCCCCCACACACAGTATGATATCCCCACAGTACATTCCCCACACACAGTATGATGTCCTCACAGTACATTCCCCACACACACAGTATGATGTCCCCACAGTACATTCCCCCACACACAGTATGATGTCCTCACAGTACATTCCCCCACACACAATATGATGTCCTCACAGTACATTCCCCACACACACAGTATGATGTCCCCACAGTACATTCCCCCACACACAGTATGATGTCCTCACAGTAAATTCCCTCACACACAGTATGATGTCTCCACAGTACATTCCCCACACACAGTATGATGTCCTCACAGTACATTCCCCACACACACAGTATGATGTCCTCACAGTACATTCCCCCACACACAGTATGATGTCCTCACAGTACATTCCCCCACACACAGTATGATGTCACCACAGTACATTCCCCCCCACACACAGTATGATGTCCCCACAGTACATTCCCTCACACACAGTATGATGTCCTCACAGTACATTCCCCCCACACACAGTATGATGTCCTCACAGTACATTCCCCCACACACAGTATGATGTCTCCACAGAACATTCCTCCACACACAGTATGATGTCCTCACAGTACATTCCCCCACACACAGTATGATGTCTCCACAGTACATTCCTCCACACACAGTATGATGTCCTCACAGTACATTCCCCCCCACACAGTATGATGTCCTCACAGTACATTCCCCCACACACAGTATGATGTCTCCACAGAACATTCCCCCCACACACAGTATGATGTCCCCACAGTACATTCCCTCCACACACAGTATGATGTCTCCACAGTACATTCCTCCACACACAGTATGATGTCCTCACAGTACATTCCCCCCCACACAGTATGATGTCCTCACAGTACATTCCCCCACACACAGTATGATGTCTCCACAGTACATTCCTCCACACACAGTATGATGTCCCCACAGTACATTCCCCACACACACAGTATGATGTCCCCACAGTACATTCCCCCCACACACAGTATGATGTCCTCACAGTACATTCCCCCACACACAATATGATGTCCTCACAGTACATTCCCCACACACACAGTATGATGTCCCCACAGTACATTCCCCCACACACAGTATGATGTCCTCACAGTACATTCCCTCACACACAGTATGATGTCTCCACAGTACATTCCCCACACACAGTATGATGTCCTCACAGTACATTCCCCACACACACAGTATGATGTCCTCACAGTACATTCCCCCACACACAGTATGATGTCCTCACAGTACATTCCCCCACACACAGTATGATGTCCCCACAGTACATTCCCTCACACACAGTGTGATGTCCTCACAGTACATTCCCCCACACACAGTATGATGTCTCCACAGTACATTCCCCCACACACAGTATGATATCCCCACAGTACATTCCCCCACACACAGTATGATGTCCTCACAGTACATTCCCCCACACACAGTATGATGTCCTCACAGTACATTCCTCCACACACAGTATGATGTCCCCACAGTACATTCCCCCACACACAGTATGATGTCTCCACAGTACATTCCCCCACACACAGTATGATGTCCCCACAGTATTTTCCCCCACACACAGTATGATGTCTCCACAGTACATTCCTCCACACACAGTATGATGTCCCCACAGTACATTCCCCCACACACAGTATGATGTCTCCACAGTACATTCCCCCACACACAGTATGATGTCCCCACAGTACATTCCCCCCACACACAGTATGATGTCTCCACAGTACATTCCTCCACACACAGTATGATGTCCTCACAGTACATTCCCCCCACACACAGTATGATGTCTCCACAGTACATTCCTCCACACACAGTATGATGTCCCCACAGTACATTCCCCCCACACACAGTATGATGTCCTCACAGTACATTCCCCCACACACAGTATGATGTCCCCACAGTACATTCCTCCACACACAGTATGATGTCCCCACAGTACATTCCCCCCACACACAGTATGATGTCTCCACAGTACATTCCTCCACACACAGTATGATGTCCTCACAGTACATTCCCCCACACACAGTATGATGTCCCCACAGTACATTCCTCCACACACAGTATGATGTCCTCACAGTACATTCCCTCCACACGCAGTATGATGTCTCCACAGTACATTCCCCCACACACAGTATGATGTCCCCACAGTACATTCCTCCACACACAGTATGATGTCCCCACAGTACATTCCCCCCACACACAGTATGATGTCTCCACAGTACATTCCTCCACACACAGTATGATGTCCTCACAGTACATTCCCCCACATACAGTATGATGTCCTCACAGTACATTCCCTCCACACACAGTATGATGTCCTCACAGTACATTCCCCACACACAGTATGATGTCCCCACAGTACATTCCCCCACACACAGTATGATGTCCCCACAGTACATTCCTCCACACACAGTATGATGTCCTCACAGTACATTCCCCCACACACAGTATGATGTCCCCACAGTACGTTCCCCCACACACAGTATGATGTCTCCACAGTACATTCCTCCACACACAGTATGATGTCCTCACAGTACATTCCCCCACACACAGTATGATGTCCCCACAGTACATTCCCCCACACACAGTATGATGTCCCCACAGTACATTCCCCCACACACAGTATGATGTCCCCACAGTACATTCCCCACACACAGTATGATGTCCTCACAGTACATTCCCCCACACACAGTATGATGTCCTCACAGTACATTCTCCCCACACACAGTATGATGTCCCCACAGTACATTCCTCCACACACAGTATGATGTCCCCACAGTACATTCCCCCTCACACAGTATGATGTCCTCACAGTACATTCCCCCACACACAGTATGATGTCCTCACAGTACATTCCCCCTCACACAGTATGATGTCCTCACAGTACATTCCCCCCCACACAGTATGATGTCCTCACAGTACATTCCCCCTCACACAGTATGATGTCCTCACAGTACATTCCCCCACACACAGTATGATGTCCTCACAGTACATTCCCCCACACACAGTATGATGTCCTCACAGTACATTCCCCCACACACAGTATGATGTCCTCACAGTACATTCCCCCACACACAGTATGATGTCCTCACAGTACATTCCCCCACACACAGTATGATGTCTCCACAGTACATTCCCCACACACAGTATGATGTCCCCACAGTACATTCCCCACACACAGTATGATGTCCTCACAGTACATTCCCCACACACACAGTATGATGTCCTCACAGTACATTCCCCCACACACAGTATGATGTCCCCACAGTACATTCCCCCACACACAGTATGATGTCTCCACAGTACATTCCCTCACACACAGTATGATGTCTCCACAGTACATTCCCCACACACAGTATGATGTCTCCACAGTACATTCCCCCACACACAGTATGTTGTCCTCACAGTACATTGCCCCACACACAGTATGATGTCCTCACAGTACATTCCCCCACACACAGTATGATGTCCCCACAGTACATTCCCCCACACACAGTATTATGTCCTCACAGTACATTCCTCAACACACAGTATGATGTCTGCACAGTACATTCCCCGCACACAGTATGATGGCCCCACAGAACATTCCCCCGCAAACAGTATGATGTCTCCACAGTACATTCCCCGCACACATTATGATGTCCCCACAGAACATTCCCACGCACACAGTATGATGTCCCCACAGTACATTCCTCCACACACAGTATGATGTCTCCACAGTACATTCCCCCCACACAGTATGATGTCCCCACAGTACATCCCCCACACACAGTATGATGTCTCCACAGTACATTCCCCCACACAGTATGATGTCCTCACAGTACATTCCCCACACACAGTATGATGTCCCCACAGTACATTCCCCCACACACAGTATGATGTCCTCACAGTACATTCCCCACACACAGTATGATGTCCCCACAGTACATTCCTCCACACACAGTATGATGTCCTCACAGTACATTCCTCCACACACAGTATGATGTCCTCACAGTACATTCCCCACACACAGTATGATGTCCTCACAGTACATTCCCCACACACACAGTATGATGTCCTCACAGTACATTCCCCCCCACACACAGTATGATGTCCTCACAGTACATTCCTCCACACACAGTATGATGTCCTCACAGTACATTCCTCCACACACAGTATGATGTCCTCACAGTACATTCCCCCACACAGTATGATGTCCTCACAGTACATTCCCCACACACAGTATGATGTCCTCACAGTACATTCCTCCACACACAGTATGATGTCCTCACAGTACATTCCTCCACACACAGTATGATGTCCTCACAGTACATTCCTCCACACACAGTATGATGTCCTCACAGTACATTCCTCCACACACAGTATGATGTCCTCACAGTACATTCCTCCACACACAGTATGATGTCCTCACAGTACATTCCCCACACACAGTATGATGTCCTCACAGTACATTCCCCCCACACACAGTATGATGTCCTCACAGTACATTCCCCACACACAGTATGATGTCGTCACAGTACATTCCCCCACACACAGTATGATGTCCTCACAGTACATTCCCCACACACAGTATGATGTCCTCACAGTACATTCCCCCACACACAGTATGATGTCCTCACAGTACATTCCTCCACACACAGTATGATGTCCTCACAGTACATTCCCCACACACAGTATGATGTCCTCACAGTACATTCCCCCCACACACAGTATGATGTCCTCACAGTACATTCCCCCCACACACAGTATGATGTCCTCACAGTACATTCCCCCCACACACAGTATGATGTCCTCACAGTACATTCCCCACACACAGTATGATGTCCTCACAGTACATTCCCCCCACACACAGTATGATGTCCTCACAGTACATTCCCCCACACACAGTATGATGTCCTCACAGTACATTCCTCCACACACAGTATGATGTCCTCACAGTACATTCCCCACACACAGTATGATGTCGTCATAGTACATTCCCCCACACACAGTATGATGTCTCCACAGTACATTCCTCCACACACAGTATGATGTCCTCACAGTACATTCCCTCCACACACAGTATGATGTTCTCACAGTACATTCCCCCACACACAGTATGATGTCTCCACAGTACATTCCTCCACACACAGTATGATGTCCTCACAGTACATTCCCCCACACACAGTATGATGTCCTCACAGTACATTCCCCCCACACACAGTATGATGTCCTCACAGTACATTCCCCACACACAGTATGATGTCGTCACAGTACATTCCCCCACACACAGTATGATGTCTCCACAGTACATTCCTCCACACACAGTATGATGTCCTCACAGTACATTCCCTCCACACACAGTATGATGTTCTCACAGTACATTCCCCCACACACAGTATGATGTCTTCACAGTACATTCCCCCACACACAGTATGATGTCCTCACAGTACATTCCCCACACACAGTATGATGTCCTCACAGTACATTCCCTCCACACACAGTATGATGTTCTCACAGTACATTCCCCCACACACAGTATGATGTCTTCACAGTACATTCCCCCACACACAGTATGATGTCCTCACAGTACATTCCCCCACACACAGTATGATGTCTCCACAGTACATTCCTCCACACACAGTATGATGTCCTCACAGTACATTCCCCCACACACAGTATGATGTCCTCACAGTACATTCCCCCCACACACAGTATGATGTCCTCACAGTACATTCCCCACACACAGTATGATGTCGTCACAGTACATTCCCTCCACACACAGTATGATGTCTTCACAGTACATTCCTCCACACACAGTATGATGTCCTCACAGTACATTCCCCCCACACACAGTATGATGTCCTCACAGTACATTCCCCCACACACAGTATGATGTCTTCACAGTACATTCCCCCACACACAGTATGATGTCCTCACAGTACATTCCCCACACACAGTATGATGTCCTCACAGTACATTCCCCCCACACACAGTATGATGTCTCCACAGTACATTAACCCCACACACAGTATGATGTTCCCACAGTACATTCCCCCACACACAGTATGATGTCTCCACAGTACATTCCCCCACACACAGTATGATGTCTTCACAGTACATTCCTCCACACACAGTATGATGTCCTCACAGTACATTCCTCCACACACAGTATGATGTCTCCACAGTACATTCCCCCACACACAGTATGATGTCCTCACAGTACATTACACCACACACAGTATGATGTCCTCACAGTACATTCCCTCCACACACAGTATGATGTTCTCACAGTACATTCCCCCACACACAGTATGATGTCTTCACAGTACATTCCCCCCACACACAGTATGATGTCCTCACAGTACATTCCCCCACACACAGTATGATGTCCTCACAGTACATTCCTCCACACACAGTATGATGTCCTCACAGTACATTCCCCACACACAGTATGATGTCGTCATAGTACATTCCCCCACACACAGTATGATGTCTCCACAGTACATTCCTCCACACACAGTATGATGTCCTCACAGTACATTCCCTCCACACACAGTATGATGTTCTCACAGTACATTCCCCCACACACAGTATGATGTCTCCACAGTACATTCCTCCACACACAGTATGATGTCCTCACAGTACATTCCCCCACACACAGTATGATGTCCTCACAGTACATTCCCCCCACACACAGTATGATGTCCTCACAGTACATTCCCCACACACAGTATGATGTCGTCACAGTACATTCCCCCACACACAGTATGATGTCTCCACAGTACATTCCTCCACACACAGTATGATGTCCTCACAGTACATTCCCTCCACACACAGTATGATGTTCTCACAGTACATTCCCCCACACACAGTATGATGTCTTCACAGTACATTCCCCCACACACAGTATGATGTCCTCACAGTACATTCCCCACACACAGTATGATGTCCTCACAGTACATTCCCTCCACACACAGTATGATGTTCTCACAGTACATTCCCCCACACACAGTATGATGTCTTCACAGTACATTCCCCCACACACAGTATGATGTCCTCACAGTACATTCCCCCACACACAGTATGATGTCTCCACAGTACATTCCTCCACACACAGTATGATGTCCTCACAGTACATTCCCCCACACACAGTATGATGTCCTCACAGTACATTCCCCCCACACACAGTATGATGTCCTCACAGTACATTCCCCACACACAGTATGATGTCGTCACAGTACATTCCCTCCACACACAGTATGATGTCTTCACAGTACATTCCTCCACACACAGTATGATGTCCTCACAGTACATTCCCCCCACACACAGTATGATGTCCTCACAGTACATTCCCCCACACACAGTATGATGTCTTCACAGTACATTCCCCCACACACAGTATGATGTCCTCACAGTACATTCCCCACACACAGTATGATGTCCTCACAGTACATTCCCCCCACACACAGTATGATGTCTCCACAGTACATTAACCCCACACACAGTATGATGTTCCCACAGTACATTCCCCCACACACAGTATGATGTCTCCACAGTACATTCCCCCACACACAGTATGATGTCTTCACAGTACATTCCTCCACACACAGTATGATGTCCTCACAGTACATTCCTCCACACACAGTATGATGTCTCCACAGTACATTCCCCCACACACAGTATGATGTCCTCACAGTACATTACACCACACACAGTATGATGTCCTCACAGTACATTCCCTCCACACACAGTATGATGTTCTCACAGTACATTCCCCCACACACAGTATGATGTCTTCACAGTACATTCCCCCACACACAGTATGATGTCCTCACAGTACATTCCCCCCACACACAGTATGATGTCCTCACAGTACATTCCCCCCACACACAGTATGATGTCTCCACAGTACATTAACCCCACACACAGTATGATGTTCCCACAGTACATTCCCCCACACACAGTATGATGTCTCCACAGTACATTCCCCCACACACAGTATGATGTCCCCACAGTACATTCCCCCACACACAGTATGATGTCTCCACAGTACATTCCCCCACACACAGTATGATGTCTCCACAGTACATTTCCCCACACACAGTATTATGTCCTCACAGTACATTCCTCCACACACAGTATGATGTCTCCACAGTACATTCCCCGCACACAGTATGATGTCCCCACAGAACATTCCCCCGCAAACAGTATGATGTCTCCACAGTACATTCCCCTCACACAGTATGATGTCCCCACAGAACATTCCCACGCACACAGTATGATGTCCCCACAGTACATTCCTCCACACACAGTATGATGTCTCCACAGTACATTCCCCCCACACAGTACGATGTCCCCACAGTACATCCCCCACACACAGTATGATGTCTCCACAGTACATTCCCCCCACACAGTATGATGTCCTCACAGTACATTCCCCACACACAGTATGATGTCCCCACAGTACATTCCCCCACACACAGTATGATGTCCTCACAGTACATTCCTCCACACACAGTATGATGTCCCCACAGTACATTCCTCCACACACAGTATGATGTCCCCACAGTACATTCCCCACACACAGTATGATGTCCTCACAGTACATTCCCCACACACAGTATGATGTCTCCACAGTACATTCCCCCCACACAGTATGATGTCCTCACAGTACATTCCCCACACACAGTATGATGTCCCCACAGTACATTCCCCCACACACAGTATGATGTCTCCACAGTACATTCCCCCACACACAGTATGATGTCCTCACAGTACATTCCTCCACACACAGTATGATGTCCTCACAGTACATTCCCCACACACAGTATGATGTCCTCACAGTACATTCCTCCACACACAGTATGATGTCCTCACAGTACATTCCTCCACACACAGTATAATGTCCTCACAGTACATTCCCCACACACAGTATGATGTCCTCACAGTACATTCCCCCCACACACAGTATGATGTCCTCACAGTACATTCCCCACACACAGTATGATGTCCTCACAGTACATTCCCCCACACACAGTATGATGTCTCCACAGTACATTCCTCCACACACAGTATGATGTCCTCACAGTACATTCCCCCACACACAGTATGATGTCCTCACAGTACATTCCCCACACACAGTATGATGTCCCCACAGTACATTCCTCCACACACAGTATGATGTCCTCACAGTACATTCCCCACACACAGTATGATGTCCCCACAGTACATTCCACACACACAGTATGATGTCCTCACAGTACATTCCTCCACACACAGTATGATGTCCTCACAGTACATTCCCCACACACAGTATGATGTCCTCACAGTACATTCCCCCCACACACAGTATGATGTCCTCACAGTACATTCCCCACACACACAGTATGATGTCCTCACAGTACATTCCCCCCACACACAGTATGATGTCCTCACAGTACATTCCCCACACACAGTATGTCGTCACAGTACATTCCCCCACACACAGTATGATGTCTCCACAGTACATTCCCCCCACACACAGTATGATGTCCTCACAGTACATTCCCCACACACAGTATGTCGTCACAGTACATTCCCCCACACACAGTATGATGTCTCCACAGTACATTCCCCCCACACACAGTATGATGTCTCCACAGTACATTCCCCCCACACACAGTATGATGTCCTCACAGTACATTCCCCACACACAGTATGTCGTCACAGTACATTCCTCCACACACAGTATGATGTCCTCACAGTACATTCCCTCCACACACAGTATGATGTCCTCACAGTACATTCCCCACACACAGTATGATGTCGTCACAGTACATTCCCCCACACACAGTATGATGTCTCCACAGTACAGTCCTCCACACACAGTATGATGTCCTCACAGTACATTCCCTCCACACACAGTATGATGTCCCCACAGTACATTCCCCCACACACAGTATGATGTCTCCACAGTACATTCCCTCCACACACAGTATGATGTCTCCACAGTACATTCCTCCACACACAGTATGATGTTCTCACAGTACATTCCCCCACACACAGTATGATGTCTCCACAGTACATTCCCCCACACACAGTATGATGTCCTCACAGTACATTCCTCCACACACAGTATGATGTCCTCACAGTACATTCCCCACACACAGTATGATGTCCTCACAGTACATTCCTCCACACACAGTATGATGTCCTCACAGTACATTCCTCCACACACAGTATGATGTCCTCACAGTACATTCCCCACACACAGTATGATGTCCTCACAGTACATTCCCCCCACACACAGTATGATGTCCTCACAGTACATTCCCCACACACAGTATGATGTCCTCACAGTACATTCCCCCACACACAGTATGATGTCTCCACAGTACATTCCTCCACACACAGTATGATGTCCTCACAGTACATTCCCCCACACACAGTATGATGTCCTCACAGTACATTCCCCACACACAGTATGATGTCCCCACAGTACATTCCTCCACACACAGTATGATGTCCTCACAGTACATTCCCCACACACAGTATGATGTCCCCACAGTACATTCCACACACACAGTATGATGTCCTCACAGTACATTCCTCCACACACAGTATGATGTCCTCACAGTACATTCCCCACACACAGTATGATGTCCTCACAGTACATTCCCCCCACACACAGTATGATGTCCTCACAGTACATTCCCCACACACACAGTATGATGTCCTCACAGTACATTCCCCCCACACACAGTATGATGTCCTCACAGTACATTCCCCACACACAGTATGTCGTCACAGTACATTCCCCCACACACAGTATGATGTCTCCACAGTACATTCCCCCCACACACAGTATGATGTCCTCACAGTACATTCCCCACACACAGTATGTCGTCACAGTACATTCCCCCACACACAGTATGATGTCTCCACAGTACATTCCCCCCACACACAGTATGATGTCTCCACAGTACATTCCCCCCACACACAGTATGATGTCCTCACAGTACATTCCCCACACACAGTATGTCGTCACAGTACATTCCTCCACACACAGTATGATGTCCTCACAGTACATTCCCTCCACACACAGTATGATGTCCTCACAGTACATTCCCCACACACAGTATGATGTCGTCACAGTACATTCCCCCACACACAGTATGATGTCTCCACAGTACAGTCCTCCACACACAGTATGATTTCCTCACAGTACATTCCCTCCACACACAGTATGATGTCCCCACAGTACATTCCCCCACACACAGTATGATGTCTCCACAGTACATTCCCTCCACACACAGTATGATGTCTCCACAGTACATTCCTCCACACACAGTATGATGTTCTCACAGTACATTCCCCCACACACAGTATGATGTCCTCACAGTACATTCCCCCCACACACAGTATGATGTCTCCACAGTACATTCCTCCACACACAGTATGATGTTCTCACAGTACATTCCCCCACACACAGTATGATGTCTCCACAGTACATTCCTCCACACACAGTATGATGTCCTCAGAGTACATTCCCCCCACACACAGTATGATGTCCTCACAGTACATTCCCCCACACACAGTATGATGTCCCCACAGTACATTCCTCCACACACAGTATGATGTCTCCACAGTACATTCCTCCACACACAGTATGATGTCCTCACAGTACATTCCCCCCACACACAGTATGATGTCCCCACAGTACATTCCCCCACACACAGTATGATGTCTCCACAGTACATTCCCTCCACACACAGTATGATGTCTCCACAGTACATTCCTCCACACACAGTATGATGTTCTCACAGTACATTCCCCCACACACAGTATGATGTCCTCACAGTACATTCCCCCCACACACAGTATGATGTCTCCACAGTACATTCCTCCACACACAGTATGATGTTCTCACAGTACATTCCCCCACACACAGTATGATGTCTCCACAGTACATTCCTCCACACACAGTATGATGTCCTCAGAGTACATTCCCCCCACACACAGTATGATGTCCTCACAGTACATTCCCCCACACACAGTATGATGTCCCCACAGTACATTCCTCCACACACAGTATGATGTCTCCACAGTACATTCCTCCACACACAGTATGATGTCCTCACAGTACATTCCCCCCACACAGTATGATGTCCCCACAGTACATTCCCTCCACACACAGTATGATGTCTCCACAGTACATTCCTCCACACACAGTATGATGTTCTCACAGTACATTCCCCCACACACAGTATGATGTCTCCACAGTACATTCCTCCACACACAGTATGATGTTCTCACAGTACATTCCCCCACACACAGTATGATGTCTCCACAGTACATTCCTCCACACACAGTATGATGTCCTCAGAGTACATTCCCCCCACACACAGTATGATGTCCTCACAGTACATTCCCCCACACACAGTATGATGTCCCCACAGTACATTCCTCCACACACAGTATGATGTCTCCACAGTACATTCACCCCACACACAGTATGATGTCTCCACAGTACATTCTCCCACACACAGTATGATGTCCTCACAGTACATTCCCTCCACACACAGTATGATGTCTCCACAGTACATTCCCCAAACACACAGTATGATGTCCTCACAGTACATTCCCCACACACAGTATGATCTCTCCACAGTACATTCCCCACACACAGTATGATGTCCTCACAGTACATTCCCCCACACACAGTATGATGTCTCCACAGTACATTCCCCCACACACAGTATGATGTCCCCACAGTACATTCCTCCACACACAGTATGATGTCCTCACAGTACATTCCCCCACACACAGCATGATGTCCTCACAGTACATTCCCCCCACACACAGTATGATGTCTCCACAGTACATTCCCCCCACACACAGTATGATGTCTCCACAGTACATTCCTCCACACACAGTATGATGTCCTCACAGTACATTCCCCCACACACAGTATGATGTCCTCACAGTACATTCCCCCACACACAGCATGATGTCCTCACAGTACATTCCCCCCACACACAGTATGATGTCTCCACAGTACATTCCCCCCACACACAGTATGATGTCCTCACAGTACATTCCCCCACACACAGTATGATGTCCCCACAGTACATTCCCCCCACACACAGTATGATGTCCCCACAGTACATTCCCCCCACACACAGTATGATGTCCTCACAGTACATTCCCCACACACAGTATGATGTCGTCACAGTACATTCCCCCACACACAGTATGATGTCTCCACAGTACATTCCTCCACACACAGTATGATGTCCTCACAGTACATTCCCCCACACACAGTATGATGTGCTCACAGTACATTCCCTCCACACACAGTATGATGTCCTCACAGTACATTCCTCCACACACAGTATGATGTCTCCACAGTACATTCTCCCACACACAGTATGATGTATCCACAGTACATTCCCCACACACACAGTATGATGTCCCCACAGTACATTCCCCCACACACAGTATGATGTCCTCACAGTACATTCCCTCCACACACAGTATGATGTCTCCACAGTACATTCCCTCCACACACAGTATGATGTCCCCACAGTACATTCCCCAACACACAGTATGATGTCCTCACAGTACATTCCCTCCACACACAGTATGATGTCTCCACAGTACATTCCCTCCACACACACAGTATGATGTCCCCACAGTACATTCCCCCCACACACAGTATGATGTCCCCACAGTACATTCCTCCACACACAGTATGATGTCCCTACAGTACATTCCCCACACACACAGTATGATGTCCTCACAGTACATTCCCTCCACACACAGTATGATGTCCTCACAGTACATTCCTCCACAAACAGTATGATGTCCCCACAGTACATTCCCTCCACACACAGTATTATGTCCCCACAGTACATTCCCCACACACACAGTATGATGTCCCCACAGTACATTCCCCACACACACAGTATGATGTCCCCACAGTACATTCCCTCCACACACAGTATGATGTCCTCACAGTACATTCCCTCCACACACAGTATGATGTCCCCACAGTACATTCCCCACACACACAGTATGATGTCCTCACAGTACATTCCCCACACACAGTATGATGTCCTCACAGTACATTCCCCACACACACAGTATGATGTCCCCACAGTACATTCCCTCCACACACAGTATGATGTCCTCACAGTACATTCCCTCCACACACAGTATGATGTCCCCACAGTACATTCCCCACACACACGGTATGATGTCCCCACAGTACATTCCCCACACACACAGTATGATGTCCCCACAGTACATTCCCTCCACACACAGTATGATGTCCTCACAGTACATTCCCTCCACACACAGTATGATGTCCCCACAGTACATTCCCTCCACACACAGTATGATGTCCCCACAGTACATTCCCCACACACACAGTATGATGTCCTCACAGTACATTCCCCCACACACAGTATGATGTCCCCACAGTACATTCCCCACACACAGTATGATGTCCCCACAGTACATTCCTCCACACACAGTATGATGTCCTCACAGTACATTCCTCCACACACAGTATGATGTCCTCACAGTACATTCCCCACACACAGTATGATGTCCTCACAGTACATTCCCCCCACACACAGTATGATGTCCTCACAGTACATTCCCCACACACAGTATGATGTCCTCACAGTACATTCCCCCACACACAGTATGATGTCTCCACAGTACATTCCTCCACACACAGTATGATGTCCTCACAGTACATTCCCCCACACACAGTATGATGTCCTCACAGTACATTCCTCCACACACAGTATGATGTCCTCACAGTACATTCCCCCCACACACAGTATGATGTCCCCACAGTACATTCCCCACACACAGTATGATGTCCTCACAGTACATTCCCCCCACACACAGTATGATGTCCCCACAGTACATTCCTCCACACACAGTATGATGTCCTCACAGTACATTCCCCACACACAGTATGATGTCCCCACAGTACATTCCACACACACAGTATGATGTCCTCACAGTACATTCCTCCACACACAGTATGATGTCCTCACAGTACATTCCCCACACACAGTATGATGTCCTCACAGTACATTCCCCCCACACACAGTATGATGTCCTCACAGTACATTCCCCACACACACAGTATGATGTCCTCACAGTACATTCCCCCCACACACAGTATGATGTCCTCACAGTACATTCCCCACACACAGTATGTCGTCACAGTACATTCCCCCACACACAGTATGATGTCTCCACAGTACATTCCCCCCACACACAGTATGATGTCCTCACAGTACATTCCCCACACACAGTATGTCGTCACAGTACATTCCCCCACACACAGTATGATGTCTCCACAGTACATTCCCCCCACACACAGTATGATGTCTCCACAGTACATTCCCCCCACACACAGTATGATGTCCTCACAGTACATTCCCCACACACAGTATGTCGTCACAGTACATTCCTCCACACACAGTATGATGTCCTCACAGTACATTCCCTCCACACACAGTATGATGTCCTCACAGTACATTCCCCACACACAGTATGATGTCGTCACAGTACATTCCCCCACACACAGTATGATGTCTCCACAGTACAGTCCTCCACACACAGTATGATGTCCTCACAGTACATTCCCTCCACACACAGTATGATGTCCCCACAGTACATTCCCCCACACACAGTATGATGTCTCCACAGTACATTCCCTCCACACACAGTATGATGTCTCCACAGTACATTCCTCCACACACAGTATGATGTTCTCACAGTACATTCCCCCACACACAGTATGATGTCTCCACAGTACATTCCTCCACACACAGTATGATGTTCTCACAGTACATTCCCCCACACACAGTATGATGTCTCCACAGTACATTCCTCCACACACAGTATGATGTCCTCAGAGTACATTCCCCCCACACACAGTATGATGTCCTCACAGTACATTCCCCCACACACAGTATGATGTCCCCACAGTACATTCCTCCACACACAGTATGATGTCTCCACAGTACATTCCTCCACACACAGTATGATGTCCTCACAGTACATTCCCCCCACACAGTATGATGTCCCCACAGTACATTCCTCCACACACAGTATGATGTCTCCACAGTACATTCACCCCACACACAGTATGATGTCTCCACAGTACATTCTCCCACACACAGTATGATGTCCTCACAGTACATTCCTTCCACACACAGTATGATGTCTCCACAGTACATTCCCCAAACACACAGTATGATGTCCTCACAGTACATTCCCCACACACAGTATGATCTCTCCACAGTACATTCCCCACACACAGTATGATGTCCTCACAGTACATTCCCCCACACACAGTATGATGTCTCCACAGTACATTCCCCCACACACAGTATGATGTCCCCACAGTACATTCCTCCACACACAGTATGATGTCCTCACAGTACATTCCCCCACACACAGCATGATGTCCTCACAGTACATTCCCCCCACACACAGTATGATGTCTCCACAGTACATTCCCCCCACACACAGTATGATGTCTCCACAGTACATTCCTCCACACACAGTATGATGTCCTCACAGTACATTCCCCCACACACAGTATGATGTCCTCACAGTACATTCCCCCACACACAGCATGATGTCCTCACAGTACATTCCCCCCACACACAGTATGATGTCTCCACAGTACATTCCCCCCACACACAGTATGATGTCCTCACAGTACATTCCCCCACACACAGTATGATGTCCCCACAGTACATTCCCCCCACACACAGTATGATGTCCCCACAGTACATTCCCCCCACACACAGTATGATGTCCTCACAGTACATTCCCCACACACAGTATGATGTCGTCACAGTACATTCCCCCACACACAGTATGATGTCTCCACAGTACATTCCTCCACACACAGTATGATGTCCTCACAGTACATTCCCCCACACACAGTATGATGTCCTCACAGTACATTCCCTCCACACACAGTATGATGTCCTCACAGTACATTCCTCCACACACAGTATGATGTCTCCACAGTACATTCTCCCACACACAGTATGATGTATCCACAGTACATTCCCCACACACACAGTATGATGTCCCCACAGTACATTCCCCCACACACAGTATGATGTCCTCACAGTACATTCCCTCCACACACAGTATGATGTCTCCACAGTACATTCCCTCCACACACAGTATGATGTCCCCACAGTACATTCCCCAACACACAGTATGATGTCCTCACAGTACATTCCCTCCACACACAGTATGATGTCTCCACAGTACATTCCCTCCACACACACAGTATGATGTCCCCACAGTACATTCCCCCCACACACAGTATGATGTCCCCACAGTACATTCCTCCACACACAGTATGATGTCCCTACAGTACATTCCCCACACACAGAGTATGATGTCCCCACAGTACATTCCCTCCACACACAGTATGATGTCCTCACAGTACATTCCTCCACACACAGTATGATGTCCCCACAGTACATTCCCCACACACACAGTATGATGTCCCCACAGTACATTCCCTCCACACACAGTATTATGTCCCCACAGTACATTCCCCACACACACAGTATGATGTCCCCACAGTACATTCCCCACACACACAGTATGATGTCCCCACAGTACATTCCCTCCACACACAGTATGATGTCCTCACAGTACATTCCCTCCACACACAGTATGATGTCCCCACAGTACATTCCCCACACACACAGTATGATGTCCTCACAGTACATTCCCCACACACAGTATGATGTCCTCACAGTACATTCCCCACACACACAGTATGATGTCCCCACAGTACATTCCCTCCACACACAGTATGATGTCCTCACAGTACATTCCCTCCACACACAGTATGATGTCCCCACAGTACATTCCCCACACACACGGTATGATGTCCCCACAGTACATTCCCCACACACACAGTATGATGTCCCCACAGTACATTCCCTCCACACACAGTATGATGTCCTCACAGTACATTCCCTCCACACACAGTATGATGTCCCCACAGTACATTCCCTCCACACACAGTATGATGTCCCCACAGTACATTCCCCACACACACAGTATGATGTCCTCACAGTACATTCCCCCACACACAGTATGATGTCCCCACAGTACATTCCCCACACACAGTATGATGTCCCCACAGTACATTCCTCCACACACAGTATGATGTCCTCACAGTACATTCCTCCACACACAGTATGATGTCCTCACAGTACATCCCCCACACACAGCATGATGTCCTCACAGTACATTCCCCCCACACACAGTATGATGTCTCCACAGTACATTCCCCCCACACACAGTATGATGTCCTCACAGTACATTCCCCCACACACAGTATGATGTCCCCACAGTACATTCCCCCCACACACAGTATGATGTCCCCACAGTACATTCCCCCCACACACAGTATGATGTCCTCACAGTACATTCCCCCACACACAGTATGATGTCCTCACAGAACATTCCCCCCACACACAGTATGATGTCCTCACAGTACATTCCCCCCAAACACAGTATGATGTCTCCACAGTACATTCCTCCACACACAGTATGATGTCTCCACAGTGCATTCCCCACACACAGTATGATGTCCCCACAGTACATTCCCCTCACACACAGTATGATGTCTCCACAGTACATTCCCCCACATACAGTATGATGTCCCCACAGTACATTCCCCCACACACAGTATGATGTCTCCACAGTACATTCCCCCACACACAGTATGATGTCCCCACAGTACATTCCCCTCACACACAGTATGATGTCTCCACAGTACATTCCCCCACATACAGTATGATGTCCCCACAGTACATTCCCCCACACACAGTATGATGTCCTCACAGTACATTCCTCCACACACAGTATGATGTCCTCACAGTACATTCCCCCACACACAGTATGATGTCTCCACAGTACATTCCTCCACACACAGTATGATGTCCTCACAGTACATTCCCTCCACACACAGTATGAAGTCCCCACAGTACATTCTCCCCACACACAGTATGATGTCTCCACAGTACATTCCCCACACACAGTATGATGTCCCCACAGTACATTCTCCCCACACACAGTATGATGTCTCCACAGTACATTCCCCCCACACACAGTATGATGTCCTCACAGTACATTCCCCACACACAGTATGATGTCGTCACAGTACATTCCCCCACACACAGTATGATGTCGTCACAGTACATTCTCCCCACACACAGTATGATGTCTCCACAGTACAGTCCTCCACACACAGTATGATGTCCTCACAGTACATTCCCTCCACACACAGTATGATGTCCCCACAGTACATTCCCCCACACACAGTATGATGTCTCCACAGTACATTCCCCCACACACAGTATGATGTCTCCACAGTACATTCTCCCACACACAGTATGATGTATCCACAGTACATTCCCCACACACACAGTATGATGTATCCACAGTACATTCCTCCACACACAGTATGATGTCCTCACAGTACATTCCCTCCACACACAGTATGATGTTCTCACAGTGCATTCCCCCACACACAGTACGATGTCTCCACAGTACATTCCTCCACACACAGTATGATGTCCTCAGAGTACATTCCCCCCACACACAGTATGATGTCCTCACAGTACATTCCTCCACACACAGTATGATGTCTCCACAGTACATTCCCCCACACACAGTATGATGTCTCCACAGTACATTCTCCCACACACAGTATGATGTATCCACAGTACATTCCCCACACACACAGTATGATGTATCCACAGTACATTCTCCCCCACACAGTATGATGTCCTCACAGTACATTCCCTCCACACACAGTATGATGTCTCCACAGTACATTCCCTCCACACACAGTATGATGTCCCCACAGTACATTCCCCCACACACAGTATGATGTCCTCACAGTACATTCCCTCCACACACAGTATGATGTCTCCACAGTACATTCCCTCCACACACACAGTATGATGTCCCCACAGTACATTCCCCCCACACACAGTATGATGTCCCCACAGTACATTCCTCCACACACAGTATGATGTCCCCACAGTACATTCCCCACACACACAGTATGATGTCCCCACAGTACATTCCCTCCACACACAGTATGATGTCCTCACAGTACATTCCTCCACACACAGTATGATGTCCCCACAGTACATTCCCCACACACACAGTATGATGTCCCCACAGTACATTCCCTCCACACACAGTATTATGTCCCCACAGTACATTCCCCACACACACAGTATGATGTCCCCACAGTACATTCCCCACACACACAGTATGATGTCCCCACAGTACATTCCCTCCACACACAGTATGATGTCCTCACAGTACATTCCCTCCACACACAGTATGATGTCCCCACAGTACATTCCCCACACACACAGTATGATGTCCCCACAGTACATTCCCCACACACACAGTATGATGTCCCCACAGTACATTCCCTCCACACACAGTATGATGTCCTCACAGTACATTCCCTCCACACACAGTATGATGTCCCCACAGTACATTCCCCACACACACGGTATGATGTCCCCACAGTACATTCCCCACACACACAGTATGATGTCCCCACAGTACATTCCCTCCACACACAGTATGATGTCCTCACAGTACATTCCCTCCACACACAGTATGATGTCCCCACAGTACATTCCCTCCACACACAGTATGATGTCCCCACAGTACATTCCCCACACACACAGTATGATGTCCCCACAGTACATTCCCCCACACACAGTATGATGTCCCCACAGTACATTCCCCACACACACAGTATGATGTCCCCACAGTACATTCCCCACACACACAGTATGATGTCCCCACAGTACATTCCCTCCACACACAGTATGATGTCCCCACAGTACATTCCCCACACACACAGTATGATGTCCCCACAGTACATTCCCCACACACACAGTATGATGTCCCCACAGTACATTCCCTCCACACATAGTATGATGTCCTCACAGTACATTCCCTCCACACACAGTATGATGTCTCCACAGTACATTCCTCCACACACAGTATGATGTCCCCACAGTACATTCCCCACACACACAGTATGATGTCCCCACAGTACATTCCCTCCACACACAGTATGATGTCCTCACAGTACATTCCTCCACACACAGTATGATGTCCTCACAGTACATTCCCCACACACAGTATGATGTCCTCACAGTACATTCCCCACACACAGTATGATCTCTCCACAGTACATTCCCCACACACAGTATGATGTCCTCACAGTACATTCCCCCACACACAGTATGATGTCTCCACAGTACATTCCTCCACACACAGTATGATGTCCTCACAGTACATTCCTCCAAACACAGTATGATGTCCTCACAGTACATTCCCCACACACAGTATGATGTTCTCACAGTACATTCCCCCACACACAGTATGATGTCTCCACAGTACATTCCTCCACACACAGTATGATGTCGTCACAGAACATTCCCCCACACACAGTATGATGTCCTCACAGTACATTCCTCCACACACAGTATGATGTCCTCACAGTACATTCCTCCAAACACAGTATGATGTCCTCACAGTCCATTCCCCACACACAGTATGATGTCCTCACAGTACATTCCCCCACACACAGTATGATGTCTCCACAGTACATTCCTCCACACACAGTATGATGTCGTCACAGAACATTCCCCCACACACAGTATGATGTCCCCACAGTACATTCCCCCACACACAGTATGATGTCCTCACAGTACATTCCTCCACACACAGTATGATGTCCTCACAGTACATCCCCCACACACAGCATGATGTCCTCACAGTACATTCCCCCCACACACAGTATGATGTCTCCACAGTACATTCCCCCCACACACAGTATGATGTCCTCACAGTACATTCCCCCACACACAGTATGATGTCCCCACAGTACATTCCCCCCACACACAGTATGATGTCCCCACAGTACATTCCCCCCACACACAGTATGATGTCCTCACAGTACATTCCCCCACACACAGTATGATGTCCTCACAGAACATTCCCCCCACACACAGTATGATGTCCTCACAGTACATTCCCCCCAAACACAGTATGATGTCTCCACAGTACATTCCTCCACACACAGTATGATGTCTCCACAGTGCATTCCCCACACACAGTATGATGTCCCCACAGTACATTCCCCTCACACACAGTATGATGTCTCCACAGTACATTCCCCCACATACAGTATGATGTCCCCACAGTACATTCCCCCACACACAGTATGATGTCTCCACAGTACATTCCCCCACACACAGTATGATGTCCCCACAGTACATTCCCCTCACACACAGTATGATGTCTCCACAGTACATTCCCCCACATACAGTATGATGTCCCCACAGTACATTCCCCCACACACAGTATGATGTCCTCACAGTACATTCCTCCACACACAGTATGATGTCCTCACAGTACATTCCCCCACACACAGTATGATGTCTCCACAGTACATTCCTCCACACACAGTATGATGTCCTCACAGTACATTCCCTCCACACACAGTATGAAGTCCCCACAGTACATTCTCCCCACACACAGTATGATGTCTCCACAGTACATTCCCCACACACAGTATGATGTCCCCACAGTACATTCTCCCCACACACAGTATGATGTCTCCACAGTACATTCCCCCCACACACAGTATGATGTCCTCACAGTACATTCCCCACACACAGTATGATGTCCTCACAGTACATTCCCCCCACACACAGTAAGATGTCCCCACAGTACATTCCTCCACACACAGTATGATGTCTCCACAGTACATTCCCCACACACAGTATGATGTCCCCACAGTACATTCTCCCCACACACAGTATCATGTCTCCACAGTACATTCCTCCACACACAGTATGATGTCCTCACAGTATATTCCCCCCACACACAGTATGATGTCCCCACAGTACATTCTCCCCACACACAGTATGATGTCTCCACAGTACATTCCTCCACACACAGTATGATGTCCTCACAGTACATTCCCCCCACACACAGTATGATGTCTCCACAGTATATTCCCCACACACAGTATGAGTTCCTCACAGTACATTCCCCCCACACACAGTATGATGTCCCCACAGTACATTCCTCCACACACAGTATGATGTCCCCACAGTACATTCCCCCCACACACAGCATGATGTCCTCACAGTACATTCCCCCACACACACAGTATGATGTCCCCACAGCATATTCCCCACACACAGTATGATGTCCCCACGGTACATTCCCCCCACACACAGTATGATGTCCTCACAGTACATTTCCCACACACAGTATGATGTCCCCATGGTACACTCCCCCACACACAGTATGATGTCCTCACAGTACATTCCCCCCACACACAGTATGATGTCCCCACAGTACATTCCCCACACACACAGTATGATGTCCCCACAGTACATTCCACACACATAGCATGATGTCCTCACAGTACATTCCCCCACACACACAGTATGATGTCCCCACAGCACATTCCCCACACACAGTATGATGTCCCCACGGTACATTCCCCCCACACACAGTATGATGTCCTCACAGTACATTTCCCACACACAGTATGATGTCCCCACAGTACATTCCTCCACACACAGTATGATGTCCCCACAGTACATTCCCCCCACACACAGAATGATGTCCCCACAGTACATTCCCCACACACAGTATGATGTCCCCACAGTACATTCCCCCACACACAGTATGATGTCCTCACAGTACATTCCCCCACACACAGTATGATGTCCTCACAGTACATTCCCCCCACACACAGTATGATGTCCCCACATTACATTCCCCACACACACAGTATGATGTCCTCACAGTACATTCCCCCACACACACAGTATGATGTCCCCACAGCACATTCCCCACACACAGTATGATGTCCCCACGGTACATTCCCCCACACACAGTATGATGTCCTCACAGTACATTCCCCCCACACACAGTATGATGACCCCACAGTACTTTCCTCCACACACAGTATGATGTCCCCACAGTACATTCCCCCCACACACAGCATGATGTCCTCACAGTACATTCCCCCCACACACAGCATGATGTCCTCACAGTACATTCCCCCCACACACAGCATGATGTCCCCACAGTACATTCCCCCCACACACAGCATGATGTCCTCACAGTACATTCCCCCACACACAGTATGATGTCCCCACAGTACATTCCCCACACACAGTATGATGTCCTCACAGTACATTCCTCCACACACAGTATGATGTCCCCACAGTACATTCCCTCCACACAGTATGATGTCTTCACAGTACATTCCCCCACACACAGTATGATGTCCCCGCAGTACATTCCCCCCACACACAGCATGATGTCCTCACAGTACATTCCCTCCACACACAGTATGATGTCTCCACAGTACATTCTCCACAAACAGTATGATGTCCCCACATTACATTCCCCACACACAGTATGATGTCTCCACAGTACATTCCCCCACACACAGTATGATGTCCCCACAGTACATTCCCCCACACACAGTATGATGTCCCCACAGTACATTCCTCCACACACAGTATGATGTCCTCACAGTACATTCCCCCCACACACAGCATGATGTCCTCACAGTACATTCCCTCCACACACAGTATGATGTCTCCACAGTACATTCCCCACACACAGTATGATGTCTCCACAGTACATTCCCCACACACAGTATGATGTCCCCACAGTACATTCTCCCCACACACAGTATCATGTCTCCACAGTACATTCCTCCACACACAGTATGATGTCCTCACAGTATATTCCCCCCACACACAGTATGATGTCCCCACAGTACATTCTCCCCACACACAGTATGATGTCTCCACAGTACATTCCTCCACACACAGTATGATGTCCTCACAGTACATTCCCCCCACACACAGTATGATGTCTCCACAGTATATTCCCCACACACAGTATGAGGTCCTCACAGTACATTCCCCCCACACACAGTATGATGTCCCCACAGTACATTCCTCCACACACAGTATGATGTCCCCACAGTACATTCCCCCCGCACACAGCATGATGTCCTCACAGTACATTCCCCCACACACACAGTATGATGTCCCCACAGCATATTCCCCACACACAGTATGATGTCCCCACGGTACATTCCCCCCACACACAGTATGATGTCCTCACAGTACATTTCCCACACACAGTATGATGTCCCCATGGTACACTCCCCCACACACAGTATGATGTCCTCACAGTACATTCCCCCCACACACAGTATGATGTCCCCACAGTACATTCCCCACACACACAGTATGATGTCCCCACAGTACATTCCACACACATAGCATGATGTCCTCACAGTACATTCCCCCACACACACAGTATGATGTCCCCACAGCACATTCCCCACACACAGTATGATGTCCCCATGGTACATTCCCCCCACACACAGTATGATGTCCTCACAGTACATTTCCCACACACAGTATGATGTCCCCACAGTACATTCCTCCACACACAGTATGATGTCCCCACAGTACATTCCCCCCACACACAGAATGATGTCCCCACAGTACATTCCCCACACACAGTGTGATGTCCCCACAGTACATTCCCCCACACACAGTATGATGTCCTCACAGTACATTCCCCCACACACAGTATGATGTCCTCACAGTACATTCCCCCCACACACAGTATGATGTCCCCACATTACATTCACCACACACACAGTATGATGTCCCCACAGTACATTCCCCACACACAGTATGATGTCCCCACAGTACATTCCCCCACACACAGAATGATGTCCCCACAGTACATTCCCCACACACAGTATGATGTCCCCACAGTACATTCCCCCACACACAGTATGATGTCCTCACAGTACATTCCCCCACACACAGTATGATGTCCTCACAGTACATTCCCCCCACACACAGTATGATGTCCCCACATTACATTCCCCACACACACAGTATGATGTCCTCACAGTACATTCCCCCACACACACAGTATGATGTCCCCACAGCACATTCCCCACACACAGTATGATGTCCCCACGGTACATTCCCCCACACACAGTATGATGTCCTCACAGTACATTCCCCCCACACACAGTATGATGACCCCACAGTACTTTCCTCCACACACAGTATGATGTCCCCACAGTACATTCCCCCCACACACAGCATGATGTCCTCACAGTACATTCCCCCCACACACAGCATGATGTCCTCACAGTACATTCCCCCCACACACAGCATGATGTCCCCACAGTACATTCCCCCCACACACAGCATGATGTCCTCACAGTACATTCCCCCACACACAGTATGATGTCCCCACAGTACATTCCCCACACACAGTATGATGTCCTCACAGTACATTCCTCCACACACAGTATGATGTCCCCACAGTACATTCCCTCCACACAGTATGATGTCTCCACAGTACATTCCCCCACACATAGTATGATGTCCCCACAGTACATTCCCCCCACACACAGCATGATGTCCTCACAGTACATTCCCTCCACACACAGTATGATGTCTCCACAGTACATTCCCCACACACAGTATGATGTCCCCACATTACATTCCCCACACACAGTATGATGTCTCCACAGTACATTCCCCCACACACAGTATGATGTCCCCACAGTACATTCCCCCACACACAGTATGATGTCCCCACGGTACATTCCCCCCACACACAGTATGATGTCCTCACAGTACATTTCCCACACACAGTATGATGTCCCCACAGTACATTCCTCCACACACAGTATGATGTCCCCACAGTACATTCCCCCCACACACAGTATGATGTCCTCACAGTACATTCCTCCACACACAGTATGATGTCCCCACAGTACATTCCCTCCACACAGTATGATGTCTCCACAGTACATTCCCCCACACACAGTATGATGTCCCCACAGTACATTCCCCCCACACACAGCATGATGTCCTCACAGTACATTCCCTCCACACACAGTATGATGTCTCCACAGTACATTCCCCACACACAGTATGATGTCCCCACAGCACATTCCCCACACACAGTATGATGTCCCCACGGTACATTCCCCCACACACAGTATGATGTCCTCACAGTACATTCCCCCCACACACAGTATGATGACCCCACAGTACTTTCCTCCACACACAGTATGATGTCCCCACAGTACATTCCCCCCACACACAGCATGATGTCCTCACAGTACATTCCCTCCACACACAGCATGATGTCCTCACAGTACATTCCCCCCACACACAGCATGATGTCCTCACAGTACATTCCCCCCACACACAGCATGATGTCCCCACAGTACATTCCCCCCACACACAGCATGATGTCCCCACAGTACATTCCCCCCACACACAGCATGATGTCCTCACAGTACATTCCCCCCACACACAGCATGATGTCCCCACAGTACATTCCCCCCACACACAGCATGATGTCCTCACAGTACATTCCCCCACACACAGTATGATGTCCCCACAGTACATTCCCCACACACAGTATGATGTCCTCACAGTACATTCCTCCACACACAGTATGATGTCCCCACAGTACATTCCCTCCACACAGTATGATGTCTCCACAGTACATTCCCCCACACACAGTATGATGTCCCCACAGTACATTCCCCCCACACACAGCATGATGTCCTCACAGTACATTCCCTCCACACACAGTATGATGTCCTCACAGTACATTCCTCCACACACAGTATGATGTCTCCACAGTACATTCCCCACACACAGTATGATGTCCCCACATTACATTCCCCACACACAGTATGATGTCTCCACAGTACATTCCCCACACACAGTATGATGTCCCCACATTACATTCCCCACACACAGTATGATGTCCTCACAGTACATTCCCTCCACACACAGTATGATGTCTCCACAGTACATTCCTCCACACACAGTATGATGTCTCCACAGTACATTCCCCCACACACAGTATGATGTCCCCACAGTACATTCCCCCACACACAGTATGATGTCCCCACAGTACATTCCCCCCACACACAGCATGATGTCCTCACAGTACATTCCCTCCACACACAGTATGATGTCCCCACAGTACATTCCCCCACACACAGTATGATGTCCCCACAGTACATTCCCCCCACACATAGTATGATATCCCCACAGTACATTCCCTCCACACACAGCATGATGTCCTCACAGTACATTCCCCCCACACACAGCATGATGTCCTCACAGTACATTCCCCCACACACAGTATGATGTCCTCACAGTACATTCCCTCCACACACAGTATGATGTCTCCACAGTACATTCCCCACACACAGTATGATGTCCCCACATTACATTCCCCACACACAGTATGATGTCCTCACAGTACATTCCCTCCACACACAGTATGATGTCTCCACAGTACATTCCTCCACACACAGTATGATGTCTCCACAGTACATTCCCCCACACACAGTATGATGTCCCCACAGTACATTCCCCCACACACAGTATGATGTCCCCACAGTACATTCCCCCCACACACAGCATGATGTCCTCACAGTACATTCCCTCCACACACAGTATGATGTCCCCACAGTACATTCCCCCACACACAGTATGATGTCCCCACAGTACATTCCCCCCACACATAGTATGATATCCCCACAGTACATTCCCTCCACACACAGCATGATGTCCTCACAGTACATTCCCCCCACACACAGCATGATGTCCTCACAGTACATTCCCCCACACACAGTATGATGTCCTCACAGTACATTCCCTCCACACACAGTATGATGTCTCCACAGTACATTCCCCACACACAGTATGATGTCCCCACATTACATTCCCCACACACAGTATGATGTCCTCACAGTACATTCCCTCCACACACAGTATGATGTCTCCACAGTACATTCCTCCACACACAGTATGATGTCTCCACAGTACATTCCCCCACACACAGTATGATGTCCCCACAGTACATTCCCCCACACACAGTATGATGTCCCCACAGTACATTCCCCCCACACACAGCATGATGTCCTCACAGTACATTCCCTCCACACACAGTATGATGTCCCCACAGTACATTCCCCCACACACAGTATGATGTCCCCACAGTACATTCCCCCCACACATAGTATGATATCCCCACAGTACATTCCCTCCACACACAGCATGATGTCCTCACAGTACATTCCCCCCACACACAGCATGATGTCCTCACAGTACATTCCCCCACACACAGTATGATGTCCTCACAGTACATTCCCTCCACACACAGTATGATGTCTCCACAGTACATTCCCCACACACAGTATGATGTCCCCACATTACATTCCCCACACACAGTATGATGTCCTCACAGTACATTCCCTCCACACACAGTATGATGTCTCCACAGTACATTCCTCCACACACAGTATGATGTCTCCACAGTACATTCCCCCACACACAGTATGATGTCCCCACAGTACATTCCCCCACACACAGTATGATGTCCCCACAGTACATTCCCCCCACACACAGCATGATGTCCTCACAGTACATTCCCTCCACACACAGTATGATGTCCCCACAGTACATTCCCCCACACACAGTATGATGTCCCCACAGTACATTCCCCCCACACATAGTATGATATCCCCACAGTACATTCCCTCCACACACAGCATGATGTCCTCACAGTACATTCCCCCCACACACAGCATGATGTCCTCACAGTACATTCCCCCACACACAGTATGATGTCCCCACAGTACATTCCCCCACACACAGTATGATGTCCTCACAGTACATTCCCCCACACACAGTATGATGTCCTCACAGTACATTCCCTCCACACACAGTATGATGTCTCCACAGTACATTCCCCACACACAGTATGATGTCCCCACATTACATTCCCCACACACAGTATGATGTCTCCACAGTACATTCCCTCCAAAACCAGGGGAGGAGTCCTGAGGAGATAATTTGCATATTCCCACTGCATTTTGGGGTAAGTGAAGAGTCTCCGCGAGCTCAAAGAACACTGGATTTTGGCTGTTGGAGCTGAAAAGAGGACATCGGTAAACCGCGCGCCTACCGGCGCGCGCATTTTGAAGCTTTTTTTTGAAGCTTTTTTCACTGTTTTCAGAACATTAACAATAAGAACATGGAAGAGTCCAGGAGCCATTTGGTGAGCTGCATATCCTGCTACATGTTCACAGACTCGCCAGTGGAAAAGCCAAACTTCACATGCCAGAAATGCAGCTTGTGTCCCTGTTGGAGGAAAAGTTGGGAAATCTAGAAGAGAGGTTAACTACCTTGAAAATCATTAAGGAAGGTGAAGAGTTCTTAGACAGAGCAGAATTATCTCTTCATGATTCAGAAAGAGAAGAAATTCGAACTGCACCTGAGGAAACAGAGGAATGGAAGCCTGTGACCCCGAGAAGCAGGAGGATCGAGAGGCAGTCAGCACCCATACTGCTCAGGAACCAGTACCAGGCTCTCACGCAGGAGAACCATGAAGAAATACAGCAAGATAAGACTTTGCCAGCAATGAATAACCTTGTAAGCCCTCAGAATCCTCCTGGATGGAGAAAGAAGAATGTTGTGAAGAAAAAACGGAGAGTGGTGGTCATGGGGGATTCCCTGTTAAGAGCAACAGAGGCCGCTATCTGCAGACCAGACATAACCTCAAGAGAAATGTGCTGTCTTCCAGGAGCAAAAATTAAAGATGTGTCTGACAGGATATCAAGACTCTTCAGACCTACAGATCACTACCCATTCCTGCTAATACATGTGGGGACAAATGACACCGCAAGAAAGGACCTGGAGACCATCTGCAGTGACTTTGAAGACTTAGGCAAGAAAGTGAAAGAATTGGGAGCGCAGGTGGTCTTCTCATCCCTCCTCCCAGTGGATGGCCATGGAACAATGAGGTGGAATAAGATTCTACAGGTGAACAACTGGCTACGTCGATGGTGCCGTCAACAAGGATTTGGATTTCTGGATCACGGAATGAATTACCTATACGATGGACTACTTGCTAGAGATGGGGTGCACCTTACGAAGACTGGAAAACATGTATTTGGAAGTCGCCTTGCTGCACTCATCAGAAGAGCTTTAAACTAGAACAATGTGGGAAGGGAAGCAAAAGGCCAGAAAAAGCCATACAGCTGACAAATACTATTGAGATCTCTGCTACTGGAAGTGGAAAAGAAGAACAAAGACAAAAAAATCTAAATAATAAAAATATGGGAGGAAGAGAAACCAATCACAAACTAAAATATTTTTATACAAATGCACAAAGCATGGGCAACAAACAAGGAGAATTGGAACTACTAATGCAGGAAAAGAAATATGATGTCATTGGAATCACTGAAACTTGGTGGGACGATACACATGATTGGAATAAAAGGCTAAAAGGATACAACTTATTTGCAAGAAACAGACTTGATAAACGAGGAGGAGGTGTTGCATTGTATGTTAGAAAAGCGTATATCTGCACAGAGATTGAAGCTTCAGAGACTGGGAGTTCTGTGGAAACTGTTTGGGTAAGAATACAAGGAGAGAACAACGGAAAGGACACCATTGTAGGCATTTACTACAGGCCACCTGGGCAAGCTGAAGATATGGATGAACTCTTTATGTATCAAATGACCAAGTTCTCCAAAATATATGACGTAGTGGTCATGGGAGATTTCAACTATCCAGACATTTGTTGGGAATCTCTCTCAAGTAAAACTAACAGGTCAAGCAAATTCTTATCCTCTCTTGCTGACAACTTTATCTTCCAAAAGGTAGGGGAGAAAACAAGGGGATCTGCTACTTTGGATCTAATCCTTATAAACAGGGAGGAAATGGTTGAGGAGGTAAAGGTGGCTGGGACCCTAGGAGGCAGCGATCATGCTATTATAGAATTTTGGATAACTAGAGGAGGAAGACATGTGAAGACTCAGACTTCAAGGTTAGATTTTAGAAAGGCAGATTTTAAGAGACTCAGAAAGAGAATAGGAGGGATCCAATGGCTGGATGTCCTTAAGGACAAAAATGTCCAGGAAGGATGGGAAATTTTTAAAAATGAGATTCTCAAAGCACAATCGTTAACAATCCCGAAAAGTAGGAAGAATGGGAAGCATTTAAGGAAACCAGGATGGATGAACACAGAACTTAAACACATGCTAAAAAGAAAGAAAGAAATGTTTATTAAATGGAAAGAGGGAGGCATATCTAAAGAAGATTATAATGCAGTCTGCAGATCCTGCAGGGCACGTATCAGGTTAGCTAAAGCTGACAATGAATTAAGGCTTGCAAGAGATGTCAAAAGCAATAAAAAAGGATTTTGGGGGTATGTCAAAAGTAAAAGAAAAGTCAAAGATGCTATAGGATTTTTACAGGATGAAAATGGAGAAATGGTAAGAGAGGATGTTGAGAAGGCCGAACTTTTTAATTCCTATTTTGCATCTGTTTTCTCTCAGAAAGAAAATGTAACATCAACTGATCTTCACTGTCCTTTTAAAGGAATAGAGGAATCCAAGTTATCAGTAAACAGAAAGATTGTGAGGGAATATTTAGCTAACATAAATGAGTTCAAGTCTCCAGGTCCAGATGAATTACACCCCAGAGTACTGAAGGAGATTGTAGAAGAAATTTTAGAACCACTCTCCATAATCTTTGAAAATTCTTGGAGAACAGGAGAAGTCCCAGAAGACTGGAGAAGAGCAAATGTTGTTCCTATCTTCAAAAAGGGGAAGAAGGTGGACCCAGGGAACTATAGGCCGGTGAGTCTGACTTCTATACCAGGAAAGATCTTTGAACAAATTATTAAACAACATGTATGTAAGTACATGGATAAGAATGAAGTGATTAACCAGAGTCAGCATGGGTTTGTAACTAACAAGTCATGTCAGACTAACTTAATTTCCTTCTATGACAGAATCACTGACTGGGTGGATCAGGGAAATGCTGTAGATATAGTATATCTTGACTTCAGCAAAGCATTTGACAAAGTATCTCACATCATCCTTATTGAAAAAATGACCAAGTATGCAATGGACCAGGCAACTGTTAGGTGGATTCATAACTGGCTTAGTGATCGGACTCAAAGGGTGGTTGTAAATGGCTTCACATCCAGCTGGATGAATGTCTCAAGTGGGGTACCACAGGGCTCCGTCCTGGGACCTGTATTGTTCAACATCTTTATCAATGATTTAGATGAAGGAATTGAGGGTAAACTGATTAAATTTGCTGATGACACAAAGCTAGGAGGGATAGCTAATACTAGAGAAGAGAGAGAGAGGATTCAAAAAGACCTAAATAAACTGGAGCAGTGGGCAGCAACCAACAGAATGGTTTTTAACAGGGAAAAATGCAAAGTACTACATCTGGGCATTAAAAATGAAAAAAGCATATACAGAATGGGAGGAATAGAGCTAAGCAACAGTACATGTGAAAAAGACTTAGGTATACTAATAGATCATAGACTGAACATGAGTCAACAGTGTGATGCAGCAGCAAAAAAGGCAAATACAATTCTGGGATGTATTAACAGAAGCATACAGTCTAGATCACGTGAAGTCATTATCGGTCTTTACTCCTCTTTGGTCAGACCTCATCTGGAATACTGTGTACAGTTTTGGGCACCACATTTTAAAAAAGACATAGACAAACTGGAGCAAGTTCAGAGAAGAGCGACCAGAATGGTGACTGGTCTGCAAACCATGTCCTATGAGGAACGGTTGCAGGATTTGGGAATGTTTAGCTTGCAAAAAAGAAGACTGAGAGGAGACTTAATAGCTGTCTACAAATATGTCAAGGGCTGTCACATTGTAGAAGGATCATCTTTATTCTCATTTGCACAAGGAAAGACTAGAAGCAATGGGATGAAACTAAATGGGAGGAGACACAGATTAGATATTAGAAAAAACTTTTTGACAGTTAGGGTGATTAATGAGTGGAACAGGCTGCCACGAGAGGTGGTGAGTTCCCCTTCAATGGACGTCTTCAAACAGAGGCTGGACAGACATCTGTCTGAGATGATCTAGTGAATCCTGCTTTGAGCAGGGGGTTGGACCAGATGACCCAGGAGGTCCCTTCCAACTCTACCTTTCTATGATTCTATGATTCCACACACAGTATGATGTCTCCACAGTACATTCCCCACACACAGTATGATGTCCCCACAGTACATTCCCCACACACAGTAGGATGTCCCCACAGTACATTCCCCCCACACACAGCATGATGTCCTCACAGTACATTCCCCCACACACAGTATGATGTCCTCACAATACATTCCCCCACACACAGTATGATGTCTCCACAGTACATTCCCTCCACACACAGTATGATGTCCTCACAGTACATTCCCCCACACACAGTATGATGTCTCCACAGTACATTCCCTCCACACACAGTATGATGTCTCCACAGTACATTCCCCACACACAGTATGATGTCCTCACAGTACATTCCCTCCACACACAGTATGATGTCTCCACAGTACATTCCCCACACACAGTATGTTGTCCTCACAGTACATTCCCCACACACAGTATGATGTCCTCACAGTACATTCCTCCACACACAGTATGATGTCCCCAGAGTACATTCCCCCACACACACAGTATGATGTCCCCACGGTACATTCCCCCACACACAGTATGATGTCCTCACAGTACATTCCCCCCACACACAGTATGATGTCCTCACAGTACATTCCCCACACACACAGTATGATGTCTCCACAGTACATTCCCCACACACACAGTATGATGTCCTCACAGTACATTCCCCACACACACAGTATGATGTCCCCACAGTACAATTCTCCACACACAGTATGATGTCCCCACAGTACATTCCCCCCACACACAGTATGATGTCTCCACAGTACATTCCCCCACACACAGTATGATGACCTCACAGTACATTACCCCACACACAGTATGATGTCCTCACAGTACATTCCCCACACACACAGTATGATGTCCCCACAGTACATTCCCCCACACACAGTATGATGTCCTCACAGTACATTCCCCCACACACAGTATGATGTCCTCACAGTACATTCCTCCACACACAGTATGATGTCCCCACAGGACAATCCCCCACACACAGTATGATGTCCCCACAGTACATTCCCCCCACACACAGTATGATGTCTCCACAGTACATTCCTCCACACACAGTATGATGTCTCCACAGTACATTCCCCCGCACACAGTATGATGTCCCCACAGTACATTCCCCCCACACACAGTAAGATGTCTCCACAGTACATTCCCCACACACAGTATGATGTCCTCACAGTACATTCCTCCACACACAGTATGATGTCCCCACAGTACATTCCCCCCACACAGTATGATGTCCTCACAGTACATTACTCCACACACAGTATGATGTCCTCACAGTACATTACTCCACACACAGTATGATGTCCTCACAGTACATTCCCCCCACACACAGTATGATGTCTCCACAGTACATTCCCCCCACACATAGTATGATGTACCCACAGTACATTCCCTCCACACACAGTATGATGTCTCCACAGTACATTCCCCCCACACATAGTATGATGTCCCCACAGTACATTCCCTCCACAAACAGTATGATGTCTCCACAGTACATTCCCCCACACACAGTATGATGTCCTCACAGTACATTACTCCACACACAGTATGATGTCCTCACAGTACATTCCCCCCACACACAGTATGATGTCTCCACAGTACATTCCCCCCACACATAGTATGATGTCCTCACAGTACATTCCCTCCACACACAGTATGATGTCTCCACAGTACATTCCCCCCACACACAGTATGATGTCCCCACAGTACATTCCCTCCACAAACAGTATGATGTCTCCACAGTACATTCCCTCCACACACAGTATGATGTCCTCACAGTACATTCCCCCCACACACAGTATGATGTCTCCACAGTACATTCCTCCACACACAGTATGATGTCCCCACAGTACATTCCCTCCACACACAGTATGATGTCCCCACAGTACATTCCCCCCACACACAGTATGATGTCCTCACAGTACATTCCCCCACACACAGTATGATGTCTCCACAGTACATTCCTCCACACACAGTATGATGTCCCCACAGTACATTCCCTCCACACACAGTATGATGTCCTCACAGTACATTCCCCCCACACACAGTATGATGTCTCCACAGTACATTCCTCCACACACAGTATGATGTCCTCACAGTACATTCCCCCACACACAGTATGATGTCTCCACAGTACATTCCCTCCACACACAGTATGATGTCTCCACAGTACATTCCCCACACACAGTATGATGTCCTCACAGTACATTCCCTCCACACACAGTATGATGTCTCCACAGTACATTCCCCACACACAGTATGTTGTCCTCACAGTACATTCCCCACACACAGTATAATGTCCTCACAGTACATTCCTCCACACACAGTATGATGTCCCCAGAGTACATTCCCCCACACACACAGTATGATGTCCCCACGGTACATTCCCCCACACACAGTATGATGTCCTCACAGTACATTCCCCCCACACACAGTATGATGTCCTCACAGTACATTCCCCACACACACAGTATGATGTCCCCACAGTACAATTCTCCACACACAGTATGATGTCCCCACAGTACATTCCCCCCACACACAGTATGATGTCTCCACAGTACATTCCCCCACACACAGTATGATGACCTCACAGTACATTACCCCACACACAGTATGATGTCCTCACAGTACATTCCCCACACACACAGTATGATGTCCCCACAGTACATTCCCCCACACACAGTATGATGTCCTCACAGTACATTCCCCCACACACAGTATGATGTCCTCACAGTACATTCCTCCACACACAGTATGATGTCCCCACAGGACAATCCCCCACACACAGTATGATGTCCCCACAGTACATTCCCCCCACACACAGTATGATGTCTCCACAGTACATTCCTCCACACACAGTATGATGTCTCCACAGTACATTCCCCCGCACACAGTATGATGTCCCCACAGTACATTCCCCCCACACACAGTAAGATGTCTCCACAGTACATTCCCCACACACAGTATGATGTCCTCACAGTACATTCCTCCACACACAGTATGATGTCCCCACAGTACATTCCCCCCACACAGTATGATGTCCTCACAGTACATTACTCCACACACAGTATGATGTCCTCACAGTACATTACTCCACACACAGTATGATGTCCTCACAGTACATTCCCCCCACACACAGTATGATGTCTCCACAGTACATTCCCCCCACACATAGTATGATGTACCCACAGTACATTCCCTCCACACACAGTATGATGTCTCCACAGTACATTCCCCCCACACATAGTATGATGTCCCCACAGTACATTCCCTCCACAAACAGTATGATGTCTCCACAGTACATTCCCCCACACACAGTATGATGTCCTCACAGTACATTACTCCACACACAGTATGATGTCCTCACAGTACATTCCCCCCACACACAGTATGATGTCTCCACAGTACATTCCCCCCACACATAGTATGATGTCCTCACAGTACATTCCCTCCACACACAGTATGATGTCTCCACAGTACATTCCCCCCACACACAGTATGATGTCCCCACAGTACATTCCCTCCACAAACAGTATGATGTCTCCACAGTACATTCCCTCCACACACAGTATGATGTCCTCACAGTACATTCCCCCCACACACAGTATGATGTCTCCACAGTACATTCCTCCACACACAGTATGATGTCCCCACAGTACATTCCCTCCACACACAGTATGATGTCTCCACAGTACATTCCCCCCACACACAGTATGATGTCTCCACAGTACATTCCTCCACACACAGTATGATGTCTCCACAGTACATTCCCCCACACACAGTATGATGTCCCCACAGTACATTCCCCCCACACACAGCATGATGTCCTCACAGTACATTCCCCCACACACAGTATGATGTCCTCACAATACATTCCCCCACACACAGTATGATGTCTCCACAGTACATTCCCTCCACACACAGTATGATGTCCTCACAGTACATTCCCACACACACAGTATGATGTCTCCACAGTACATTCCCTCCACACACAGTATGATGTCTCCACAGTACATTCCCCACACACAGTATGATGTCCTCACAGTACATTCCCTCCACACACAGTATGATGTCTCCACAGTACATTCCCCACACACAGTATGTTGTCCTCACAGTACATTCCCCACACACAGTATAATGTCCTCACAGTACATTCCTCCACACACAGTATGATGTCCCCAGAGTACATTCCCCCACACACACAGTATGATGTCCCCACGGTACATTCCCCCACACACAGTATGATGTCCTCACAGTACATTCCCCCCACACACAGTATGATGTCCTCACAGTACATTCCCCCCACACACAGTATGATGTCCCCACAGTACATTCCCTCCACACACAGTATGATGTCCCCACAGTACATTCCCCCACACACAGTATGATGTCTCCACAGTACATTCCCCCCACACACAGTATGATGTCCCCAAAGTACATTCCCCCCACACACAGTATGATGTCCCCACAGTACATTCCCTCCACACACAGTATGATGTCCCCACAGTACATTCCCCCACACACAGTATGATGTCTCCACAGTACATTCCCCCCACACACAGTATGATGTCTCCACAGTACATTCCCCCCACACACAGTATGATGTCTCCACAGTACATTCCCCCCACACACAGTATGATGTCTCCACAGTACATTCCCCCACACACAGTATGATGTCTCCACAGTACATTCCCCCCACACACAGTATGATGTCCCCACAGTACATTCCCTCCACACACAGTATGATGTCTCCACAGTACATTCCCCCCACACAAAGTATGATGTCCCCACAGTACATTCCCTCCACACACAGTATGATGTCTCCACAGTACATTCCCCCCACACACAGTATGATGTCTCCACAGTACATTCCTCCACACACAGTATGATGTCTCCACAGTACATTCCCCCACACACAGTATGATGTCCCCACAGTACATTCCCCCCACACACAGTATGATGTCTCCACAGTACATTCCCCACACACAGTATGATATCCCCACAGTACATTCCCCCACACACAGTATGATGTCCCCACAGTACATTCCCTCCACACACAGTATGATGTCCTCACAGTACATTCCCACACACACAGTATGATGTCCCCACAGTACATTCCCCCACACACAGTATGATGTCCTCACAGTACATTCCCCCCACACACAGTATGATGTCCCCACAGTACATTCCCCCACACACAGTATGATGTCCTCACAGTACATTCCCACACACACAGTATGATGTCCCCACAGTACATTCCCCCAAACACAGTATGATGTCCTCACAGTACATTCCCTCCACACACAGTATGATGTCCTCACAGTACATTCCCCCCACACACAGTATGATGTCCCCACAGTACATTCCTCCACACACAGTATGATGTCCCCACAGTACATTCCCTCCACACACAGTATGATGTCCTCACAGTACATTCCCCACACACACAGTATGATGTACCCACAGTACATTCCCCCACACACAGTATGATGTCCCCACAGTACATTCCTCCACACACAGTATGATGTCCCCACAGTACATTCCCTCCACACACAGTATGATGTCCTCACAGTACATTCCCCACACACACAGTATGATGTCCCCACAGTACAATTCTCCACACACAGTATGATGTCCCCACAGTACATTCCCCCCACACACAGTATGATGTCTCCACAGTACATTCCCCCACACACAGTATGATGACCTCACAGTACAGTACCCCACACACAGTATGATGTCCTCACAGTACATTCCCCACACACACAGTATGATGTCCCCACAGTACATTCCCCCACACACAGTATGATGTCCTCACAGTACATTCCCTCCACACACAGTATGATGTCCTCACAGTACATTCCCCCACACACAGTATGATGTCCTCACAGTACATTCCTCCACACACAGTATGATGTCCCCACAGTACAATCCCCCATACACAGTATGATGTCCCCACAGTACATTCCCCCCACACACAGTATGATGTCTCCACAGTACATTCCTCCACACACAGTATGATGTCTCCACAGTACATTCCCCCGCACACAGTATGATGTCCCCACAGTACATTCCCCCCACACACAGTAAGATGTCTCCACAGTACATTCCCCACACACAGTATGATGTCCCCACAGTACATTCCCCCACACACAGTATGATGTCCTCACAGTACATTACTCCACACACAGTATGATGTCCTCACAGTACATTCCCCCCACACACAGTATGATGTCTCCACAGTACATTCCCCCCACACATAGTATGATGTACCCACAGTACATTCAATCCACACACAGTATGATGTCTCCACAGTACATTCCCCCCACACATAGTATGATGTCCCCACAGTACATTCCCTCCACAAACAGTATGATGTCTCCACAGTACATTCCCCCCACACACAGTATAATGTCTCCACAGTACATTCCCTTCACACACAGTATGATGTCCTCACAGTACATTCCCCCCACACACAGTATGATGTCTCCACAGTACATTCCTCCACACACAGTATGATGTCCCCACAGTACATTCCCTCCACACACAGTATGATGTCTCCACAGTACATTCCCCCCACACACAGTATGATGTCTCCACAGTACATTCCTCCACACACAGTATGATGTCTCCACAGTACATTCCCCCACACACAGTATGATGTCCCCACAGTACATTCCCCCCACACACAGTATGATGTCTCCACAGTACATTCCCCACACACAGTATGATGTCCCCACAGTACATTCCCCCACACACAGTATGATGTCCCCACAGTACATTCCCTCCACACACAGTATGATGTCCTCACAGTACATTCCCACACACACAGTATGATGTCCTCACAGTACATTCCCCCACACACAGTATGATGTCCCCACAGTACATTCCCCCACACACAGTATGATGTCCTCACAGTACATTCCCACACACACAGTATGATGTCCCCACAGTACATTCCCCCACACACAGTATGATGTCCTCACAGTACATTCCCTCCACACACAGTATGATGTCCTCACAGTACATTCCCCCCACACACAGTATGATGTCCCCACAGTACATTCCTCCACACACAGTATGATGTCCCCACAGTACATTCCCTCCACACACAGTATGATGTCCTCACAGTACATTCCCCACACACACAGTATGATGTCCCCACAGTACATTCCTCCACACACAGTATGATGTCCCCACAGTACATTCCCCCACACACAGTATGATGTCCCCACAGTACATTCCTCCACACACAGTATGATGTCCCCACAGTACATTCCCTCCACACACAGTATGATGTCCTCACAGTACATTCCCCACACACACAGTATGATGTCCCCACAGTACATTCCTCCAAACACAGTATGATGTCCCCACAGTACATTCCCCCACACACAGTATGATGTCCCCACAGTACATTCCTCAACACACAGTTTGATGTCCCCACAGTACATTCCCTCCACACACAGTATGATGTCCCCACAGTACATTCCCCCACACACAGTATGATGTCCTCACAGTACATTCCTCCACACACAGTATGATGTCCCCACAGTACAATCCCCCACACACAGTATGATGTCCCCACAGTACATTCCCCCCACACACAGTATGATGTCTCCACAGTACATTCCTCCACACACAGTATGATGTCTCCACAGTACATTCCCCCACACACAGAATGATGTCCCCACAGTACATTCCCCCCACACACAGTAAGATGTCTCCACAGTACATTCCCCACACACAGTATGATGTCCCCACAGTACATTCCCCCACACACAGTATGATGTCCTCACAGTACATTCCCCCACACACAGTATGATGTCCTCACAGTACATTCCCCCCACACACAGTATGATGTCTCCACAGTACATTCCCCACACACAGTATGATGTCCCCACAGTACATACCCTCCACACACAGTATGATGTCCTCACAGTACATTCCCACACACACAGTATGATGTCCCCACAGTACATTCCCCCACACACAGTATGATGTCCTCACAGTACATTCCCCCACACACAGTATGATGTCCTCACAGTACATTCCCCCACACACAGTATGATGTCTCCACAGTACATTCCCTCACACATAGTATGATGTCCCCACAGTACATTCCCCCCACACACAGTATGATGTCACCACAGTACATTCCCTCCACACACAGTATGATGTCCTCACAGTACATTCCCCCCACACACAGTATGATGTCCCCACAGTACATTCCCCCACACACAGTATGATGTCTCCACAGTACATTCCCCACACACAGTATGATGTCCCCACACTACATTCCCTCCACACACAGTATGATGTCCCCACAGTACATTCCCCCCACACACAGTATGATGTCCCCACAGTACATTCCCCCACACACAGTATGATGTCTCCACAGTACATTCCTCCACACATAGTATGATGTCCTCACAGTACATTCCCTCACACACAGTATGATGTCCTCACAGTACATTCCCCCCACACACAGTATGATGTCACCACAGTACATTCCCTCCACACAAAGTATGATGTCCCCACAGTACATTCCTCCACACACAGTATGATGTCCCCACAGTACATTCTCCACACACAGTATGATGTCACCACAGTACATTCCCTCCACACACAGTATGATGTCCTCACAGTACATTCTCCACACACAGTATGATGTCCTCACAGTACATTCCCCCCACACAGTATGATGTCCTCACAGTACATTCCTCCACACACAGTATGATGTCCTCACAGTACATTCCCCCCACACACAGTATGATGTCCTCACAGTACATTCCCCCCACACACAGTATGATGTCCTCACAGTACATCCCCCCACACACAGTATGATGTCCTCACAGTACATTCTCCACACACAGTATGATGTCCTCACAGTACATTCCTCCACACACAGTATGATGTCCTCACAGTACATTCCCCCCACACACAGTATGATGTCCTCACAGTACATTCTCCACACACAGTATGATGTCACCACAGTACATTCCTCCACACACAGTATGATGTCCTCACAGTACATTCCCTCCACACAAAGTATGATGTCCCCACAGTACATTCCTCCACACACAGTATGATGTCCCCACAGTACATTCTCCACACACAGTATGATGTCACCACAGTACATTCCCTCCACACACAGTATGATGTCCTCACAGTACATTCTCCACACACAGTATGATGTCCTCACAGTACATTCCCCCCACACAGTATGATGTCCTCACAGTACATTCCTCCACACACAGTATGATGTCCTCACAGTACATTCCCCCCACACACAGTATGATGTCCTCACAGTACATTCCCCCCACACACAGTATGATGTCCTCACAGTACATCCCCCCACACACAGTATGATGTCCTCACAGTACATTCTCCACACACAGTATGATGTCCTCACAGTACATTCCTCCACACACAGTATGATGTCCTCACAGTACATTCCCCCACACACAGTATGATGTCCTCACAGTACATTCTCCACACACAGTATGATGTCCTCACAGTACATTCCTCCACACACAGTATGATGTCCTCACAGTACATTCCCCCCACACACAGTATGATGTCCTCACAGTACATTCCCCCACACACAGTATGATGTCCTCACAGTACATTCCCCCCACACACAGTATGATGTCCTCACAGTACATTCCCTTCACACACAGTATGATGTCCTCACAGTACATTCCCCACACACACAGTATGATGTCCCCACAGTACATTCCCCCCACACACAGTATGATGTCCTCACATTACATTCCCCCCACACACAGTATGATGTCCTCACAGTACATTCCCCCACACACAGTATGATGTATCCACAGTACATTCCCTCACACACAGTATGATGTCCTCACAGTACATTCCCTCACACACAGTATGATGTCTCCACAGTACATTCCCTCACACACAGTATGATGTCCCCACAGTACATTCCCTCCACACACAGTATGATGTCCTCACAGTACATTCCCCCCACACACAGTATGATGTCCTCACAGTACATTCCCCCCACACACAGTATGATGTCCTCACAGTACATTCCCCCCACACACAGTATGATGTCCTCACAGTACATTCCCTCCACACACAGTATGATGTCCCCACAGTACATTCCCTCCACACACAGTATGATGTCCTCACAGTACATTCCCCCCACACACAGTATGATGTCCCCACAGTACATTCCCCACACACAGTATGATGTCCTCACAGTACATTCCCTCCACACACAGTATGATGTCCTCACAGTACATTCCCCCCACACACAGTATGATGTCCTCACAGTACATTCCCTCACACACAGTATGATGTCCTCACAGTACATTCCCTCACACACAGTATGATATCCTCACAGTACATTCCCTCACACACAGTATGATGTCCTCACAGTACATTCCCTCACACACAGTATGATGTCTCCACAGTACATTCCACCCACACACAGTATGATGTCCTCACAGTACATTCCCCCCACACACAGTATGATGTCCTCACAGTACATTCCCTCCACACACAGTATGATGTATCCACAGTACATTCCCTCACACACAGTATGATGTCCTCACAGTACATTCCCTCACACACAGTATAATGTCTCCACAGTACATTCCCCCCACACACAGTATGATGTCCTCACAGTACATTCCCTCCACACACAGTATGATGTCCTCACAGTACATTCCTCCACACACAGTATGATGTCCCCACAGTACATTCCCCCACACACAGTATGATGTCCCCACAGTACATTCCCCCCCCCCACAGTATGATGTCCCCACAGTACATTCCCCCCACACACAGTATGATGTCCCCACAGTACATTCCTCCACACACAGTATGAGGTCCCCACAGTACATTCCCCCCACACAGTATGATGTCCCCACAGTACATTCCCCCCACACACAGTATGATGTCCTCACAGTACATTCCTCCACACACAGTATGATGTCCTCACAGTACATTCCCCCCACACACAGTATGATGTCCTCACAGTACATTCCCTCCACACACAGTATGATGTCCTCACAGTACATTCCCCCACACACAGTATGATGTCCTCACAGTACATTCCCCCCACACACAGTATGATGTCCTCACAGTACATTCCCCACACACAGTATGATGTCCCCACAGTACATTCCTCCACACACACAGTATGATGTCCTCACAGTACATTCCCCCACACACAGTATGATGTCCTCACAGTACATTCCCCCCACACACAGTATGATGACCCACAGTACATTCCTCCACACACAGTATGTCTCCACAGTACATTCCTCCACACACAGTATGATGTCTCCACAGTACATTCCCCCCACACACAGTATGATGACCCACAGTACATTCCCCACACACAGTAGGATGTCCTCACAAAACATTCCTCCAAACACAGTATGATGTCCTCACAGTACATTCCCTCATACACAGTATGATGTCTCCACAGTACATTCCCCCCACACACAGTATGATGTCTCCACAGTACATTCCCCCCACACACAGTATGATGTCCTCACAGTACATTCCCCCCACACACAGTATGATGTCTCCACAGTACATTCCCTCCACACACAGTATGATGTCCTCACAGTACATTCCCTCCACACACAGTATGATGTCCCCGCAGTACATTCCCCCACACACAGTATGATGTCTCCACCGTACATTCCCCCACACACACAGTATGATGTCCTCACAGTACATTCCCTCACACACAGTATGATGTCTCCACAGTACATTCCCCCCACACACAGTATGATGTCCTCACAGTACATTCCCTCCACACACAGTATGATGTCCTCACAGTACATTCCTCCACACACAGTATGATGTCACCACAGTACATTCCCTCCACACACAGTATGATGTCCTCACAGTACATTCCTCCACACACAGTATGATGTCCCCACAGTACATTCCCCCACACACAGTATGATGTCCCCACAGTACATTCCCTCACACACAGTATGATGTCCCCACAGTACATTCCCTCCACACACAGTATGCTGTCCTCACAGTACATTCCTCCACACACAGTATGATGTCACCACAGTACATTCCCTCACACACAGTATGATGTCCCCACAGTACATTCCCTCACACACAGTATGATGTCCTCACAGTACATTCCCTCACACACAGTATGATGTCTCCACAGTACATTTCCCCCACACACAGTATGATGTCCTCACAGTACATTCCCTCCACACACAGTATTATGTCTCCATAGTACATTCCCCCCACACACAGTATGATGCCCCCACAGTACATTCCCCCACACACAGTATGATGCCCCCACAGTACATTCCTCCACACACAGTATGATGTCTCCACAGTACATTCCCCCACACACAGTATGATGTCCCCACAGTACATTCCCTCACACACAGTATGATGTCCCCACAGTACATTCCCTCACACACAGTATGATGTCCTCAGAGTACATTCCCCCCACACACAGTATAATGTCCTCACAGTACATTCCCTCCACACAGTATGATGTCCTCACAGTACATTCCCTCCACACACAGTATGATGTCCTCACAGTACATTCCCCACACACACAGTATGATGTCCCCACAGTACATTCCCCCCACACACAGTATGATGTCCTCATAGTACATTCCCCCCACACACAGTATGATGTCCTCACAGTACATTCCCTCCACACACAGTATGATGTCCTCACAGTACATTCCCCCCACACACAGTATGATGTCCTCACAGTACATTCCCCCCACACACAGTATGATGTCCCCACAGTACATTCCCCCACACACAGTATGATGTCCTCACAGTACATTCCCTCCACACACAGTATGATGTCCCCACAGTACATTCCCCCCACACACAGTATGATGTCCTCACAGTACATTCCCGCCACACACAGTATGATGTCCTCACAGTACATTCCCTCCACACACAGTATGATGTGTCCACAGTACATTCCCTCACACACAGTATGATGTCCTCACAGTACTTTCCCTCACACACAGTATGATGTCTCCGCAGTACATTCCCTCACACACAGTATGATGTCCCCACAGTACATTCCCTCCACACACAGTATGATGTCCCCACAGTACATTCCCCCCACACACAGTATGATGTCCTCACAGTACATTCCCCCACACACAGTATGATGTCCCCACAGTACATTCCCTCCACACACAGTATGATGTCCCCACAGTAAATTCCTCCCACACACAGTATGATGTCCTCACAGTACATTCCTCCCACACACAGTATGATGTCCTCACAGTACATTCCCCCACACACAGTATGATGTCTCCACAGTACATTCCCCCACACACAGTATGATGTCTCCACAGTACATCCCCCCACACACAGTATGATGTCCCCACAGTACATCCCCCACACACACAGTATGATGTCCTCACAGTACATTCCCCCCACACACAGTATGATGTCCTCACAGTACATTCCCTCCACACACAGTATGATGTCCCCACAGTACATTTCCTCCACACACAGTATGATGTCCTCACAGTACATTCCCCCCACACACAGTATGATGTCCCCACAGTACATTCCCCACACACAGTATGATGTCCTCACAGAACATTCCCTCCACACACAGTATGATGTCCTCACAGTACATTCCCCCAACACACAGTATGATGTCCTCACAGTACATTCCCTCACACACAGTATGATGTCCTCACAGTACATTCCCTCACACACAGTATGATGTCCTCACAGTACATTCCTCCACACACAGTATGATGTCCTCACAGTACATGCCCTCACACACAGTATGATGTCCTCACAGTATGACGCGCCCCTGGGCCTGTGTCGCGCTGCGTTGCGCACGCGGGAGCTTACCCGGAGCCGGATCTGTTGAGGGTTGTAGTCTCGTGGCGGTGACCCGGTCCGTGCCCAGGGAGTCAAACTGGACGGCAGTAGATGTAGTACGACTACGCCACCCGTTGAATGCAGCTTATGGAGCTGCCGCTGCAGGACAGTCCGCTGAGGCCGGTGGATGGATGGTGCAGCGGGGATGGTATAACCCCCAACGGGAGGGGTATGGCCTCAGGGCAGCCGACGTGGATGATGGGGGTAGCAGGAACCACTCAGAGACGGTGCGGTGTAATTCAGGGTCTTTACTGGTAACAACGATAGACCCTCCCGGAGTACTTGCTAGCGAACGGGGCCTGGTCAGTCCTTGAGCAGATGGGATCTCCCCTGGCCAGGCGGAGTTGTAGGCCTCCCAAACTGACTGTACTCTTCTGGCTACCTTGCTAGAAGCGGATATAAGTAGCCCACGTCCCTGAGTGTACCGTGTGGTGCTCACCCGTATGGCCGGTGACTCGGGGCCTTCTAATGGCTTCCGCTCCACGATGGCGGTGCTGGTCCCACGCGTGTGACCGTGCCTTCGGGCTTCTTGGCCAGAGGACCTGAAATCCCCTGCCTGACGGATTCTGCTGCTGGGTAGGAATTAGTCCCCACAGCCTCGGACTCCGGGTCCGGTAAGAAATCTTCTCAGTCAGGGCGAGTTCTGCAGCTGCCAGCCCCTGACTCGTAGTAGTATTGCTCCCACTGAGCTTCTGCTGTTTCTTCCTATGCTGCTTCTTGTCTCTACTCTCCTTGACTGACTAACCCTGCCTCAGCCCAGGGTTTATACAGGGGAAGTTCTTCCCCTCCCAAGACTGGGCAGGAGGTGTGGCATGCACAGGATCCCTGACCAAAGGACCTCCCACCTGCTCTCAGACATAACATTACATTACTGTGGAAAACCAGACCCCTGGGGTGCCACAAGTACATGCCCTCACACACAGTATGATGTCTCCACAGTACATTCCCCCCACGCACAGTATGATGTCCTCACAGTACATTCCTCCACACACAGTATGATGTCTCCACAGTACATTCCCCCCACACACAGTATGATGTCCTCACAGTACATTCCCTCCACACACAGTATGATGTCCTCACAGTACATTCCCCCACACACAGTATGATGTCCTCACAGTACATTCCCCCCACACACAGTATGATGTCCTCACAGTACATTCCCCACACACAGTATGATGTCCCCACAGTACATTCCTCCACACACACAGTATGATGTCCTCACAGTACATTCCCCCACACACAGTATGATGTCCTCACAGTACATTCCCCCCACACACAGTATGATGACCCACAGTACATTCCTCCACACACAGTATGTCTCCACAGTACATTCCTCCACACACAGTATGATGTCTCCACAGTACATTCCCCCCACACACAGTATGATGACCCACAGTACATTCCCCACACACAGTAGGATGTCCTCACAAAACATTCCTCCAAACACAGTATGATGTCCTCACAGTACATTCCCTCACACACAGTATGATGTCTCCACAGTACATTCCCCCCACACACAGTATGATGTCTCCACAGTACATTCCCCCCACACACAGTATGATGTCCTCACAGTACATTCCCCCCACACACAGTATGATGTCTCCACAGTACATTCCCTCCACACACAGTATGATGTCCTCACAGTACATTCCCTCCACACACAGTATGATGTCCCCGCAGTACATTCCCCCACACACAGTATGATGTCTCCACCGTACATTCCCCCACACACACAGTATGATGTCCTCACAGTACATTCCCTCACACACAGTATGATGTCTCCACAGTACATTCCCCCCACACACAGTATGATGTCCTCACAGTACATTCCCTCCACACACAGTATGATGTCCTCACAGTACATTCCTCCACACACAGTATGATGTCACCACAGTACATTCCCTCCACACACAGTATGATGTCCTCACAGTACATTCCTCCACACACAGTATGATGTCCCCACAGTACATTCCCCCACACACAGTATGATGTCCCCACAGTACATTCCCTCACACACAGTATGATGTCCCCACAGTACATTCCCTCCACACACAGTATGCTGTCCTCACAGTACATTCCTCCACACACAGTATGATGTCACCACAGTACATTCCCTCACACACAGTATGATGTCCCCACAGTACATTCCCTCACACACAGTATGATGTCCTCACAGTACATTCCCTCACACACAGTATGATGTCTCCACAGTACATTTCCCCCACACACACAGTATGATGTCCTCACAGTACATTCCCTCCACACACAGTATTATGTCTCCATAGTACATTCCCCCCACACACAGTATGATGCCCCCACAGTACATTCCCCCACACACAGTATGATGCCCCCACAGTACATTCCTCCACACACAGTATGATGTCTCCACAGTACATTCCCCCACACACAGTATGATGTCCCCACAGTACATTCCCTCACACACAGTATGATGTCCCCACAGTACATTCCCTCACACACAGTATGATGTCCTCAGAGTACATTCCCCCCACACACAGTATAATGTCCTCACAGTACATTCCCTCCACACACAGTATGATGTCCTCACAGTACATTCCCTCCACACACAGTATGATGTCCTCACAGTACATTCCCCACACACACAGTATGATGTCCCCACAGTACATTCCCCCCACACACAGTATGATGTCCTCATAGTACATTCCCCCCACACACAGTATGATGTCCTCACAGTACATTCCCTCCACACACAGTATGATGTCCTCACAGTACATTCCCCCCACACACAGTATGATGTCCTCACAGTACATTCCCCCCACACACAGTATGATGTCCCCACAGTACATTCCCCCACACACAGTATGATGTCCTCACAGTACATTCCCTCCACACACAGTATGATGTCCCCACAGTACATTCCCCCCACACACAGTATGATGTCCTCACAGTACATTCCCCCCACACACAGTATGATGTCCTCACAGTACATTCCCTCCACACACAGTATGATGTGTCCACAGTACATTCCCTCACACACAGTATGATGTCCTCACAGTACTTTCCCTCACACACAGTATGATGTCTCCGCAGTACATTCCCTCACACACAGTATGATGTCCACACAGTACATTCCCTCCACACACAGTATGATGTCCCCACAGTACATTCCCCCCACACACAGTATGATGTCCTCACAGTACATTCCCCCACACACAGTATGATGTCCCCACAGTACATTCCCTCCACACACAGTATGATGTCCCCACAGTAAATTCCCCCCACACACAGTATGATGTCCTCACAGTACATTCCTCCCACACACAGTATGATGTCCTCACAGTACATTCCCCCACACACAGTATGATGTCTCCACAGTACATTCCCCCACACACAGTATGATGTCTCCACAGTACATCCCCCCACACACAGTATGATGTCCCCACAGTACATCCCCCACACACACAGTATGATGTCCTCACAGTACATTCCCCCCACACACAGTATGATGTCCTCACAGTACATTCCCTCCACACACAGTATGATGTCCCCACAGTACATTTCCTCCACACACAGTATGATGTCCTCACAGTACATTCCCCCCACACACAGTATGATGTCCCCACAGTACATTCCCCACACACAGTATGATGTCCTCACAGAACATTCCCTCCACACACAGTATGATGTCCTCACAGTACATTCCCCCAACACACAGTATGATGTCCTCACAGTACATTCCCTCACACACAGTATGATGTCCTCACAGTACATTCCCTCACACACAGTATGATGTCCTCACAGTACATTCCTCCACACACAGTATGATGTCCTCACAGTACATGCCCTCACACACAGTATGATGTCCTCACAGTATGACGCGCCCCTGGGCCTGTGTCGCGCTGCGTTGCGCACGCGGGAGCTTACCCGGAGCCGGATCTGTTGAGGGTTGTAGTCTCGTGGCGGTGACCCGGTCCGTGCCCAGGGAGTCAAACTGGACGGCAGTAGATGTAGTACGACTACGCCACCCGTTGAATGCAGCTTATGGAGCTGCCGCTGCAGGACAGTCCGCTGAGGCCGGTGGATGGATGGTGCAGCGGGGATGGTATAACCCCCAACGGGAGGGGTATGGCCTCAGGGCAGCCGACGTGGATGATGGGGGTAGCAGGAACCACTCAGAGACGGTGCGGTGTAATTCAGGGTCTTTACTGGTAACAACGATAGACCCTCCCGGAGTACTTGCTAGCGAACGGGGCCTGGTCAGTCCTTGAGCAGATGGGATCTCCCCTGGCCAGGCGGAGTTGTAGGCCTCCCAAACTGACTGTACTCTTCTGGCTACCTTGCTAGAAGCGGATATAAGTAGCCCACGTCCCTGAGTGTACCGTGTGGTGCTCACCCGTATGGCCGGTGACTCGGGGCCTTCTAATGGCTTCCGCTCCACGATGGCGGTGCTGGTCCCACGCGTGTGACCGTGCCTTCGGGCTTCTTGGCCAGAGGACCTGAAATCCCCTGCCTGACGGATTCTGCTGCTGGGTAGGAATTAGTCCCCACAGCCTCGGACTCCGGGTCCGGTAAGAAATCTTCTCAGTCAGGGCGAGCTCTGCAGCTGCCAGCCCCTGACTCGTAGTAGTATTGCTCCCACTGAGCTTCTGCTGTTTCTTCCTATGCTGCTTCTTGTCTCTACTCTCCTTGACTGCTCACCCTGCTTCAGCCCCGGGTTTATATAGGGGAAGTTCTTCCCCTCCCAAGACTGGGCAGGAGGTGTGGCATGCACAGGATCCCTGACCAAAGGACCTCCCACCTGCTCTCAGACATAATATCTCTATCACTGTGGCAACCAGACCCCTGGGGTGTCACATTCCCCCCTAGTGAAATTTAGTACTCCGGGACTAAACATATTTTAGAAAAACATAACAAGATATAACAATAACAATACAATAAAGAAAAACATATAAAGATGGTTACGGCATGTCCGTAACCGGGTGCAGTCTTTGAGGAGAAGCAAGGTGTCCATTTCACCAAAACAGGGAGACGTAACCAGGTAGGGGTCTGTCCTACCCCGAGTCCTTAACAGTCTCTAGTCCATCCTGGGTTACGCTCCAACTATGTACAAGGATTCCCGGTAAATCCACCAAGGATTCCTAAAAATAACTGGAAACACAAAATTATACACAAGCAACAATACACAGATAAACCTAAATAAAACAATTTATACACTTCAGATCCTCCAGCGTGCGGGTAACTGGCCTCTAGTGGCCCTAGTGGACCTACGGAGCTGACTGTCTGGCCCTGAACTACAGGGTGTAGGAGCTGTCAAGGGTAAACTGGGCAGCTGTCTACCGGCTCTTTGTCTCACTAGGGGTACGGCAGGCTCACTATAAGCAGAGGGTTGATCCTCCTGTTCTGCTTGTGTGGAGTCTTCTGCCTCCTGGACCGGCTGCTCTTCCAGCTCTACCTGTTGCTCCGTAGGTGCTTGGGATGCTGGTTGGAGGAAGGTGAGTACGGGTACCACAACTGCACCATTGACTTGAGTCCAAGACCGAGGGAAGTCCCCGAGCACAGTACTAACCATATCTTCCCTTTCCTCTATGGGTCGATGGTCTTCTTGTTCCTCTTCAGGGTTCCTCAGTTGTTCGGGACACTTCTTCAGGTGGTCCCGGGATACAATGGCTGTAGTTTCCCCTCCGTCTTTACTGATGGTACAAACCTTCGGGTTCTCGTGGCTTGAGGGCAGTACGGTGTACAGGTCCTTCTCCCACTGGTCGTCCAACTTGTGGAGCCGTCTCTTCCTCTTCAAGACCTGCTCTCCGGGTACCAGGGGAACAGCGGGAGCATACTGGTTGTAAGTTTTCTCTTGTCTTTCCCTAGCCTGACAGAGACTTCGCTCCACGCTCTCCTGTACTCTCCGGTACTGCTGCTGCCTCTCTGTGTCCCAGTCTGCTTCTGGTGAAGTGTCCTCGGGTGTCAGGACTCCCATTTCCAGGTCAACAGGTAACTTACCAGGTCTTGCCCTCATTAGGTAAGCCGGGGTACAGTTGGTGGAACCTACCGGGATGTGGTTGTATAGGTCCACCAGATCGGGCAGCTTCTCAGGCCACAGACTGCGTTCTTCCAGGGGCAACGTTTTCAGAAGATCCATTACCACCTGGTTCATTTTCTCACAAAGTCCATTATTTTGCGGATGATAGGGTGTCGTCCTTATCTTCCGGCAGCCATACAGAGTGCAGAATTCTTGGAAGACCTCCGCTTCAAAGGCAGGTCCCTGGTCTGTCAACACTTGGTCCGGGTACCCGTGTGGACGGCAGAAATGCTGCTGGAAGGCTCTCGCTGCTGTTCGAGCTGTTAAGTCCTTGACGGGGACGACAACCAAGAACCGGGAGTAGTGATCCACGATGGTTAGTGCGTAGACGTAGCCACTTCTGCTTGGGGTCAGTTTTACATGATCCAAGGCTACCAGTTCCAACGGCTGCCGGGTGACGATGGACTGCAGGGGAGTCTTCTGGCTGGCACGATCCTTCCTTCTTAGGTTGCACGGGCCACAGTCTCTGCACCACTTCTCAATGGTTCCCCTCATGCCTACCCAGTGGAATCGCTCGCGCAGCAGGAACTCCAGCTTCTTCCACCCGAAGTGTCCAGCTCCGTCGTGGTATGCCTCCATCACCATGGCTGCGTCTCTTCGTGGCACCACTACTTGCCAGAGTAGTTCATGCGTCCGGGAGTTAACCATTCTGCGGCACAACTTCCCCTTGTAAAGGAACAGTCGACTCCTCTCCGCCCATAGTTGTTTGGCTTCCTCCGGAGCGTCTGGTTCAAGGCAAGCCTCCGGGCGAGTCAGCATCTCCTTCACCAGTCGGACGGCAGGGTCGCTGTCTTGCGTTTCCGCCCAGTTGTAGTGAGGTAAGGGGTTCAACGTAGCAGCCTGCTTACTCCTTACCCGGTGGGAGTACTGGATAGTCCCATGACGGTGGAACGCAGGGAGTTCAACTTCTTCCAGTCCCTCCGGATCTTCTCCTTCGTCCGGCAGGTTGGGCATCCTGGACAGGGCGTCCGCGTTGGTATTGGAGCGTCCGGCCCGGTCTTTGATTGTGAACTCGTAGTTGGACAGACGGGCCATCCACCTCTGCTCCAGGGCACCAAGTCTTGCCGTGTCCAGGTGTGTCAACGGGTTGTTATCCGTGTACACGGTGAACCGGGAAGAAGCGAGGTAATGCTTAAAGCGCTCGGTGACTGCCCATACTACGGCCAGGAACTCTAGCTTAAATGAGCTGTAATTCGCGGGATTCCTTTCGGTGGGTCGCAGCTTTCGGCTGGCGTAGGCGATTACTCGTTCCTTCCCCTGCTGGATCTGGGACAGTACGGCTCCTAGCCCGATGTCACTGGCGTCGGTGTAGAGGATAAAGGGCTGGCTATAATCCGGGTACGCCAGGATTTCGTCCCCCGTGAGGGCCATCTTCAGCTGGCGGAAGGACTCTTCTTCCAGCTCCTCCCATTTGAAGGGCCGCTTCTGGTTCTTGGCCTTCCGGGACTGGCCTATCAGGAGGTCCTGCATAGGTGCTGCCTTTTTGGTGAAACCGGGAATAAACCTTCGGTAGTAGCCTACCAACCCGAGGAACTGCCGCATTTCTTTTACGCTGGAGGGGCTTGGCCATTCCTTAATTGCGGTGATCTTATCAGGGTCGGGAGCCACTCCGTCAGCGCTCACCACGTGTCCCAGGTACTGCACCTTTGGCTTCAGGAGGTGACACTTGGAGGGTTTCACCTTTAGGCCGTAACTCGCCAGAGCTTCGAACACTTCCGCCAGGTGTTTCAGGTGGTCCTCATACGTCTTGGAATATACGATGACATCGTCCAGGTACAACAGGACCGTCTCGAAGTTTCTGTGGCCCAGACAACACTCCATTAGTCCTTGGAAGGTTCCTGGTGCGTTGCAGAGTCCGAACGGCATGCAGGTGAACTCGCTTAGTCCCATCGGGGTGGTGAATGCGGTCTTCTCCCGGTCCGCCTCTGCTACAGGAACCTGCCAGTACCCGCTAGTGAGATCCAAGGTAGAGAAGAAGTTAGCAGATCTTAAAGCAGCCAATGACTCCTCTATCCTTGGCAAGGGGTACGCATCCTTGTGTGTGATACGGTTGATTTTCCGGTAATCTACACACATCCTCATGGTGTTGTCTTTTTTTCTGACTAAGACTAGTGGAGCTGCCCAGGGGCTACAGCTATCCCTGATCACCCCAGCCTCCTTCATGTCTCTAAGCATCCCCTTGGCGTGTTGGTAATGTGCAGGGGGTACGGGTCGATACCTCTCTTTTATGGGAGGATGATCTCCCGTGGGGATGCGGTGTTCTACCCCCTTGACTCGCCCGAAGTCTAACGGGTGTTTACTAAACACTCTCTCATACTCTTGAACCACCCGATAGACTCCTTGTTTCTGGTGTGAGGGAGTGGAGTCAGTACCCAGATGTAGTTGCTGACACCAGTCCTCCATGTCTTTCTTAGAGCCGTTACCTTCCTCCGGGTGAGATGGAGGCAAGGGTTCCACAGATTGTATAGAATTTTGGTTAATGGTATATAATTTGGCTAGCGTGGCATACCGGGGCAGGTACACTTCCCTCTCCCCGATATTTATTATGCGAACGGGCACCCTCCCATGGCGTACTTCAACCACCCCCCGTGCTGTCAAAATGGTGGGCCTACTGTCTGAGTAAACTGGTTCTACCATTGCCTGGTAATCCCTACCTCTCAGACCAATAGCTGCCCGGCACCAAATCATCATTTCACTTTTTGGGGGCATGGCAATAGGAAAAGGGTCACACATTCTTACGCTACCAATCTCACCGCCGGAGAGTTCCACCTGTTGCCGTCGCATCAGTGCCCGGATCTCTTTCTGGAGCACCCGCTGCTCGCCGGAGCTGGCATTCTTGGCAACCTTGCCATATGTCCGGGTTGATTGCAGCGGCGGCAGATGGGTCGTCCGTCTTCGCTGTATCGGTCACTGGGTCTTCCTCTGGCCGGTGGGGTCCTCCTTGGTCCACGCCACGGGATGTCCTCCGGTCCGGATGCCAGCTGGATCTTCCCTGGGGTGGAAACCTGTAAAGACTGCACAGTTCGGGTTAGCGCAGCAACGCTCTTTGCTAGCTCTTGTACCTGATGGTGTAGGTCTGGAGCCGGGTCATTGTCCAAAGCCTGCGCATCAGCTCCCACAGGCCCTGCCGACAAGGGCGCCGCCTCCTGGTGGTAAGTGATAGCTGGGCGCCTGTGGGTCACAACGCCACCCGGTGCCGGTTCTCGGAGCACCCGGATGGCTCTGTCCTTGAACTGTGCAAAGCCCAGATGGGGATCCTGTAAGGCCATCGCCCGCAACTGGGTTCGGTGGGCATTACAATATAGTCCCTCTATAAATTGTTCGGTCAACAGCCTGTCCTCGTTTCCCACTCCATCAGGGTCGGTCTGCTTAATGGCCCTCAGGGCCTCTTGTAGGTTTAGTGCATAGTCCCTTATACTCTCATGCGCTCGCTGCTTGCACCCGTAGAATCTAAGCTTAATCTCGGCTGAGGTGCGGGTATCAAAGGTGTCCTTCAGCCGGGTTAGTATCCCTGCGACAGTCTTCCTCCCAGGTGGCCAGGATTTTACTTCCCTTTTGGCTGCCCCGGTTAGTTGGGCCACCAGGATGCTCACTTTTTGCTCTTCTGTGAGGGGGTACACCTGGAAGAGGCTATCCAGCTTTTCTCTAAAGTCATGCAGGGTATGTGACTCCCCTGAGTACTGGGGTAGCCAAGCTGCTCCCGGGATATAGGGCATGGTGAAGGGCATAACTGCAGCAGCGGTAGCGCTGGCGGGGGTTGAGGCAGTGAAGCTCTCCTCCGTATCCGACATCTTCCTCCCCCCTAGTGGACCGTAGCCTACCGTGCGATGATCCTGTTCCGTAGGCCGCGGCTCCGCAGTGGATCGTCAGGGTTGAGGACCTTCCGTCGCGCTCCTGTGACGTCGGCGTCTGCTGGGCTCCTTCCAGGACCTTACGCAACGTCCGGACGTGAGGCGGGGCTTTAGTTCTCGCGCGCTTTCGGAGTCCACGCCCCTCTTCTTCCCGCGCGGCGTCTCCAAGATGGCGCCGGATGGCGGGAAAACTCCTCGGATGGCGGGAAGAAGGCAGAAGATGGCGCCGGATGGCGGGAAAACTCCACGGATGGCGGGAATCTTCACCACTGGTAAGTTTGAAAAGTCTCTTTTTCAGGCACGCAGTACCCGGTGGTTGCGGGCACGAAATCCTGCCGACTACGCCAAAGTTGACGCGCCCCTGGGCCTGTGTCGCGCTGCGTTGCGCACGCGGGAGCTTACCCGGAGCCGGATCTGCTGAGGGTTGTAGTCTCGTGGCGGTGACCCGGTCCGTGCCCAGGGAGTCAAACTGGACGGCAGTAGATGTAGTACGACTACGCCACCCGTTGAATTCAGCTTATGGAGCTGCCGCTGCAGGACAGTCCGCTGAGGCCGGTGGATGGATGGTGCAGCGGGGATGGTATAACCCCCAACGGGAGGGGTATGGCCTCAGGGCAGCCGACGTGGATGATGGGGGTAGCAGGAACCACTCAGAGACGGTGCGGTGTAATTCAGGGTCTTTACTGGTAACAACGATAGACCCTCCCGGAGTACTTGCTAGCGAACGGGGCCTGGTCAGTCCTTGAGCAGATGGGATCTCCCCTGGCCAGGCGGAGTTGTAGGCCTCCCAAACTGACTGTACTCTTCTGGCTACCTTGCTAGAAGCGGATATAAGTAGCCCACGTCCCTGAGTGTACCGTGTGGTGCTCACCCGTATGGCCGGTGACTCGGGGCCTTCTAATGGCTTCCGCTCCACGATGGCGGTGCTGGTCCCACGCGTGTGACCGTGCCTTCGGGCTTCTTGGCCAGAGGACCTGAAATCCCCTGCCTGACGGATTCTGCTGCTGGGTAGGAATTAGTCCCCACAGCCTCGGACTCCGGGTCCGGTAAGAAATCTTCTCAGTCAGGGCGAGCTCTGCAGCTGCCAGCCCCTGACTCGTAGTAGTATTGCTCCCACTGAGCTTCTGCTGTTTCTTCCTATGCTGCTTCTTGTCTCTACTCTCCTTGACTGACTAACCCTGCCTCAGCCCAGGGTTTATACAGGGGAAGTTCTTCCCCTCCCAAGACTGGGCAGGAGGTGTGGCATGCACAGGATCTCTGACCAAAGGACCTCCCACCTGCTCTCAGACATAACATTACATTACTGTGGAAAACCAGACCCCTGGGGTGCCACAAGTACATGCCCTCACACACAGTATGATGTCTCCACAGTACATTCCCCCCACACACAGTATGATGTCCTCACAGTACATTCCTCCACACACAGTATGATGTCTCCACAGTACATTCCCCCCACACACAGTATGATGTCCTCACAGTACATTCCCTCACACACAGTATGATGTCCTCACAGTACATTCCCTCACACACAGTATGATGTCTCCACAGTACATTCCCCCCACACACAGTATGATGTCCTCACAGTACATTCCTCCACACACAGTATGATGTCCTCACAGTACATTCCCCCCACACACAGTATGATTTCTCCACAGTACATTCCCCCACACACAGTATGATGTCCCCACAGTACATTCTCCACACACAGTATGATGTCCTCACAGTACATTCCCCCAAACACAGTATGATGTCCTCACAGTACATTCCTCCACACACAGTATGATGTCCTCACAGTACATTCCCCCACACACAGTATGATGTCCTCACAGTACATTCCCCCCACACACAGTATGATGACCCACAGTACATTCCTCCACACACAGTATGATGTCTCCACAGTACATTCCTCCACACACAGTATGATGTCTCCACAGTACATTCCCCACACACACAGTATGATGTCCTTACAGTACATTCCCCCACACACAGTATGATGTCCTCACAGTACATTCCCCCCACACACAGTATGATGACCCACAGTACATTCCCCACACACAGTATGATGTCCTCACAGTACATTCCTCCACACACAGTATGATGTCCTCACAGTACATTCCCTCACACACAGTATGATGTCTCCACAGTACATTCCCTCCACACACAGTATGATGTCCTCACAGTAGATTCCCCCCACACACAGTATGATGACCCACAGTACATTCCCCACACACAGTATGATGTCCTCACAGTACATTCCCCCCACACACAGTATGATGTCTTCACAGTACATTCCCTCACACACAGTATGATGTCCTCACAGTACATTCCCTCACACACAGTATGATGTCTCCACAGTACATTCCCCCCACACACAGTATGATGTCCTCACAGTACATTCCCTCCACACACAGTATGATGTCCTCACAGTACATTCCTCCACACACAGTATGATGTCACCACAGTACATTCCCTCCACACACAGTATGATATCCTCACAGTACATTCCTCCACACACAGTATGATGTCCCCACAGTACATTCCCCCACACACAGTATGATGTCCCCACAGTACATTCCCTCACACACAGTATGATGTCCCCACAGTACATTCCCTCCACACACAGTATGCTGTCCTCACAGTACATTCCTCCACACACAGTATGATGTCACCAGAGTACATTCCCTCACACACAGTATGATGTCCCCACAGTACATTCCCTCACACACAGTATGATGTCCTCACAGTACATTCCCTCACACACAGTATGATGTCTCCACAGTACATTCCCCCCACACACAGTATGATGTCCTCACAGTACATTCCCTCCACACACAGTATGATGTCCTCACAGTACATTCCCTCCACACACAGTATGATGTCCTCACAGTACATTCCCCACACACACAGTATAATGTCCCCACAGTACATTCCCCCCACACACAGTATGATGTCCTCACAGTACATTCCCCCCACACACAGTATGATGTCCTCACAGTACATTCCCTCCACACACAGTATGATGTCCTCACAGTACATTCCCCCCACACACAGTATGATGTCCTCACAGTACATTCCCCCCACACACAGTATGATGTCCCCACAGTACATTCCCCCACACACAGTATGATGTCCTCACAGTACATTCCCTCCACACACAGTATGATGTCCCCACAGTACATTCCCCCCACACACAGTATGATGTCCTCACAGTACATTCCCCCCACACACAGTATGATGTCCTCACAGTACATTCCCTCCACACACAGTATGATGTGTCCACAGTACATTCCCTCACACACAGTATGATGTCCTCACAGTACTTTCCCTCACACACAGTATGATGTCTCCACAGTACATTCCCTCACACACAGTATGATGTCCCCACAGTACATTCCCTCCACACACAGTATGATGTCCTCACAGTACATTCCCCCACACACAGTATGATGTCCCCACAGTACATTCCCTCCACACACAGTATGATGTCCCCACAGTAAATTCCCCCCACACACAGTATGATGTCCTCACAGTACATTCCTCCCACACACAGTATGATGTCCTCACAGTACATTCCCCCACACACAGTATGATGTCTCCACAGTACATTCCCCCACACACAGTATGATGTCTCCACAGTACATCCCCCCACACACAGTATGATGTCCCCACAGTACATTCCCCCCACACACAGTATGATGTCCTCACAGTACATTCCCCCCACACACAGAATGATGTCCTCACAGTACATTCCCTCCACACACAGTATGATGTCCCCACAGTACATTTCCTCCACACACAGTATGATGTCCTCACAGTACATTCCCCCCACACACAGTATGATGTCCCCACAGTACATTCCCCACACACAGTATGATGTCCTCACAGTACATTCCCTCCACACACAGTATGATGTCCTCACAGTACATTCCCCCAACACACAGTATGATGTCCTCACAGTACATTCCCTCACACACAGTATGATGTCCTCACAGTACATTCCTCCACACACAGTATGATGTCCCCACAGTACATTCCCCCCACACACAGTATGATGTCCTCACAGTACATTCCCTCACACACAGTATGATGTCCTCACAGTACATGCCCTCACACACAGTATGATGTCTCCACAGTACATTCCCCCACACACAGTATGATGTCCTCACAGTACATTCCTCCACACACAGTATGATGTCTCCACAGTACATTCCCCCCACACACAGTATGATGTCCTCACAGTAGATTCCCTCACACACAGTATGATGTCCTCACAGTACATTTCCTCACACACAGTATGATGTCTCCACAGTACATTCCCCCCACACACAGTATGATGTCCTCACAGTACATTCCTCCACACACAGTATGATGTCCTCACAGTACATTCCCCCCACACACAGTATGATTTCTCCACAGTACATTCCCCCACACACAGTATGATGTCCCCACAGTACATTCTCCACACACAGTATGATGTCCTCACAGTACATTCCCCCAAACACAGTATGATGTCCTCACAGTACATTCCCCCCACACACAGTATGATGACCCACAGTACATTCCTCCACACACAGTATGATGTCTCCACAGTACATTCCTCCACACACAGTATGATGTCTCCACAGTACATTCCCCACACACACAGTATGATGTCCTTACAGTACATTCCCCCACACACAGTATGATGTCCTCACAGTACATTCCCCCCACACACAGTATGATGACCCACAGTACATTCCCCACACACAGTATGATGTCCTCACAGTACATTCCCCCACACACAGTATGATGTCCCCACAGTACATTCCCCCACACACAGTATGATGTCCTCACAGTACATTCCCCCACACATAGTATGATGTCCTCACAGTACATTCCTCCACACACAGTATGATGTCCTCACAGTACATTCCTCCACACACAGTATGATGTCCTCACAGTACATTCCCTCCACACACAGTATGATGTCCCCACAGTACATTCTCCACACACAGTATGATGTCCTCACAGTACATTCCCCCAAACACAGTATGATGTCCTCACAGTACATTCCCCCCACACACAGTATGATGACCCACAGTACATTCCTCCACACACAGTATGATGTCTCCACAGTACATTCCTCCACACACAGTATGATGTCTCCACAGTACATTCCCCACACACACAGTATGATGTCCTTACAGTACATTCCCCCACACACAGTATGATGTCCTCACAGTACATTCCCCCCACACACAGTATGATGACCCACAGTACATTCCCCACACACAGTATGATGTCCTCACAGTACATTCCCCCACACACAGTATGATGCCCCCACAGTACATTCCCCCACACACAGTATGATGTCCTCACAGTACATTCCCCCACACATAGTATGATGTCCTCACAGTACATTCCTCCACACACAGTATAATGTCCTCACAGTACATTCCTCCACACACAGTATGATGTCCTCACAGTACATTCCCTCCACACACAGTATGATGTCTCCACAGTACATTCCCTCCACACACAGTATGATGTCCTCACAGTACATTCCCCCCACACACAGTATGATGTCTCCACAGTACATTCCCTCACACACAGTATGATGTCCTCACAGTACATTCCCTCACACACAGTATGATGTCTCCACAGTACATTCCCCCCACACACAGTATGATGTCCTCACAGTACATTCCCTCACACACAGTATGATGTCTCCACAGTACATTCCCTCCACACACAGTATGATGTCCTCACAGTACATTCCCCCCACACACAGTATGATGTCTCCACAGTACATTCCCCCCACACACAGTATGATGTCCTCACAGTACATTCCCCCCACACACAGTATGATGTCTATACAGTACATTCCCTCACACACAGTATGATGTCCTCACAGTACATTCCCTCACACACAGTATGATGTCTCCACAGTACATTCCCCCCACACACAGTATGATGTCCTCACAGTACATTCCCTCTACACACAGTATGATGTATCCACAGTACATTCCCTCACAAACAGTATGATGTCCTCACAGTACATTCCCCACACACAGTATGATGTATCCACAGTACATTCCCTCACACACAGTATGATGTCCTCACAGTACATTCCCTCACACACAGTATGATGTCTCCACAGTATATTCCCCCCACACACAGTATGATGTCCTCACAGTACATTCCTCCACACACAGTATGATGTCACCACAGTTTATTCGCTCACACACAGTATGATGTCCCAACAGTACATTCCCTCACACACAGTATGATGTCCCCACAGTACATTCCCCCCACACACAGTATGATGTCCTCACAGTACATTCCTCCACACACAGTATGATGTCCTCACAGTACATTCCCCCCACACACAGCATGATGTCCTCACAGTACATTCCTCCACACACAGTATGATGTCTCCACAGTACATTCCCTCACACACAGTATGATGTCCCCACAGTACATTCCCTCACACACAGTATGATGTCACCACAGTACATTCCTCTACACACAGTATGATGTCCCCACAGTACATTCCCCCACACACAGTATGATGTCCTCACAGTACATTCCCCCACACACAGTATGATGTCCTCACAGTACATTCCTCCACACACAGTATGATGTCTCCACAGTACATTCCTCCACACACAGTATGATGTCCTCACAGTACATTCCCCCACACACAGTATGATGTCCCCACAGTACATTCCCCCCACACACAGTATGATGTCCCCACAGTACATTCCCCCACACACAGTATGATGTCCTCACTGTACATTCCGTCCACACACAGTATGATGTCCTCACAGTACATTCCCCCACACACAGTATGATGTCCTCACAGTACATTCCCCCACACACAGTATGATGTCCTCACAGTACATTCCCACACACACAGTATGATGTCCCCACAGTACATTCCCACACACAGTATGATGTCCCCACAGTACATTCCCCCACACACAGTATGATGTCCCCACAGTACATTCCCTCCACACACAGTATGATGTCCCCACAGTACATTCCCTCCACACACAGTATGATGTCCCCTCAGTACATTCCCTCCACACACAGTATGATGTCCCCACAGCACATTCCTCACACACAGTATGATGTCCCCACAGTACATTCCTCACACACAGTATGATGTCCCCACAGTACATTCCCTCCACACACAGTATGATGTCCCCACAGTACATTCCTCCACACACAGTATGATGTCTCCACAGTACATTCCTCCACACACAGTATGATGTTCCCACGGTACATTCCCCACACACACAGTATGATGTCCCCACAGTACATTCCCACACACACAGTATGATGTCTCCACAGTACATTCCCCCACACACAGTATGATGTCCCCACAGTACATTTCCCCCACACACAGTATGATGTCCTCACAGTACATTCCCCACACACAGTATGATGTCCCCAAAGTACATTCCCCCACACACAGTATGATGTTCCCACAGTACATTCCCCCCACACACAGTATGATGTCCTCACAGTACATTCTCCCACACACAGTATGATGTCCTCACAGTACATTCTCCCACACACAGTATGATGTCCCCACAGTACATTCCTCCACACACAGTATGATGTCCCCACAGTACATTCCCCCACACGCAGTATGATGTCTCCACAGTACATTCCCCCACACACAGTATGATGTCCCCACAGTACATTCCTCCACACACAGTATGATGTCCCCACAGTACATTCCTCCACACACAGTATGATGTCCTCACAGTACATTCCCCACACACAGTATGATGTCCCCAAAGTACATTCCCCCACACACAGTATGATGTTCCCACAGTACATTCCCCCCACACACAGTATGATGTCCTCACAGTACATTCTCCCACACACAGTATGATGTCCTCACAGCACATTCCCCCACACACAGTATGATGTCCTCACAGTACATTCCCCCCCACACAGTATGATGTCCTCACAGTACATTCCCCCACACACAGTATGATGTCCTCACAGTACATTCCCTCACACACAGTATGATGTTCTCACAGTACATTCCCCCACACACAGTATGATGTCCCCACAGTACATTCCCCCCACACACAGTATGATGTCCTCACAGTACATTCCCCCACACACACAGTATGATGTCTCCACAGTACATTCCCTCCACACACAGTATGATGTCCTCACAGTACATTCCCAACACAAAGTATGATATCTTCACAGTACATTCCCCCCACACACAGTATGATGTCCCCACCGTACATTCCCCCCACACACAGTATGATGTCTCCACAGTACATTCCCCACACACAGTATGATGTCCTCACAGTACATTCCTCCACACACAATATGATATCCCCACAGTACATTCCTCCACACACATTATGATGTCCCCACAGTACATTCCTCCACACACAGTATGATGTCCCCACAGTACATTCGCCCCACACACAGTATGATGTCTCCACAGTACATTCCCCACACACACAGTATGATGTCTCCACAGTACATTCCCCACACACACAGTATGATGTCCTCACAGTACATTCCTTCCACACACAGTATGATGTCTCCACATTACATTCTCCACACACAGTATGATGTCCCCACAGTACATTCCCACACACACAGTATGATATCCCCACAGTACATTCCCCCCACACACAGTATGATGTCTCCACAGTACATTCCCACACACACAGTATGATGTCTCCACAGTACATTCTCCACACACAGTATGATGTCCCCACAGTACATTCCCCCACACACAGTATGATATCCCCACAGTACATTCCCCCCACACACAGTATGATGTCTCCACAGTACATTCCCACACACACAGTATGATGTCTCCACAGTACATTCTCCACACACAGTATGATGTCCCCACAGTACATTCCCCACACACAGTATGATGTCCTCACAGTACATTCCCACACACACAGTATGATATCCCCACAGTACATTCCCCCCACAGACAGTATGATGTCTCCACAGTACATTCCCACACACACAGTATGATGTCCACACAGTACATTCCCCCACACACAGTATGATGTCTCCACAGTACATTCCCTCACACACAGTATGATGTCCCCACAGTACATTCCCACACACACAGTATAATGTCCTCACAGTACATTCCCCCACACACAGTATGATGTCCTCACAGTACATTCCCCAACACACAGTATGATGTCCTCACAGTACATTCCTCCACACATAGTATGATGTCCCCACAGTACATTCCCTCCACACACAGTATGATGTCTCCACAGTACATTCCCCCACACACAGTATGATGTCCTCACAGTACATTCCCTCCACACACAGTATGATGTCCCCTCAGTACATTCCCTCCACACACAGTATGATGTCCCCACAGCACATTCCTCACACACAGTATGATGTCCCCACAGTACATTCCTCACACACAGTATGATGTCCCCACAGTACATTCCCTCCACACACAGTATGATGTCCCCACAGTACATTCCTCCACACACAGTATGATGTCTCCACAGTACATTCCTCCACACACAGTATGATGTTCCCACAGTACATTCCCCACACACACAGTATGATGTCCCCACAGTACATTCCCACACACACAGTATGATGTCTCCACAGTACATTCCCCCACACACAGTATGATGTCCCCACAGTACATTTCCCCCACACACAGTATGATGTCCTCACAGTACATTCCCCACACACAGTATGATGTCCCCAAAGTACATTCCCCCACACACAGTATGATGTTCCCACAGTACATTCCCCCCACACACAGTATGATGTCCTCACAGTACATTCTCCCACACACAGTATGATGTCCTCACAGTACATTCTCCCACACACAGTATGATGTCCCCACAGTACATTCCTCCACACACAGTATGATGTCCCCACAGTACATTCCCCCACACACAGTATGATGTCTCCACAGTACATTCCCCCACACACAGTATGATGTCCCCACAGTACATTCCTCCACACACAGTATGATGTCCCCACAGTACATTCCTCCACACACAGTATGATGTCCTCACAGTACATTCCCCACACACAGTATGATGTCCCCAAAGTACATTCCCCCACACACAGTATGATGTTCCCACAGTACATTCCCCCCACACACAGTATGATGTCCTCACAGTACATTCTCCCACACACAGTATGATGTCCTCACAGCACATTCCCCCACACACAGTATGATGTCCTCACAGTACATTCCCCCCCACACAGTATGATGTCCTCACAGTACATTCCCCCACACACAGTATGATGTCCTCACAGTACATTCCCTCACACACAGTATGATGTTCTCACAGTACATTCCCCCACACACAGTATGATGTCCCCACAGTACATTCCCCCCACACACAGTATGATGTCCTCACAGTACATTCCCCCACACACACAGTATGATGTCTCCACAGTACATTCCCTCCACACACAGTATGATGTCCTCACAGTACATTCCCAACACACAGTATGATATCTTCACAGTACATTCCCCCCACACACAGTATGATGTCCCCACCGTACATTCCCCCCACACACAGTATGATGTCTCCACAGTACATTCCCCACACACAGTATGATGTCCTCACAGTACATTCCTCCACACACAATATGATATCCCCACAATACATTCCTCCACACACATTATGATGTCCCCACAGTACATTCCTCCACACACAGTATGATGTCCCCACAGTACATTCGCCCCACACACAGTATGATGTCTCCACAGTACATTCCCCACACACACAGTATGATGTCCTCACAGTACATTCCTTCCACACACAGTATGATGTCTCCACATTACATTCTCCACACACAGTATGATGTCCCCACAGTACATTCCCACACACACAGTATGATATCCCCACAGTACATTCCCCCCACACACAGTATGATGTCTCCACAGTACATTCCCACACACACAGTATGATGTCTCCACAGTACATTCTCCACACACAGTATGATGTCCCCACAGTACATTCCCCCACACACAGTATGATATCCCCACAGTACATTCCCCCCACACACAGTATGATGTCTCCACAGTACATTCCCACACACACAGTATGATATCTCCACAGTACATTCTCCACACACAGTATGATGTCCCCACAGTACATTCCCCACACACAGTATGATGTCCTCACAGTACATTCCCACACACACAGTATGATATCCCCACAGTACATTCCCCCCACAGACAGTATGATGTCTCCACAGTACATTCCCACACACACAGTATGATGTCCACACAGTACATTCCCCCACACACAGTATGATGTCTCCACAGTACATTCCCTCACACACAGTATGATGTCCCCACAGTACATTCCCACACACACAGTATAATGTCCTCACAGTACATTCCCCCACACACAGTATGATGTCCTCACAGTACATTCCCCAACACACAGTATGATGTCCTCACAGTACATTCCTCCACACACAGTATGATGTCCCCACAGTACATTCCCTCCACACACAGTATGATGTCTCCACAGTACATTCCCCCACACACAGTATGATGTCCCCACAGTACATTCCCCCCACACACAGTATGATGTCTCCACAGTACATTCTCCACACACAGTATGATGTCCCCACAGTACATTCCCCCACACACAGTATGATATCCCCACAGTACATTCCCCCCACACACAGTATGATGTCTCCACAGTACATTCCCACACACACAGTATGATATCTCCACAGTACATTCTCCACACACAGTATGATGTCCCCACAGTACATTCCCCACACACAGTATGATGTCCTCACAGTACATTCCCACACACACAGTATGATATCCCCACAGTACATTCCCCCCACAGACAGTATGATGTCTCCACAGTACATTCCCACACACACAGTATGATGTCCACACAGTACATTCCCCCACACACAGTATGATGTCTCCACAGTACATTCCCTCACACACAGTATGATGTCCCCACAGTACATTCCCACACACACAGTATAATGTCCTCACAGTACATTCCCCCACACACAGTATGATGTCCTCACAGTACATTCCCCAACACACAGTATGATGTCCTCACAGTACATTCCTCCACACACAGTATGATGTCCCCACAGTACATTCCCTCCACACACAGTATGATGTCTCCACAGTACATTCCCCCACACACAGTATGATGTCCCCACAGTACATTCCCCCCACACACAGTATGATGTCCCCACAGTACATTCCCCCCACACACAGTATGATGTCCTCACAGTACATTCCCTCCACACACAGTATGATGTCCTAACAGTACATTCCCCACACACAGTATGATGTCCTCACAGTACATTCCCCACACACACAGTATGATGTCCTCACAGTACATTCCCTCCACACACAGTATGATGTCCTCACAGTACATTCCCCACACACAGTATGATGTCCTCACAGTACATTCCTCCACACACAGTATGATGTCCTCACAGTACATTCCCTCCACACACAGTAGGATGTCCTCACAGTACATTTCCCACACACAGTATGATGTCCTCACAGTACATTCCCCCACACACAGTATGATGTCTCCACAGTACATTCCCACACACACAGTAAAATGTCCTCACAGTACATTCCCCCACACACAGTATGATGTCCTCACAGTACATTCCCCCCACGCACAGTATGATGTCCTCACAGTACATTCCTCCACACAGAGTATGATGTCCCCACAGTACATTCCCCCCACACACAGTATGATGTCTCCACAGTACATTCCCTCCACACACAGTATGATGTCCTCACAGTACATTCCCTCCACACACAGTATGATGTCCTCACAGTACATTCCCTCCACACACAGTATGATGTCCTCACAGTACATTCCCCCACACACAGTATGATGTCCTCACAGTACATTCCCCCACACACAGTATGATGTCCTCACAGTACATTCCCTCCACACACAGTATGATGTCCTCACAGTACATTCCCCCCACACACACAGTATGATGTCCTCACAGTACATTCCTCCACACACAGTATGATGTCCCCACAGTACATTCCCCCACACACAGTATGATGTCCTCACAGTACATTCCCCCACACACAGTATGATGTCCTCACAGTACATTCCCCCCACACACACAGTATGATGTCTACACAGTACATTCCCACACACACAGTATAATGTCCTCACAGTACATTCCCCCACACACAGTATGATGTCCTCACAGTACATTCCTCCACACACAGTATGATGTCCTCACAGTACATTCCCCCACACACAGTATGATGTCCTCACAGTACATTCCCTCCACACACAGTATGATGTCCTCACAGTACATTCCCCCACACACAGTATGATGTCCTCACAGTACATTCCCCCACACACAGTATGATGTCCTCACAGTACATTCCCCCCACACACAGTATGATGTCCTCACAGTACATTCCTCCCACACACAGTATGATGTCCTCACAGTACATTCCCCACACACAGTATGATGTCTCCACAGTACATTCCCCCCACACACAGTATGATGTCTCCACAGTACATTCCTCCACAGTATGATGTCTCCACAGTACATTCCTCCACACACAGTATGATGTCTCCACAGTACATTCCTCCACACACAGCATGATGTCCCCACAGTACATTCCCCCCACACACAGTATGATGTCCCCACAGTACATTCCCCCACACACAGTATGATGTCCTCACAGTACATTCCCCCCACACACAGTATGATGTCTCCACAGTACATTCCTCCACACACAGTATGATGTCTCCACAGTACATTCCTCCACACACAGTATGATGTCTCCACAGTACATTCCTCCACACACAGTATGATGTCCCCACAGTACATTCCCCCCAGACACAGTATGATGTCCCCACAGTACATTCCCCCACACACAGTATGATGTCCTCACAGTATATTCCCCCCACACACAGTATGATGCCCTCACAGTACATTCCCCCCACACACAGTATGATGTCTCCACAGTACATTCCCTCCACACACAGTATGATGTCCTCACAGTACATTCCCCACACACAGTATGATGTCCTCACAGTACATTCCTCCACACAGAGTATGATGTCCTCACAGTACATTCCCTCCACACACAGTAGGATGTCCTCACAGTACATTTCCCACACACAGTATGATGTCCTCACAGTACATTCCCCCACACACAGTATAATGTCTCCACAGTACATTCCCACAAACACAGTAAAATGTCCTCACAGTACATTCCCCCACACACAGTATGATGTCCTCACAGTACATTCCCCCCACACACAGTATGATGTCCTCACAGTACATTCCTCCACACACAGTATGATGTCCCCACAGTACATTCCCCCCACACACAGTATGATGTCTCCACAGTACATTCCCCCACACACAGTATGATGTCCTCACAGTACATTCCTCCACACACAGTATGATGTCTCCACAGTACATTCCCTCCACACACAGTATGATGTCCTCACAGTACATTCCCTCCACACACAGTATGATGTCCTCACAGTACATTCCCTCCACACACAGTATGATGTCTCCACAGTACATCCCCCACACACAGTATGATGTCCTCACAGTACATTCCCCCCACACACAGTATGATGTCTCCACAGTACATTCCCTCCACACACAGTATGATGTCCTCACAGTACATTCCCCACACACAGTATGATGTCCTCACAGTACATTCCTCCACACACAGTATGATGTCCTCACAGTACATTCCCTCCACACACAGTAGGATGTCCTCACAGTACATTTCCCACACACAGTATGATGTCCTCACAGTACATTCCCCCACACACAGTATAATGTCTCCACAGTACATTCCCACAAACACAGTAAAATGTCCTCACAGTACATTCCCCCACACACAGTATGATGTCCTCACAGTACATTCCCCCCACACACAGTATGATGTCCTCACAGTACATTCCTCCACACACAGTATGATGTCCCCACAGTACATTCCCCCCACACACAGTATGATGTCTCCACAGTACATTCCCCCACACACAGTATGATGTCCTCACAGTACATTCCTCCACACACAGTATGATGTCTCCACAGTACATTCCCTCCACACACAGTATGATGTCCTCACAGTACATTCCCTCCACACACAGTATGATGTCCTCACAGTACATTCCCTCCACACACAGTATGATGTCTCCACAGTACATCCCCCACACACAGTATGATGTCCTCACAGTACATTCCCCCCACACACACTATGATGTCCCCACAGTACATTCCCTCCATACACAGTATGATGTCCTCACAGTACATTCCCTCCACACACAGTATGATGTCCTCACAGTACATTCCCCCACACACAGTATGATGTCCTCACAGTACATTCCCCCACACACAGTATGATGTCCTCACAGTACATTCCCCCACACACAGTATGATGTCCTCACAGTACATTCCCCCCACACACACAGTATGATGTCCTCACAGTACATTTCCCCCACACACAGTATGATGTCCTCACAGTACATTCCCCCCACACACAGTATGATGTCCCCACAGTACATTCCTCCACACACAGTATGATGTCCCTACAGTACATTTCCCCCACACACAGTATGATGTCCTCACAGTACATTCCCTCCACACACAGTATGATGTCCTCACAGTACATTCCCCCACACACAGTATAATGTCCCCACAGTACATTCCCCCACACACAGTATGATGTCTCCACAGTACATTTCCACACACACAGTATAATGTCCTCACAGTACATTCCCCCACACACAGTATGATGTCCTCACAGTACATTCCCCCCACACAGTATGATGTCCTCACAGTACATTCCCCCACACACAGTATGATGTCCTCACAGTACATTCCCCCCACACACACAGTATGATGTCTCCACAGTACATTCCCACACACACAGTATAATGTCCTCACAGTACATTCCCCCACACTCAGTATGATGTCCTCACAGTACATTCCTCCACACACAGTATGATGTCCTCAAAGTACATTCCCCCACACACAGTATGATGTCCTCACAGTACATTCCCTCCACACACAGTATGATGTCCTCACAGTACATTCCCCCACACACAGTATGATGTCCTCACAGTACATTCCCCCACACACAGTATGATGTCCTCACAGTACATTCCCCCCACACACAGTATGATGTCCTCACAGTACATTCCTCCCACACACAGTATGATGTCCTCACAGTACATTTCCCACACACAGTATGATGTCCCCACAATACATTCCTCCACACACAGTATGATGTCCTCACAGTACATTCCTCCACACACAGTATGATGTCTCCACAGTACATTCCCCCCACACACAGTATGATTTCTCCACAGTACATTCCTCCACACACAGTATGATGTCTCCACAGTACATTCCTCCACACACAGTATGATGTATCCACAGTACATTCCTCCACACACAGTATGATGTCCCCACAGTACATTCCCCCCACACACAGTATGATGTCCCCACAGTACATTCCCCCACACACAGTATGATGTCCTCACAGTACATTCCCCCCACACACAGTATGATGTTCTCACAGTACATTCCCCCCACACACAGTATGATGTCTCCACAGTACATTCCTCCACACACAGTATGATGTCCTCACAGTACATTCCCCCCACACACAGTATGATGTCTCCACAGTACATTCCTCCACACACAGTATGATGTCCCCACAGTACATTCCTCCACACACAGTATGATGTCTCCACAGTACATTCCTCCACACACAGTATGATGTCTCCACAGTACATTCCTCCACACACAGTATGATGTCCCCACAGTACATTCCCCCCACACACAGTATGATGTCCCCACAGTACATTCCCCCACACACAGTATGATGTCCTCACAGTACATTCCCCCCACACACAGTATGATGTCCTCACAGTACATTCCCCCCACACACAGTATGATGTCCTCACAGTACATTCCCCCCACACACAGTATGATGTCCTCACAGTACATTCCCCCACACACAGTATGATGTCCTCACAGTACATTCCCCCACACACAGTATGATGTCCCCACAGTACATTCCCCCACACACAGTATGATGTCCTCACAGTACATCCCCCCCACACACAGTATGATGTCCTCACAGTACATTCCCCCCACACACAGTATGATGTCCTCACAGTACATTCCCCCCACACACAGTATGATGTCCTCACAGTACATTCCCCCCACACACAGTATGATGTCCTCACAGTACATTCCCCCACACACAGTATGATGTCCTCACAGTACATTCCCCCACACACAGTATGATGTCCTCACAGTACATTCCCCCCACACACAGTATGATGTCCTCACAGTACATTCCCCCCACACACAGTATGATGTTCTCACAGTACATTCCCCCACACACAGTATGATGTCCCCACAGTACATTCCCTCCACACACAGTATGAGGTCCCCACAGTACATTCCCTCCACACACAGTATGATGTCTCCACAGTACATTCCACCACACACAGTATGATGTCCTCACAGTACATTCCCCCACACACAGTATGATGTCTCCACAGTACATTCTCCCCCAAACAGTATGATGTCCTCACAGTACATTCCTCCACACACAGTATGATGTCTCCACAGTACATTCCCCCACACACAGTATGATGTCCCCACAGTACATTCCTCCACACACACAGTATGATGTCCCCACAGTACATTCCCCCACACACAGTATGATGTCCACACAGTACATTCTCCACACACACAGTATGATGTCCTCACAGTACATTGCCCACACACAGTATGATGTCTCCACAGTACATTCCCCCACACACAGTATGATGTCCCCACAGTACATTCCTCCACACACACAGTATGATGTCCCCACAGTACATTCCCCCACACACAGTATGATGTCCACACAGTACATTCCCCACACACACAGTATGATGTCCTCACAGTACATTCCCCCCCCACACAGTATGATGTCCTCACAGTACATTCCCCCACACACAGTATGATGTCCCCACAGTACATTCCCTCCACACAGTATGATGTCCCCACAGTACATTCCCCCACACACAGTATGATGTCTCCACAGTACATTCCCCCACACACAGTATGATGTCCTCACAGTACATTCCCCCACACAGTATGATGTCCCCACAGTACATTCCCCCACACAGTATCATGTCCCCACAGTACATTCCCACACACACAGTATGATGTCTCCACAGTACATTCCCCCACACACAGTATCATGTCCCCACAGTACATTCCCCCACACACAGTATGATGTCTCCACAGTACATTCCCCCACACACAGTATGATGTCCCCACAGTACATTCCCCCACACACAGTATGATGTCCTCACAGTACATTCCCCCCACACAGTATGATGTCCCCACAGTACATTCCCCCCACACACAGTATGATATCTCCACAGTACATTCCCTCCACACACAGTATGATGTGCCCACAGTACATTCCCACACACATAGTATGATGTCCTCACAGTACATTCCTCCACACACACAGTATGATGTCCTCACAGTACATTCCCCCACACACAGTATGATGTCCTCACAGTACATTCCCCCCACACAGTATGATGTCCCCACAGTACATTCCCCCCACACACAGTATGATGTCTCCACAGTACATTCCCTCCACACACAGTATGATGTCACCACAGTACATTCCTCCACACACAGTATGATGTCCTCACAGTACATTCCCCACACACAGTATGATGTCCCCACAGTACATTCCCCCCACACACAGTATGATGTCCCCACAGTACATTCCCCACACACACAGTATGATGTCCCCACAGCACATTCCCCACACACAGTATGATGTCCCCACAGTACATTCCTCCACACACAGTATGATGTCCCCACAGTACAATCCCCCCACACACAATATGATGTCCTCACAGTACATTCCCCACACACAGTATGATGTCCCCACAGTACATTCCCCCCACACACAGTATGATGTCCTCACAGTACATTCCCTCACACACAGTATGATGTCCTCACAGTACATTCCCCACACACACAGTATGATGTCCTCACAGTACATTCCCCCACACACAGTATGATGTCCCCACAGTACAATCCCCCCACACACAGTATGATGTCCTCACAGTACATTCCCCACACACAGTATGATGTACTCACAGTACATTCCCTCACACACAGTATGATGTCCCCACAGTACAATCCCCCCACACACACAGTATGATGTCCTCACAGTACATTCCCCCACACACAGTATGATGTCCTCACAGTACATTCCCCCACACACAGTATGATGTCCTCACAGTACATTCCCCACACACACAGTATGATGTCCTCACAGTACATTCCCCACACACACAGTATGATGTCCTCACAGTACATTCCCCCACATACAGTATGATGTCCTCACAGTACATTCCCCCACACACAGTATGATGTCCTCACAGTACATTCCCCCCACACAGTATGATGTCTCCACAGTACATTCCCTCCACACACAGTATGATGTCACCACAGTACATTCCTCCACACACAGTATGATGTCCCCACAGTACATTCCCTCCACACACAGTATGATGTCCCCACAGTACATTCCCCCCACAAACAGTATGATGTCCCAACAGTACATTCCCCACACACACAGTATGATGTCCCCACAGCACATTCCCCACACACAGTATGATGTCCCCACAGTACATTCCTCCACACACAGTATGATGTCCCCACAGTACAATCCCCCCACACACAGTATGATGTCCTCACAGTACATTCCCCACACACAGTATGATGTCCCCACAGTACATTCCCCCCACACACAGTATGATGTCCTCACAGTACATTCCCTCACACACAGTATGATGTCCTCACAGTACATTCCCCACACACACAGTATGATGTCCTCACAGTACATTCCCCCACACACAGTATGATGTCTCCACAGTACATTCCTCCACACACAGTATGATGTCCTCACAGTACATTCCCCCACACACAGTATGATGTCTCCACAGTACATTCCTCCACACACAGTATGATGTCCTCACAGTACATTCCCCACACACAGTATGATGTCTCCACAGTACATTCCCCCCACACACAGTATGATGTCTCCACAGTACATTCCTCCACACACAGTATGATGTCTCCACAGTACATTCCTCCACACACAGTATGATGTCTCCACAGTACATTCCTCCACACACAGTATGATGTCCCCACAGTACATTCCCCCCACACACAGTATGATGTCCCCACAGTACATTCCCCCACACACAGTATGATGTCCTCACAGTACATTCCCCCCACACACAGTATGATGTTCTCACAGTACATTCCCCCCACACACAGTATGATGTCTCCACAGTACATTCCTCCACACACAGTATGATGTCTCCACAGTACATTCCTCCACACACAGTATGATGTCCCCACAGTACATTCCTCCACACACAGTATGATGTCTCCACAGTACATTCCTCCACACACAGTATGATGTCTCCACAGTACATTCCTCCACACACAGTATGATGTCCCCACAGTACATTCCCCCCACACACAGTATGATGTCCCCACAGTACATTCCCCCACACACAGTATGATGTCCTCACAGTACATTCCCCCCACACACAGTATGATGTCCTCACAGTACATTCCCCCCACACACAGTATGATGTCCTCACTGTACATTCCCCCCACACACAGTATGATGTCCTCACAGTACATTCCCCCACACACAGTATGATGTCCTCACAGTACGTTCCCCCACACACAGTATGATGTCCCCACAGTACATTCCCCCACACACAGTATGATGTCCTCACAGTACATCCCCCCCACACACAGTATGATGTCCTCACAGTACATTCCCCCCACACACAGTATGATGTCCTCACAGTACATTCCCCCCACACACAGTATGATGTCCTCCCAGTACATTCCCCCCACACACAGTATGATGTCCTCACAGTACATTCCCCCACACACAGTATGATGTCCTCACAGTACATTCCCCCACACACAGTATGATGTCCTCACAGTACATTCCCCCCACACACAGTATGATGTCCTCACAGTACATTCCCCCCACACACAGTATGATGTTCTCACAGTACATTCCCCCACACACAGTATGATGTCCCCACAGTACATTCCCTCCACACACAGTATGAGGTCCCCACAGTACATTCCCTCCACACACAGTATGATGTCTCCACAGTACATTCCACCACACACAGTATGATGTCCTCACAGTACATTCCCCCACACACAGTATGATGTCCCCACAGTACATTCCTCCACACACACAGTATGATGTCCCCACAGTACATTCCCCCACACACAGTATGATGTCCACACAGTACATTCCCCACACACACAGTATGATGTCTCCACAGTACATTCTCCCCCAAACAGTATGATGTCCTCACAGTACATTCCTCCACACACAGTATGATGTCTCCACAGTACATTCCCCCACACACAGTATGATGTCCCCACAGTACATTTCTCCACACACACAGTATGATGTCCCCACAGTACATTCCCCCACACACAGTATGATGTCCACACAGTACATTCCCCACACACACAGTATGATGTCCTCACAGTACATTGCCCACACACAGTATGATGTCTCCACAGTACATTCCCCCACACACAGTATGATGTCCCCACAGTACATTCCTCCACACACACAGTATGATGTCCAGACAGTACATTCCCCCACACACAGTATGATGTCCACACAGTACATTCCCCACACACACAGTATGATGTCCTCACAGTACATTCCCCCCCCACACAGTATGATGTCCTCACAGTACATTCCCCCACACACAGTATGATGTCCCCACAGTACATTCCCTCCACACAGTATGATGTCCCCACAGTACATTCCCCCACACACAGTATGATGTCTCCACAGTACATTCCCCCACACACAGTATGATGTCCTCACAGTACATTCCCCCACACAGTATGATGTCCCCACAGTACATTCCCCCACACAGTATCATGTCCCCACAGTACATTCCCACACACACAGTATGATGTCTCCACAGTACATTCCCCCACACACAGTATCATGTCCCCACAGTACATTCCCCCACACACAGTATGATGTCTCCACAGTACATTCCCCCACACACAGTATGATGTCCCCACAGTACATTCCCCCACACACAGTATGATGTCCTCACAGTACATTCCCCCCACACAGTATGATGTCCCCACAGTACATTCCCCCCACACACAGTATGATATCTCCACAGTACATTCCCCCCACACAGTATGATGTCCCCACAGTACTTTCCCCCCACACACAGTATGATATCTCCATAGTACATTCCCCCACACACAGTATGATGACCTCACAGTACATTCCTCCACACACACAGTATGATGTCCTCACAGTACATTCCCCCACACACAGTATGATGTCCTCACAGTACATTCCCCCCACACAGTATGATGTCCCCACAGTACATTCCCCCCACACACAGTATGATGTCTCCACAGTACATTCCCTCCACACACAGTATGATGTCACCACAGTACATTCCTCCACACACAGTATGATGTCCTCACAGTACATTCCCCACACACAGTATGATGTCCCCACAGTACATTCCCCCCAACACACAGTATGATGTCCCCACAGTACATTCCCCACACACACAGTATGATGTCCCCACAGCACATTCCCCACACACAGTATGATGTCCCCACAGTACATTCCTCCACACACAGTATGATGTCCCCACAGTACAATCCCCCCACACACAATATGATGTCCTCACAGTACATTCCCCACACACAGTATGATGTCCCCACAGTACATTCCCCCCACACACAGTATGATGTCCTCACAGTACATTCCCTCACACACAGTATGATGTCCTCACAGTACATTCCCCACACACACAGTATGATGTCCTCACAGTACATTCCCCCACACACAGTATGATGTCCCCACAGTACAATCCCCCCACACACAGTATGATGTCCTCACAGTACATTCCCCACACACAGTATGATGTACTCACAGTACATTCCCTCACACACAGTATGATGTGCCCACAGTACATTCCCACACACATAGTATGATGTCCTCACAGTACATTCCTCCACACACACAGTATGATGTCCTCACAGTACATTCCCCCACACACAGTATGATGTCCTCACAGTACATTCCCCCCACACAGTATGATGTCCCCACAGTACATTCCCCCCACACACAGTATGATGTCTCCACAGTACATTCCCTCCACACACAGTATGATGTCACCACAGTACATTCCTCCACACACAGTATGATGTCCTCACAGTACATTCCCCACACACAGTATGATGTCCCCACAGTACATTCCCCCCACACACAGTATGATGTCCCCACAGTACATTCCCCACACACACAGTATGATGTCCCCACAGCACATTCCCCACACACAGTATGATGTCCCCACAGTACATTCCTCCACACACAGTATGATGTCCCCACAGTACAATCCCCCCACACACAATATGATGTCCTCACAGTACATTCCCCACACACAGTATGATGTCCCCACAGTACATTCCCCCCACACACAGTATGATGTCCTCACAGTACATTCCCTCACACACAGTATGATGTCCTCACAGTACATTCCCCACACACACAGTATGATGTCCTCACAGTACATTCCCCCACACACAGTATGATGTCCCCACAGTACAATCCCCCCACACACAGTATGATGTCCTCACAGTACATTCCCCACACACAGTATGATGTACTCACAGTACATTCCCTCACACACAGTATGATGTCCCCACAGTACAATCCCCCCACACACACAGTATGATGTCCTCACAGTACATTCCCCCACACACAGTATGATGTCCTCACAGTACATTCCCCCACACACAGTATGATGTCCTCACAGTACATTCCCCACACACACAGTATGATGTCCTCACAGTACATTCCCCACACACACAGTATGATGTCCTCACAGTACATTCCCCCACATACAGTATGATGTCCTCACAGTACATTCCCCCACACACAGTATGATGTCCTCACAGTACATTCCCCCCACACAGTATGATGTCTCCACAGTACATTCCCTCCACACACAGTATGATGTCACCACAGTACATTCCTCCACACACAGTATGATGTCCCCACAGTACATTCCCTCCACACACAGTATGATGTCCCCACAGTACATTCCCCCCACAAACAGTATGATGTCCCAACAGTACATTCCCCACACACACAGTATGATGTCCCCACAGCACATTCCCCACACACAGTATGATGTCCCCACAGTACATTCCTCCACACACAGTATGATGTCCCCACAGTACAATCCCCCCACACACAGTATGATGTCCTCACAGTACATTCCCCACACACAGTATGATGTCCCCACAGTACATTCCCCCCACACACAGTATGATGTCCTCACAGTACATTCCCTCACACACAGTATGATGTCCTCACAGTACATTCCCCACACACACAGTATGATGTCCTCACAGTACATTCCCCCACACACAGTATGATGTCTCCACAGTACATTCCTCCACACACAGTATGATGTCCTCACAGTACATTCCCCCACACACAGTATGATGTCTCCACAGTACATTCCTCCACACACAGTATGATGTCCTCACAGTACATTCCCCACACACAGTATGATGTCTCCACAGTACATTCCCCCCACACACAGTATGATGTCTCCACAGTACATTCCTCCACACACAGTATGATGTCTCCACAGTACATTCCTCCACACACAGTATGATGTCTCCACAGTACATTCCTCCACACACAGTATGATGTCCCCACAGTACATTCCCCCCACACACAGTATGATGTCCCCACAGTACATTCCCCCACACACAGTATGATGTCCTCACAGTACATTCCCCCCACACACAGTATGATGTTCTCACAGTACATTCCCCCCACACACAGTATGATGTCTCCACAGTACATTCCTCCACACACAGTATGATGTCTCCACAGTACATTCCTCCACACACAGTATGATGTCCCCACAGTACATTCCTCCACACACAGTATGATGTCTCCACAGTACATTCCTCCACACACAGTATGATGTCTCCACAGTACATTCCTCCACACACAGTATGATGTCCCCACAGTACATTCCCCCCACACACAGTATGATGTCCCCACAGTACATTCCCCCACACACAGTATGATGTCCTCACAGTACATTCCCCCCACACACAGTATGATGTCCTCACAGTACATTCCCCCCACACACAGTATGATGTCCTCACTGTACATTCCCCCCACACACAGTATGATGTCCTCACAGTACATTCCCCCACACACAGTATGATGTCCTCACAGTACGTTCCCCCACACACAGTATGATGTCCCCACAGTACATTCCCCCACACACAGTATGATGTCCTCACAGTACATCCCCCCCACACACAGTATGATGTCCTCACAGTACATTCCCCCCACACACAGTATGATGTCCTCACAGTACATTCCCCCCACACACAGTATGATGTCCTCCCAGTACATTCCCCCCACACACAGTATGATGTCCTCACAGTACATTCCCCCACACACAGTATGATGTCCTCACAGTACATTCCCCCACACACAGTATGATGTCCTCACAGTACATTCCCCCCACACACAGTATGATGTCCTCACAGTACATTCCCCCCACACACAGTATGATGTTCTCACAGTACATTCCCCCACACACAGTATGATGTCCCCACAGTACATTCCCTCCACACACAGTATGAGGTCCCCACAGTACATTCCCTCCACACACAGTATGATGTCTCCACAGTACATTCCACCACACACAGTATGATGTCCTCACAGTACATTCCCCCACACACAGTATGATGTCCCCACAGTACATTCCTCCACACACACAGTATGATGTCCCCACAGTACATTCCCCCACACACAGTATGATGTCCACACAGTACATTCCCCACACACACAGTATGATGTCTCCACAGTACATTCTCCCCCAAACAGTATGATGTCCTCACAGTACATTCCTCCACACACAGTATGATGTCTCCACAGTACATTCCCCCACACACAGTATGATGTCCCCACAGTACATTTCTCCACACACACAGTATGATGTCCCCACAGTACATTCCCCCACACACAGTATGATGTCCACACAGTACATTCCCCACACACACAGTATGATGTCCTCACAGTACATTGCCCACACACAGTATGATGTCTCCACAGTACATTCCCCCACACACAGTATGATGTCCCCACAGTACATTCCTCCACACACACAGTATGATGTCCAGACAGTACATTCCCCCACACACAGTATGATGTCCACACAGTACATTCCCCACACACACAGTATGATGTCCTCACAGTACATTCCCCCCCCACACAGTATGATGTCCTCACAGTACATTCCCCCACACACAGTATGATGTCCCCACAGTACATTCCCTCCACACAGTATGATGTCCCCACAGTACATTCCCCCACACACAGTATGATGTCTCCACAGTACATTCCCCCACACACAGTATGATGTCCTCACAGTACATTCCCCCACACAGTATGATGTCCCCACAGTACATTCCCCCACACAGTATCATGTCCCCACAGTACATTCCCACACACACAGTATGATGTCTCCACAGTACATTCCCCCACACACAGTATCATGTCCCCACAGTACATTCCCCCACACACAGTATGATGTCTCCACAGTACATTCCCCCACACACAGTATGATGTCCCCACAGTACATTCCCCCACACACAGTATGATGTCCTCACAGTACATTCCCCCCACACAGTATGATGTCCCCACAGTACATTCCCCCCACACACAGTATGATATCTCCACAGTACATTCCCCCCACACAGTATGATGTCCCCACAGTACATTCCCCCCACACACAGTATGATATCTCCATAGTACATTCCCCCACACACAGTATGATGACCTCACAGTACATTCCTCCACACACACAGTATGATGTCCTCACAGTACATTCCCCCACACACAGTATGATGTCCTCACAGTACATTCCCCCCACACAGTATGATGTCCCCACAGTACATTCCCCCCACACACAGTATGATGTCTCCACAGTACATTCCCTCCACACACAGTATGATGTCACCACAGTACATTCCTCCACACACAGTATGATGTCCTCACAGTACATTCCCCACACACAGTATGATGTCCCCACAGTACATTCCCCCCAACACACAGTATGATGTCCCCACAGTACATTCCCCACACACACAGTATGATGTCCCCACAGCACATTCCCCACACACAGTATGATGTCCCCACAGTACATTCCTCCACACACAGTATGATGTCCCCACAGTACAATCCCCCCACACACAATATGATGTCCTCACAGTACATTCCCCACACACAGTATGATGTCCCCACAGTACATTCCCCCCACACACAGTATGATGTCCTCACAGTACATTCCCTCACACACAGTATGATGTCCTCACAGTACATTCCCCACACACACAGTATGATGTCCTCACAGTACATTCCCCCACACACAGTATGATGTCCCCACAGTACAATCCCCCCACACACAGTATGATGTCCTCACAGTACATTCCCCACACACAGTATGATGTACTCACAGTACATTCCCTCACACACAGTATGATGTCCCCACAGTACAATCCCCCCACACACACAGTATGATGTCCTCACAGTACATTCCCCCACACACAGTATGATGTCCTCACAGTACATTCCCCCACACACAGTATGATGTCCTCACAGTACATTCCCCACACACACAGTATGATGTCCTCACATTACATTCCCCACACACACAGTATGATGTCCTCACAGTACATTCCCCCACATACAGTATGATGTCCTCACAGTACATTCCCCCACACACAGTATGATGTCCTCACAGTACATTCCCCCCACACAGTATGATGTCTCCACAGTACATTCCCTCCACACACAGTATGATGTCACCACAGTACATTCCTCCACACACAGTATGATGTCCCCACAGTACATTCCCTCCACACACAGTATGATGTCCCCACAGTACATTCCCCCCACAAACAGTATGATGTCCCAACAGTACATTCCCCACACACACAGTATGATGTCCCCACAGCACATTCCCCACACACAGTATGATGTCCCCACAGTACATTCCTCCACACACAGTATGATGTCCCCACAGTACAATCCCCCCACACACAGTATGATGTCCTCACAGTACATTCCCCACACACAGTATGATGTCCCCACAGTACATTCCCCCCACACACAGTATGATGTCCTCACAGTACATTCCCTCACACACAGTATGATGTCCTCACAGTACATTCCCCACACACACAGTATGATGTCCTCACAGTACATTCCCCCACACACAGTATGATGTCTCCACAGTACATTCCTCCACACACAGTATGATGTCCCCACAGTACATTCCCTCCACACACAGTATGATGTCCCCACAGTACATTCCTCCACACACAGTATGATGTTCCCACAGTACATTCCTCCACACACAGTATGATGTCCCCACAGTACAATCCCCCACACACAGTATGATGTCCTCACAGTACATTCCCTCCACACACAGTATGATGTCCCCACAGTACATTCCCTCCACACACAGTATGATGTCCCCACAGTACATTCCCACCACACACAGTATGATGTCCCCACAGTACATTCCTCCACACACAGTATGATGTTCCCACAGTACATTCCCTCCACACACAGTATGATGTTCCCACAGTACATTCCTCCACACACAGTATGATGTCCTCACAGTACATTACCCCACACACAGTATGATGTCTCCACAGTACATTCCTCCACACACAGTATGATGTCCTCACAGTACATTCCCCCACACACAGTATGATGTTCCCACAGTACAATCCCCCCACACACAGTATGATGTCCTCACAGTACATTCAACACACAGTATGATGTCCTCAGAGTACATTCCCCCACACAGTATGATGTCCTCACAGTACATTCCTCCACACACACAGTATGATGTCCCCACAGTACATTCCCCCCACACACAGTATGATGTCCTCACAGTACATTCCCCCACACACAGTATGATGTCCTCAGAGTACATTCCCCCACACAGTATGATGTCCTCACAGTACATTCCTCCACACACACAGTATGATGTCCCCACAGTACATTCCCCCCACACACAGTATGATGTCCTCACAGTACATTCCCCCCACACACAGTATTATGTCCTCAAAGTACATTCCCCCACACACAGTATGATGTCTCCACAGTACATTCCCCCACACACAGTATGATGTCCTCACAGTACATTCCCTCACACACAGTATGATGTCCCCACAGTACATTCCCTCCACACACAGTATGATGTCCTCACAGTACATTCCCTCCACACACAGTATGATGTCTCCACAGTACATTCCCCCACACACAGTATGATGTCCTCACAGTACATTCCCCCACACACAGTATGATGTCCCCACAGTACATTCCTCCACACACACAGTATGATGTCCCCACAGTACATTCCCCCACACACAGTATGATGTCCTCACAGTACATTCCCCCACACACAGTATGATGTCCTCACAGTACATTCCCCCCACACACAGTATGATGTCTCCACAGTACATTTCTCCACACACAGTATAATGTCCCCACAGTACATTCCCCCACACACAGTATGATGTCTCCACAGTACATTTCCACACACACAGTATAATGTCCTCACAGTACATTCCCCCACACACAGTATGATGTCCTCACAGTACATTCCCCCACACACAGTATGATGTCCTCACAGTACATTCCCCCACACACAGTATGATGTCCTCACAGTACATTCCCCCCACACACACAGTATGATGTCTCCACAGTACATTCCCACACACACAGTATAATGTCCTCACAGTACATTCCCCCACACACAGTATGATGTCCTCACAGTACATTCCTCCACACACAGTATGATGTCCTCACAGTACATTCCCCCACACACAGTATGATGTCCTCACAGTACATTCCCTCCACACACAGTATGATGTCCTCACAGTACATTCCCCCACAGACAGTATGATGTCCTCACAGTACATTCCCCCCACACACAGTATGATGTCCCCACAGTACATTCCCTCCACACACAGTATGATGTCTCCACAGTACATTCCCCCACACACAGTATGATGTCCTCACAGTACATTCCCCCACACACAGTATGATGTCCTCACAGTACATTCCCCCACACACAGTATGATGTCCTCACAGTACATTCCCTCCACACATAGTATGATGTCTCCACAGTACATTCCCCCACACACACAGTATGATGTCCTCACAGTACATTCCCTCCACACACAGTATGATGTCTCCACAGTACATTCCCCCACACACAGTATGATGTCCTCACAGTACATTCCCCCACACACAGTATGATGTCCCCACAGTACATTCCTCCACACACACAGTATGATGTTCCCACAGTACATTCCCCCACACACAGTATGATGTCCACACAGTACATTCCCCACACACACAGTATGATGTCCTCACAGTACATTCCCCACACACAGTATGATGTCTCCACAGTACATTCTCCCCCACACAGTATGATGTCCTCACAGTACATTCCCCCACACACAGTATGATGTCCTCACAGTACATTCCCCCACACACAGTATGATGTCTCCACAGTACATTCCCCCACACACAGTATGATGTCCCCACAGTACATTCCCCCACACACAGTATGATGTCCTCACAGTACATTCCCCCACACAGTATGATGTCCCCACAGTACATTCCCACACACACAGTATGATGTCTCCACAGTACATTCCCCCACACACAGTATGATGTCCCCACAGTACATTCCCCCACACACAGTATGATGTCTCCACAGTACATTCCCCCACACACAGTATGATGTCCCCACAGTACATTCCCCCACACACAGTATGATGTCTCCACAGTACATTCCCCCACACACAGTATGATGTCCTCACAGTACATTCCCCCACACAGTATGATGTCCCCACAGTACATTCCCACACACACAGTATGATGTCTCCACAGTACATTCCCCCACACACAGTATGATGTCCCCACAGTACATTCCCCCACACACAGTATGATGTCTCCACAGTACATTCCCCCACACACAGTATGATGTCCCCACAGTACATTCCCCCCACACACACAGTATGATGTCCCCACAGTACATCCCCCCACACACAGTATGATGTCCTCACAGTACATTCCCTCCACACACAGTATGATGTCCCCACAGTACATTCCCCCCACACACAGTATGATGTCCTCACAGTACATTCCCCCACACACAGTATGATGTCCCCACAGTACATTCCCCCACACAGTATGATGTCCCCACAGTACATTCCCCCACACACAGTATGATGTCTCCACAGTACATTCCCCCACACACAGTATGATGTCCCCACAGTACATTCCTCCAAACACACAGCATGATGTCCCCACAGTACATTCCCCCACACACAGTATGATGTCCCCACAGTACATTCCTCCACACACAGTATGATGTCCTCACAGTACATTCCCCCACACACAGAATGATGTCCCCACAGTACATTCCTCCACACACACAGTATGATGTCCCCACAGTACATTCCCCCACACACAGTATGATGTCCCCACAGTACATTCCTCCACACACAGTATGATGTCCCCACAGTACATTCCCCCACACACAGTATGATGTCCCCACAGTACATTCCCTCCACACACAGTATGATGTCCCCACAGTACATTCCCCCCACACACAGTATGATGTCCCCACAGTACATTCCCCCCACACACAGTATGATGTCCACACAGTACATTCCCCACACACACAGTATGATGTCCTCACAGTACATTCCCCCACACACACTATGATGTCCTCACAGTACATTCCCCCACACACAGTATGATGTCTCCACAGTACATTCCTCCACACACACAGTATGATGTCCCCACAGTACATTCCCCCACACACAGTATGATGTCCACACAGTACATTCCCCACACACACAGTATGATGTCCTCACAGTACATTCCCCCACACACAGTATGATGTCCTCACAGTACATTCCCCCACACACAGTATGATGTCCCCACAGTACATTCCCTCCACACAGTATGATGTCCCCACAGTACATTCCCCCACACAGAGTATGATGTCTCCACAGTACATTCCCCCACACACAGTATGATGTCCTCACAGTACATTCCCCCACACAGTATGATGTCCCCACAGTACATTCCCCCACACAGTATGATGTCCCCACAGTACATTCCCACACACACAGTATGATGTCTCCACAGTACATTCCGCCACACACAGTATGATGTCCCCACAGTACATTCCCCCACACACAGTATGATGTCTCCACAGTACATTCCCCCACACACAGTATGATGTCCCCACAGTACATTCCCCCACACACAGTATGATGTCCTCACAGTACATTCCCCCCACACAGTACGATGTCCCCACAGTACATTCCCCCCACACACAGTATGATGTCTCCACAGTACATTCCCTCCACACACAGTATGATGTCCCCACAGTACATTCCCCCACACACAGTATGATGTCCTCACAGTATATTCCTCCACACACAGTATGATGTCACCACAGTACATTCCTCCACACACAGTATGATGTCCTCACAGTACATTCCCCACACACAGTATGATGTCCCCACAGTACATTCCGCCCACACACAGTATGATGTCCCCACAGTACATTCCCCACACACACAGTATGATGTCCCCACAGCACATTCCCCACACACAGTATGATGTCCCCACAGTACATTCCTCCACACACAGTATGATGTCCCCACAGTACAATCCCCACACACACAGTATGATGTCCTCACAGTACATTCCCCACACACAGTATGATGTCCCCACAGTACATTCCCCCCACACACAGTATGATGTCCTCACAGTACATTCCCTCACACACAGTATGATGTCCTCACAGTACATTCCCCACACACAGTATGATGTCCTCACAGTACATTCCCCCACACACAGTATGATGTCCCCACAGTACAATCCCCCCACACACAGTATGATGTCCTCACAGTACATTCCCCACACACAGTATGATGTCCCCACAGTACATTCCCCCCACACACAGTATGATGTCCCCACAGTACATTCCCCACACACAGTATGATGTCCCCACAGTACATTCCCCACACACAGTATGATGTCCCCACAGTACATTCCCCACACACAGTATGATGTCCTCACAGTACATTCCCCACACACAGTATGATGTCCCCACAGTACATTCCCCCCACACACAGTATGATGTCCTCACAGTACATTCCCCACACACAGTATGATGTCCCCACAGTACATTCCCCCCACACACAGTATGATGTCCTCACAGTACATTCCCCCAAACACAGTATGATGTCTCCACAGTACATTCCCCACACACAGTATGATGTCCTCACAGTACATTCCCCCACACAGTATGATGTCCTCACAGTACATTCCCCCACACACAGTATGATGTCCACACAGTACATTCCCCACACACACAGTATGATGTCCTCACAGTACATTCCCTCCACACAGTATGATGTCCTCACAGTACATTCCCTCCACACAGTATGATGTCCTCACAGTACATTCCTCCACACACACAGTATGATGTCTCCACAGTACATTCCCCTCACACACAGTATGATGTCCTCACAGTACATTCCTCCACACACAGTATGATGTCCCCACAGTACATTCCTCCACACACACTATGATGACCTCACAGTACATTCCCTCCACACACTATGATGACCTCACAGTACATTCCCTCCACACAGTATGATGTCCCCACAGTACATTCCTCCACACACACAGTATGATGTCCTCACAGTACATTCCCTCCACACAGTATGATGTCCCCACAGTACATTCCTCCACACACAGTATGATGTCCTCACAGTACATTCCCCCACACACAGTATGATGTCCCCACAGTACAATCCCCCCACACACAGTATGATGTCCTCACAGTACATTCCCCCACACAGTATGATGTCCCCACAGTACATTCCCCCACACAGTATGATGTCCCCACAGTACATTCCCACACACACAGTATGATGTCTCCACAGTACATTCCCCCACACACAGTATGATGTCCCCACAGTACATTCCCCCACACACAGTATGATGTCTCCACAGTACATTCCCCCACACACAGTATGATGTCCCCACAGTACATTCCCCCACACACAGTATGATGTCCTCACAGTACATTCCCCCCACACAGTACGATGTCCCCACAGTACATTCCCCCCACACACAGTATGATGTCTCCACAGTTCATTCCCTCCACACACAGTATGATGTCCCCACAGTACATTCCCCCACACACAGTATGATGTCCTCACAGTACATTCCTCCACACACAGTATGATGTCACCACAGTACATTCCTCCACACACAGTATGATGTCCTCACAGTACATTCCCCACACACAGTATGATGTCCCCACAGTACATTCCGCCCACACACAGTATGATGTCCCCACAGTACATTCCCCACACACACAGTATGATGTCCCCACAGCACATTCCCCACACAAAGTATGATGTCCCCACAGTACATTCCTCCACACACAGTATGATGTCCCCACAGTACAATCCCCCCACACACAGTATGATGTCCTCACAGTACATTCCCCACACACAGTATGATGTCCCCACAGTACATTCCCCCCACACACAGTATGATGTCCTCACAGTACATTCCCTCACACACAGTATGATGTCCTCACAGTACATTCCCCACACACACAGTATGATGTCCTCACAGTACATTCCCCCACACACAGTATGATGTCCCCACAGGACAATCCCCCCACACACAGTATGATGTCCTCACAGTACATTCCCCACACACAGTATGATGTCCCCACAGTACATTCCCCCCACACACAGTATGATGTCCCCACAGTACATTCCCCACACACAGTATGATGTCCCCACAGTACATTCCCCACACACAGTATGATGTCCCCACAGTACATTCCCCACACACAGTATGATGTCCTCACAGTACATTCCCCACACACAGTATGATGTCCCCACAGTACATTCCCCCCACACACAGTATGATGTCCTCACAGTACATTCCCCACACACAGTATGATGTCCCCACAGTACATTCCCCCCACACACAGTATGATTTCCACACAGTACATTCCCCCAAACACAGTATGATGTCTCCACAGTACATTCCCCACACACAGTATGATGTCCTCACAGTACATTCCCCCACACAGTATGATGTCCTCACAGTACATTCCCCCACACACAGTATGATGTCCACACAGTGCATTCCCCACACACACAGTATGATGTCCTCACAGTACATTCCCTCCACACAGTATGATGTCCTCACAGTACATTCCCTCCACACAGTATGATGTCCTCACAGTACATTCCTCCACACACACAGTATGATGTCCCCACAGTACATTCCTCCACACACACAGTATGATGTCCTCACAGTACATTCCCCCACACACAGTATGATGTCCCCACAGTACAATCCCCCCACACACAGTATGATGTCCTCCCAGTACATTCCCCACACACAGTATGATGTCCCCACAGTACATTCCCCCCACACACAGTATGATGTCCTCACAGTACATTCTCCCACACAGTATGATGTCCTCACAGTACATTCCCCACACACAGTATGATGTCCCCACAGTACATTCCCTCACACACAGTATGATGTCCTCACAGTACATTCCCCCCACACACAGTATGATGTCCTCACAGTACATTCCCCACACACAGTATGATGTCCCCACAGTACATTCCCCCCACACACAGTATGATGTCCTCACAGTACATTCCCCCACACAGTATGATGTCCTCACAGTACATTCCCCACACACAGTATGATGTCCCCACAGTACATTCCCTCCACACACAGTATGATGTCCTCACAGTACATTCCCTCACACACAGTATGATGTCCCCACAGTACAATCCCCCCACACACACAGTATGATGTCCTCACAGTACGTTCCCCCACACACAGTATGATGTCCTCACAGTACATTCCCCCACACACAGTATGATGTCCTCACATTACATTCCCCACACACACAGTATGATGTCCTCACAGTACATTCCCCCACACACAGTATGATGTCCCCACAGTACAATCCCCCCACACACAGTATGATGTCCTCACAGTACATTCCCCACACACAGTATGATGTCCCCACAGTACATTCCCCCCACACACAGTATGATGTCCCCACAGTACATTCCCCACACACAGTATGATGTCCCCACAGTACATTCCCCACACACAGTATGATGTCCCCACAGTACATTCCCCACACACAGTATGATGTCCTCACAGTACATTCCCCACACACAGTATGATGTCCCCACAGTACATTCCCCCCACACACAGTATGATGTCCTCACAGTACATTCCCCACACACAGTATGATGTCCCCACAGTACATTCCCCCCACACACAGTATGATTTCCTCACAGTACATTCCCCCAAACACAGTATGATGTCTCCACAGTACATTCCCCACACAAAGTATGATGTCCTCACAGTACATTCCCCCACACAGTATGATGTCCTCACAGTACATTCCCCCACACACAGTATGATGTCCACACAGTACATTCCCCACACACACAGTATGATGTCCTCACAGTACATTCCCTCCACACAGTATGATGTCCTCACAGTACATTCCCTCCACACAGTATGATGTCCTCACAGTACATTCCTCCACACACACAGTATGATGTCCCCACAGTACATTCCTCCACACACACAGTATGATGTCCTCACAGTACATTCCCCCACACACAGTATGATGTCCCCACAGTACAATCCCCCCACACACAGTATGGTGTCCTCCCAGTACATTCCCCACACACAGTATGATGTCCCCACAGTACATTCCCCCCACACACAGTATGATGTCCTCACAGTACATTCTCCCACACAGTATGATGTCCTCACAGTACATTCCCCACACACAGTATGATGTCCCCACAGTACATTCCCTCACACACAGTATGATGTCCTCACAGTACATTCCCCCCACACACAGTATGATGTCCTCACAGTACATTCCCCACACACAGTATGATGTCCCCACAGTACATTCCCCCCACACACAGTATGATGTCCTCACAGTACATTCCCCCACACAGTATGATGTCCTCACAGTACATTCCCCCACACACAGTATGATGTCCTCACATTACATTCCCCACACACACAGTATGATGTCCTCACAGTACATTCCCCCACACACAGTATGATGTCCCCACAGTACAATCCCCCCACACACAGTATGATGTCCTCACAGTACATTCCCCACACACAGTATGATGTCCCCACAGTACATTCCCCCACACACAGTATGATGTCCTCACAGTACATTCCCTCCACACACAGTATGATGTCCTCACAGTACATTCCCCCACACAGTTTGATGTCCTCACAGTACATTCCCCACACACAGTATGATGTCCCCACAGTACATTCCCCCCACACACAGTATGATGTCCTCAAAGTACATTCCCCACACACAGTATGATGTCCTCAGAGTACATTCCCCACACACAGTATGATGTCCTCAGAGTACATTCCCCCACACAGTATGATGTCCTCACAGTACATTCCTCCACACACACAGTATGATGTCCCCACAGTACATTCCCCCACACACAGTATGATGTCCACACAGTACATTCCCCCACACAGTATAATGTCCTCACAGTACATTCCCCCCACACACAGTATGATGTCCTCACAGTACATTCCCCCCACACAGTATGATGTCCTCACAGTACATTCCTCCACACACACAGTATGATGTCCTCAGAGTACATTCCCCCACACAGTATGATGTCCTCACAGTACATTCCTCCACACACACAGTATGATGTCCCCACAGTACATTCCCCCACACACAGTATGATGTCCTCACAGTACATTCCCTCCACACAGTATGATGTCCTCACAGTACATTCCTCCACACACACAGTATGATGTCCTCAGAGTACATTCCCCCACACAGTATGATGTCCTCACAGTACATTCCTCCACACACACAGTATGATGTCCTCAGAGTACATTCCCCCACACAGTATGATGTCCTCACAGTGCATTCCTCCACACACACAGTATGATGTCCCCACAGTACATTCCCCCACACACAGTATGATGTCCTCACAGTACATTCCCCCACACAATATGATGTCCTCACAGTACATTCCTCCACACACACAGTATGATGTCCCCACAGTACATTCCCCCACACACAGTATGATGTCCACACAGTACATTCCCCCACACAGTATAATGTCCTCACAGTACATTCCCCACACACACAGTATGATGTCCTCACAGTACATTCCCTCCACACAGTATGATGTCCTCACAGTACATTCCCTCCACACAGTATGATGTCCTCACAGTACATTCCCCCACACACAGTATGATGTCCTCACAGTACATTCCTCCACACACACAGTATGATGTCCCCACAGTACATTCCCCCACACACAGTATGATGTCCCCACAGTACATTCCCCCACACACAGTATGATGTCTCCACAGTACATTCCCCCACACACAGTATGATGTCCCCACAGTACATTCCACCACACACAGTATGATGTCCTCACAGTACATTCCCCCCACACACAGTATGATGTCCTCACAGTACATTCCCCACACACAGTATGATGTCCTCACATTACATTCCCCCACACACAGTATGAGGTCCCCACAGTACATTCCCCCACACACAGTATGATGTCTCCACAGTACATTCCCTCCACACACAGTATGAT